>NC_041381.1:633530985-633576542 GCF_002162155.2 Triticum dicoccoides
AAAAAAAAAAAACGCACTACAAGAGACCATACACTCATACAGGAAATACAGATAGCCATATTTCACATCGGCAAGTCCTGATCTAGTTTCGTAGATAAAACTCATGAAAGATTAGAAACTTCAGACGGTTTTACACCTTCAGCAAGAACTTGAAGATACCTTGGAACAGGCGGCATTTCAACATTAACCAACCCTTCTAGGATCTGAACAATTTCCCCCATCGTTGGCCTGGAGCTCTCACTGTCTTGAACACACCAACAGGCAACCATGCATGCCCTTTCAAGCTCCCTTAGGTCCACATCATTGACAAGTTCAGAATCAATCAATGTTTGCACATCTCCTTCCACTAGCTTCCTCACTACCAACATAGGAAAAAATGTATTTGCACTTGTGCCAGTATGCATATTGTTCCTCTTGCCAGATATAATCTCAAAAAGCATCATTCCGTAGCTGAAAACATCAGCCTTTGTTGTGATAGCCTCACCACTTATCCACTCAGGTGCAAGATACCCTATGGTGCCTCTCATTGATGTTAAAACCCTACTAAAATCTCGGCCAAGGAGCTTTGCCAATCCAAAGTCTGCCACCTTTGGGATTAGATATTCACCCAATAATATATTTTCTGGCTTGATATCACAATGTATGATGCAATCCCTGCACTCCTCGTGCAGGTAAGTTAATCCCCGTGCAACTCCGGTCGCGATTTGGTATCTTGTGCTCCAACTTAAAGGCGCACGGTTACTCCTAAACAGATGATGATCCAATGAACCATTGGGCATATACTCATAGACAAGCAACCGCTTCGTTCCTTCGGAACAAAAACCAAGTAGTTGAATCAAGTTGACATGCTGAATTGTTCCAATAGTACTCACTTCAGCCCGAAATTGCTTCTCCCCTTGGCGGAGGCCCTCTAGCTTCTTCACCGCCATTATAGTTGTGTCTGGTAGAACTCCTTTGAACACAGAGCCAAAAGCTCCCACACCCAATATCTCAGAGAAATTTTTGGTAAGGAACTGCAGATCATTGTATTTAAAGCTGATCAGCGATCCCTTAGCAAGATTCATACTGTTAATTCTTCTCCTCCTGCGGAGAAGGAAATATAAAGCGATCACTGCACAACCTAGAGCAGCAACTCCACCAACGGCAACTCTGGCAATCCATCGTTTCTTGGTTCTTGAATCTGGTAACTCAGAGGCTGCTACCCTTATATGAATGTTATCCAGAGAACCGTCAATGGTGTCTTGCAAATTCAGAAGTTCCGCATACCAAAGTGAGCATGTGCCATTATAAGAGTAAGCGGTACATGAACAATTCTTCAGGCAAGCTGACTGGCAGTTCTGATTGCTGGTACCCTCAATACTAGTTTGTGCTTTGTCAGGCAGTTTCACACTGTTGATTGTATAGAACCTATCCTGCTTTTCTTTCTCCAAGCCCTTGCTGCTACACTGCAACTGGACATTTCTCCTACAGCCTGCAGTTGGGTCGCCCAGATTCCAACTATTTGGATCACGCTCACTGAAGCCCTTGAGGCAGCTACACGATGATGACAGGGCACTCCCACTGCACTTGCTGTAAGCTCCACAAAATCCATACACATCGCAGTTGGCCTTTGGTTGTGAAAAATAGACCACCCAGGCCTGTGCAGCCTCCACCCATACAGAAGACTGGGTTTGACCCGACACTCCAATGACATGCCTTGATAATATTCTGTCGTCGGTGACATTGTAGGTGAAGTATGTTTCCTGGTCATTGTCAACAAACTGATAAGTGTATGGGGTGTTGGGATAGGTATTTGCACGCGACAACTCCGGCATGTTAGGAAATGAGCTGCCGGTCCAGTTGCCAGTGTCCCAGTACACCATGGAGCTATTCCATAGGATGATGTATTGCTTTGAGCCATTTGGATCCATCTCCACGGTGAACATTCCTGGTGCTGGATCACCATTGTTTTTCCAAGAAATGATCCGGTTGGACACACCAGTCACCTTGTTAAAACTGAGCTTATTACCTGGGAGCCATGTGTCTGTCATATCATCGAAACTTTGCCAGACCACATGGGAGCTGTTGGACTTGTGTCTAACCACTAGGTTCCCTGTGTCAAGGAGCACAGCAATGGTGGAGTTAAAAGCTTCATTGGTTGAATTGCTTGACCAGACAATCGATTTGGACTGACGGATGACAATATTTCCGTCGTCAGAGATCGTCAGGCTTGATGAGGCTGGATCAGATATTGGTTTCTCCCTGTTAGCCACCCATACAATAGTTTGCACCGGGATTTTGTTGTACCAAATACCCACGTACCACCTGCCTCCAGATCCTTCAGCTATCCGTGTATAAAAAGATCAGTGGAGAAGTCAGTATAATTGATAGATCGACACAAAAATACATAATGTGAATTTCCCAAAAAAAACACAAAAATACATATAATTATAAATGAAAAAAAATGGAGAACATGTGGTTTTAAAATTTAGGCCTCATACAAATATGATGATGTTTCAAACTGTAGTATTACTGGCAATACAAGATTGGTGCCTCTATTATTCATAAAAGGTACTTCCAAAATACTATAGTTTTTGCTAGTGTCTAGAATTAATTCCCTGGTATCTACTAACACGTCGATAGTAAGTCTAGTAAAATTACTAGGAGCTTGCATATATCTGTTACTATTATTTTCTAAATGAAGCTAGGCAACTCCACATTTCTAAGACGTAGAAAATCTGCCCAGAAATTCCCACCAAAGATTGGTTGGTGCCATCTAGCCGCACTCCCATGACTTAGGTGGAACCAGCCCACCAAGGTTCAAGTCCTACACTTGACACTAGTGCTCATATTTTTTTAGTATTTATTTTAGGCTTTCCTGCTATGTTTGTTTAGTGAAGGGGACACTCCCATCGACTACGATGCGTCTGTGATGATTTCGTCAATCTCAATAAGTTTTGCTGGCTCAATATCTTGAAGGTGTTAATAGAGATAGAAAATATGTGCGTGCGTTTATAGGAGGGGGTGCATGTATGTGAGTACTTGTGATTGTATCGTGTTTAAAAGAAGATGCTTCCAGTCACACGGTGAGAAAAGACTCATCCAAAGACCACATAAAAAAAAATACTCTGTTGTTTCCTCCACACGCCAAACCAATCAGCATGTAAGTGATTTTCACAACTTCAAAAAAATTGCATGTAAAAATAAAATCTACCCAACCGAAAAAGCAAGTAGCACAACGAAGCGCGCACTGCTCTTTTCGTATATAGGACATCTAGCAAACATAAGCATGACTAGGGCAGTGTACACGGCGACTGACACTATTCAGGAGGAGGGAGGAAACTAAGTAGACGTACGGTGGTGGATGTTACCTTGAGGCTGGAAGAACCCGAGCGCGAATTTGCCGCGCTGCGAGATCAACTTCTGGTCCCCGGAGAGCGGCCGGCTCGCCGTGAGCGTGTCGGTGGCATTCGAGGACGACCCATGCGACGGGACCAGCAGTGCCGCGACGACAAGCAAGTGGAGGAGGAGGGAGCATGAAGGAGGAGGTGGACACCAGCTCGCCATGGACTCGAGTCGATGCTGTACTATGATGGACCGATCAGCCGCCTGGCGGTCGCTATATATGGTTCGTTAGTCTTCACACGCGCATACCGGCACCACACCTGGTCCATGTTTAGTCTCGGCACGCGCATACCGGCACCACAACTGATCCGTGTACTGTGCCAAATTGATTGGTGATTTTTGGAGATTTTATTGATTCAAGATATAGCATCAAGGTGATATACAAATATAATGAGCACACGTCCAAACTTCATATGATTATTAGGATGGACACAACCAACATCAATGTACACATACCCCTAAAAAAACATCAATGTCCACATAAAATATCACGCTGACAAAGAGCAAAATTACACAAGATCAAAACTCTAGCTTGACGAAAGAAAGGGGGGAAAATTGAGCATCAAAATAACAATCGATGAACTATAACAACGACCATCGGCCCACCATTTGACATTACAGAGACAACAAGAAAGATTCTTCACTAGTAACGTCTTCAGGAAGGGAGCAACGCTCAAGCATCATTGTCGTCGGATGTAACCACCGATGGTTAAATCTCAGGTTTTCACCTTGAAGATAAAGGTCGAACAACTACTAGCAATGTCTTAAAAAAATTAACGGCATGAAAATATTGCCATGGTCAATGGTCAGGTATAACCAATTAGGATCAGATCTTACGTCAAGAAAAAAAATAGAGTTAGACCAAAGGCTTTCACTCGAGACCAAATACTGAGGAAGCATCACGAAATCAAAGTCATCAAGTAACATCGCTATTACCTTTTCCGATCCTATTGCATAGCACGGTCTTAACGTAAGATGACCGCACAAGCAGCTAGTCAAGCCGCTGATGATGATGTTACACATGTATGCCCGATGAATATTGACCAGCTCAGGCTCAGCTGATTTGTGCGATGTGACGCATCTGGCTCGCCTGAGTGAATTGCAAAAAACATCGACATTGAAGGCTAGGTTTGCAGAAATCACAATTCTACAGTTTTGTGCCGAAAACCACTAATTCCAAGGTTAATTTTTTGCAAAAAAATACTAGTCGTCGGCTTAGGAGGTTTTGAGCACGATTATGACAGGGAGGTCCCACTAGACAGGGCGACGTGGCAAAGAAAAAAAAGCTAATTACACCCTGATACATTCGTGATTTGCAAAAGGACCCTTCAAAAAAAAGCAATCAGGTCCTCCGTGACCAACGTCTCCCACTGGTCCGGTGGCCGACGCCGCCTGCCACTTCCTCTCCTGGCTGCCACCATTGAGAGCCGGGGGAAACGTGGCGTGAGGCCGGGATGGACAGTGAGCGTGGCCGACGCCACTGCTACTCGCGCCCGTACATGGCCTGCGCAGCGGCTGCTCCATCCGGTGTGCCTCCCCGTCACCTTGCCAGCGCCGATGCAGGTGAGCAGCAAGGGCCGCGGCGGCTTAAGCTCCGGCCGCGGTGAGGCGCCCTCCCTCACCAGTCACCACGCCAACGCGGGCCAAGGAGCGGGGATTGGGAGGCCGGCACCGACGCCAGAGAGCGAGGGGGAGGAGGAGGAAACAAGCTCCTTGCGGAAGGACTTGGCGCCGACGAGCTTTTGTGCGTGGAGGCGTTGAACTCCGTGGTCGACACGACGCCACCGCGGAACCTGCGGGGCGGCGGTGGCGCGCAGTGACGGGTCCGCGGCGAAGGACTTGGAGGCAGCGATAGGTCCGGGTACTCGCCGGTGGACGTCGGAGGCGCGGCTGGACGCCGGGAGCAGACCGGATGTGCACGCCGGGGCCGAGCTCGGCGGCTGGACAGCAGGAAGACGATGCCAGATTTTTTTTGTTTACTGCACGAACCTTATCCTCTTCGGTCCTTTTACAGTTTAGTCCATGCTATTTTTTCTATTTGTGATCTGTTATATTGTGCCACGTCGCCCTGTCCAGCGGGACCCTCCTGTCATAATCGTGCTCAAAACGTTCTAAGCTGGCGATTAGTGTTTTTTGCAAAAAATTAACCTTAAAATTAATGGTTTTTGACACAAAACTATAGAATTGTGATTCCTGCAAACCTAACTTTCAATGTCGATGTTTTCTGCAATTCACTCAGCTCGCCTGGATGCGCGGCCGCACGGTCGTTGGTCATAGTTATCGTCTTCACCGTAGCGCCGTATGGTAGGAGCCGTTGCCGAACGTCAATAGACCGCAGCGTAGATCGTGACCGCCAATTCCGCCGTGCGTTTGAGACGGTGTGGACCGTGGAGCGTGCTGGTTCTACCACTCTTCGTGGACTGTCGTCAGTCAAATTTTCCGCGTAGGATTATTAGAGCAGCACGTTTTTTTTTGGCGCATATATTAGAGCAGCACGTTAATTAAAGCAGATTTGTGATCCTGTCGAATATTTAGTCACAGTAATTTGAATTTATTTGAAGTCAAATAAGATTAGTAGAGGAATTCTTTTGCTTAAGGACGTACTCTGGAACATATTGAATGCTTTTTTTTCCGAAAAGAGTGGTATGTACTCCCTCCGTCGGAAAATACTTGTCATCAAAATGGACAAAAAGAGATGTATCTAGAACTAAAATACATCTAGATACATCCCCTTTTATTTATTTTGATGACAAGTATTTCCGGACGGAGGGAGTACTTCATTCTAACACAATACGAATTCTGAAATGTAATGCTTTATTTTCTTACCAGATAATTGCCCGTGGTTGCAACGGGGTATACATATTCTGATGGTTTAACATCTGTTATGTTTAACATATACTCTCTCCGTCAAAAAATAGTTGACTCAAATTTGTCCAGATACGGATGTATCTAAACACGTTTTAGAGTTAGATACATCCGTCTCAAGACAAGATTGAGACAACTAATTTGGGGCGGAGGTAATAGTATATATTTAGAATCCTTGTGTATGTCCGACAATATTGTCATATTGTCAATCGCATATCTCACTCGTAATCTCCCTTCCACCCACCCCAGCCCACATATTGTGAATTTCAAACACGTAATTACGTTGATATTATGGAGAAAGTTAATTGCACGTGATTATTAGGTATGATAGATATCAATTACACGTAAATGATACTATTTGATATGATATTAAATTAAATGTTGAACATGTTGAACGCTCATCATTGGAGCAATCTAAATCCTTGGATTGACATGGTTTGATGGCTGAGATTAGTTGGATCTATCACTTTGGGTCTTTTTATATTTGTATAGATATAGATCCAAGCTGTAGACACTTCTGTCAATTCATCCAGCTTGCAACCCCCCCTTCCACCCCTGCCACACACACGGTAAACTGTAAACTCTAGTTTAGTTAAAGAATATTATACACAGGAAACAAGCCCTAGAAAAAGTAACTCGCCTTCTATGAAATAACAAGCCCAAGGATGAGGAGAATTACCCCTACTGGCAGCAAATACTTGCACCACCACGAATCTGTACACACTCGACACAATCTGAGCTCTTCACAGTTATAAACTTGTGGCCTATCTTTATAATTATAATAAACAAAAAATAACAAGGTTACACAAAGACGATAGAACACTTGGTCTAATAAATATGATATCAGATTAGCCTAATTCCTACAGACTCTTACATGAACAAGTATGAGTGCAGCCAGAAATCGATATTTATTAGAAAAATATAATTCGTTATGAGAGTTCTTTATGCTACAAAGATATACAAGCTGGAATATGACAGCGAATATCCTTTACAAATTCTCTCATTGAACTGTAAAAAGGGCAGCCCGGTTGAAAGGAACGGTATGGTCAACTAGAGGGGGAGGGGGAGGGGGGGTAAATAGGCGACTAATAATTTTAACTTTTTCCCCTAAATTTAAGGAAACAACAAAAAAATAGGCTGCCTGGATATGCAACTAGGTGGACAACCTATATAACAAGCTCAAGAACAACAACAAGCTAGAGAATAAACACAATAAACAAACTTGCACAAAGGAAGTAAAGGATAGAAGTAACCGTGAGTGGAGACGATGATGTTGTTCCCGAAGTTCGCGCCTTTGGGGAGGTACATCTTCGTCGAAGGGGTGTAGAGGCAAAATGCACCCCAAAACGCCACAATGGCTCGCACTATTCTCCTTGTGCCCCCGCACAATGCAAGGTGTCATGATTCCATTATATGGTGCCGTTGAAGGCGACAACCAGAACCTTTGCAAACAAGGTTGGAGCAATCTCCACAACTTAACTGGGGGCTCCCAACACTGGCAGTTTGGCACGAAGCTTCACCACAATGAAATGTGCCTTCGAGGTGACTTCTTCCATCTAGGGTGCCCAAACACCCAAGAGTAATAAGATCCACAAGATAAAGTATGGGGGAGCCAAATTTCCTTTGATGGAAATGTAGATCTAGGTCTACTCTCTCAATCCCTGGCAAATCAACAAGTTTGAGTGGCTAAAGAAGAAAAACGGTTAAGATAAAGCTTAGTGTTAAAAGGCAGAGAGAGATTTGATGGAATAGTTGTTTTATTGCTTGAGCCTCGTGGGCATATATATAGGAGTACAATGACCAACTTGAAGTACAAGACAAGACATGACCAAATCCTAGTCTGTCCTATACTTCCTAATAATCTTATACTCAAGATCCCCCCGCAGTCACAACAGTAGCGACGCAGACGGTGAGACTGGAGAATAATCCGAAGGCAAGCCGACGGACACCCCCTCACAGTCATAACGGTCGATGCATCGCGGAGTCGTGGCTGGAATGAAAACCGACGAGGTTGCTCAAGCAGGCGGTAGCCCTTTGTGCCATTTGTCGATATAGCCGAGAGCGTGGGTGGTGGAGCCATGGTCGAGGTAGCCGTGCAAAGAATGTCGTGGTCGATGTTGAGTCAGGGTAGCCGGTGTCGATGAAGTCACTGTGGAGCCGCGGGCGCAAGGGGGCGTCGAATTAGCATGGGCGCAGTTGTGTCGAAGTCGCCGGGAAGAAGATGTTGTTGACAACACGTCGCTGCGGGTTTGCCAAGCCCGAGGACACATCATAGACGAAGGCACGCGTCGGTGTTGCCAGCACCGGGCATGCGAAGACAGTCGAAGACGAAGTTGATGAAGCACCATACCAGGCTTGCCGGGCCCGGGGACACGTCGTGGACAAAGGCACGCATCGGTGTTGCCAGCATCGGGCATGCATAGACGAGGACCTGCACGAGTTGTATGCCATGTCGGAGAAGTCGGAGAGGCCAGCAGGGAAGGACTCGACGACGGTTGCGGCGCCAATCAGCACGGGGCCGATGTCGCCCGCGGTTGTCGGAGTAGACAAAGTGGTCAGTGTAGATGACGACGACGCTAGCGGCGAGCTGGTGCTGGACGAAGACGAACAGGGTGGACGGGCGGCTGCGGCGGCTACCGGGGTAGCAGCGGCGGCGGCCGAAGAAGAGCGGCGGTGGCTAGGTTAGGAGTGCGGCGGTTGTGCTCGATGTCGGTGAGGAGAACCCAGCAGCGTGACAAAGACCCGGCGCGGACGACGGTGTTCCCGTGCCAAGGGAGGCGGCGCGGCGCATACCACGAGAAGTTGACGCGCAGCGATGATGGTGGACCGCGGGCCGCGACGCTACGGCCCGAAGGGGCGATGCAGTGGCGGCGGGCAGGTCAGGGCGACGGCAGAAGACCTCAGGACGGTCGTAGGGACCGCAGGCCACGGTGCTACAGCCCGAAGGGACGGCGCAGCGGCGGAGCGCGGGTCGGTGCAACCGCGGGGACGGCCTTGGGACGGCGGCGTGGACTGCGTACCACGCTCGCTATGGCCCGACGGGGTGATGCAGCGACGGCGTGAGGGTTGGTACAGCCATGGGGACGGCCTGGAGCGGACGGCCCCGGGGCGGCGGTGGACCGCGGCCGCGGCACTACAGCCCAAAGGGGCGACGCAGCGGTGACGCGGGTCAGTGCAGTCGGGAGAAGAACCACGGGGCGGTGGTGTTGTGGCTTGAAGGGGTGACGCAGCAGCAGCCCGTTGCTCGATCGTTGGAGGGGCGTGCTGAACTCGGGGACGCTCTTCACGGGGCCTGCGAAGGCGCGCGCAATCGACGGGCAGGTCGGTCACACGGCATAGCTGAGGCGGATCGCGGCGACGGGCGGGTGATCAATCAGATCGCGCACGAGGTCGGGGCTGTCGCTTGGTGGAGGCGGGGTGGCGGCGGAGTCCGAGATGAAGCCGGCGACGGCGGGCGGCCGGGTGGCTATGATTGGCCACTGCATGGCGTGAGGCCGCCGGATCGGGGTGATGCAGGAGTCCCAGTCGGAGCAGGGTGACGGTTGGCGTACATCAACGGGCAGGACGGCGCGTGAACGGCGGCGGTGAAGGGCCGCCACATGACGCGAGGCCGCCGGGTCGGGGTGACCGGCGGGTACACGCGTGGATGACGCGCGAGGCCGCCGGGTCGGGGCGACCGGCGGGCGGACGCGCGAATGACGCGCGAGGCCGCCGGGTCGGGGCCACTGGCGGGCAGACGCGCGAACGACACACGAGGCCGTCGGGTCGGTGAAGAAGCTGGCCGATCAGGTCAGTGTTGGAGTAGAGGCGTGGGGTGTTGATGGCGGCGGCGGGCAACACAAACCGATCAAGCAGAGATCAGAAAAGCAAAAAGAAAACATCGACCAAAATGACCGGCGAGAGAGCGAAAAAACCCATAGAGAGGGCTCAGGAAAAAAGACTCTCTAGGGCAGCCGGCGAACACGGCCGGCGGACAAACCCTAGGTATAGGCGGCACGGCCCCGGCGGCGGTCATGGAGGTCGACCGCCCCCGGGGCGGCGCGCGGGTGCGAAAGCGGCTGCGGCTAGGGTTTAGAACCCGAAAACTGATACCATGTTAAAAGGGAGAGAGAGATTTGATGGAATAGTTGTTTTATTGCTTAAGCTCATGGGGATATATATAGGAGTACAATGACCAACTTGGAGTACAAGACAAGGCAGGACCAAATCCTAGTCTATACTATACTTCCTAATAATCTTATACTCAACACTTAGGTTAACAATGGAAGAGAGAGACAGGGGCAAGAGGTATGTGGGAGGAGGAAGAACCTCTTCCTTTTATAGCTCCCCCAAATCCAAATATTACATACGGAAATAGCACTGAGCGTCTTAATAGTATGGATTTTACATGACCAAAGAAATAAAAGCGTCGGACACACCGTCTTGGATCTTTTCCTTTCAGAGGGGTACCTAACCGTCTTATGCCATTAAAAAATGCATGTGTAGCTCAAGCACACGGTTGGTCCACAAATTGTGTTGTCATCAACACACTTAGGGAGGGAAATTCCCTTTCAATCTCCCTTTTTGGTGATTGATGACAACACAATGATTTGCATAAGATATTATGATAAAGCACAAACAGTTTAGAAAATATAGACGATCTCCCTAGATGTATGCACTATTTGAAATTTGCTTCTGGAATGCAAAGTGCATACACTAGGATCAACACTCCTTCTAGATTTTATGAACCAACAACATATTGTAAATAATAAAAAATACTCCCTCTATCCCATATTAAGTGTTGCTCAAACAAATGTATCTAAACGTACGTCAATGCTAGATACATTCATTTGAGCGACACTTTATATGGGATAGAACGAGTACTCATTAAGCATGCATTTGCAATAACATCTGGCTTAGCAACATATAAGGGCAAGACAATAAGCATAGCTCCACAAAAACATGACAGGTAAAGGCATGCATTTAAGATAATGGTTACCGGGATAGCATGTCTCATACCATGCTAAGATAAGGTCTCCAAGCAAACCAAGTTCACATGGTTAAGAAGAACATATAATCCAATTTGGCACTTAATCGTGTAAATATGTGTTTGTGAAGCAACTTCAACACATTGGTATATTAGGAATAAGTTTTTGTCAACTACAACACATAAGCAACTAAATATCATATATAGGTATCTTATATACCTAATATCTATTCGGTGTTTTAAATATTTCATGGGGTCGGCCCTCCAGCTCGATCCTACATAGGTTGTACTCGTATAATGCCCTAAAAAATAATATTTACTTGTGTAATCAATTCTCAAATGGGAGATGGATACACGGGTAAAAAAATTGCCACCAAGGAAATCTTTAATGAACGTTGATAACCCACAAGTATAGGGGATCACAACAGTTTTCGAGGGTAGAGTATTCAACCCAAATTTATTGATTCGACACAAGGGGAGCCAAAGAATATTTGTAAGTATTAGAAGTTGAGTTGTCAATTCAACCACACCTGGAGATTAAATATCTGCAGCAAAGGGATCAGTAGGACAGTAATATGATAGCTTTGATAGTAGTAGTGATGATTGATAACCCACAAGTATAGGGGATCGCAACAGTTTTCGAGGGTAGAGTATTCAACCCAAATTTATTGATTCTACACAAGGGGAGCCAAAGAATATTTGTAAGTATTAGAAGTTGAGTTGTCAATTCAACCACACCTGGAGATTAAATATCTACAACAAAGCGATCAGTAGCACATTAATATGATAGCTTTGATAGTAGTAGTGATGATTGATAACCCACAAGTATAGGGGATCGCAACAGTTTTTGAGGGTAGAGTATTCAACCCAAATTTATTGGTTCGACACAAGGGGAGCCAAAGAATATTCTCGAGTATTAGCAGCTGAGTTGTCAATTCAACCACACCTGAAAGACTTAATATCTGCAGCAAAATATTTAGTAGCAAAGTAGTATGGAAGTAGCGGTAACGGTGGCAAAATTAATAGTAGCTGTTTTGTAGTGATTGTAACAGTGGCAACGACAATGTAACTTAGCAAACATCAATATGTGAAAAGCTCGTAGGCAATGGATCAGTGATGGATAATTATGTCAGATGACATTCATCATGCAACAGTCATAACATAGGGTGACACAGAACTAGCTCCAATTCATCAATATAATGTAGGCATGTATTTTGTATATAGTCATACGTGCTTATGGAAAAGAACTTGCATGATATCTTTTGTCCTACCCTCCCGTGGCAGTGGGGTTCTAGTGGAAACTAAGGGATATTAAGGCCTCCTTTTAATAGAGAACTAGACCAAAGTATTAGCACTTAGTGAATACATGAACTCCTCAAACTACGGTAATCACCGGAAAGAATCCTAATTATTGTCACCTTGGGGTATGCGGATCATAACACGTAATAGGTGTCTACAACTTGCAAGATAGAATCAATAACACAAATATATTCATGAAAACATAATAGGTTCAGATCTGAAATGAGGGCACTCGGGCCATAATGACAATCATTAAGCATAGCAAAGTCATAGCAACATCAATCTCAGAACATAGTGGATACTAGGGATCAAACCCTAACAAAACTAACTCGATTACATGATAAATCTCATCCAATACATCACCATCCAGTAAGCCTACGAAGGAATTACTCACTCCCGGCGGTGAGCATCATGAAATTGGTGATGGAGGAAGGTTGGTGATGATGATGGCGACGAATCCCCCTCTCCGAAGCCCTGAACAGACTCCAGATCTACCCTCCCGATGAAGAACAGGAGGTGGCGGCGGCTCCGTCTCGTAAAATGTGATGAACTCTTCTCCTTGATTTTTTCCTCCCCGAATAGGGTTATATGGAGTTGGAGTTGAGGTCACAGGGGCTGCAGAGGGCCCACAAGCCTGCAGGGCGCGCCCTAGGGGGGTGGGCGCACCCCCAAGGCTTGTGGCCTCTAGGTGCCCCCCTTTGGATAATTCTTGCGCCAGTACTTTTTATATATTCCAAAAATATTCTCCGTAAATTTTCAGGTCAATCCAAGAACTTTTATTTCTGCACAAAAATAACACCATGGCAATTATGCTAAAAACAGCGTGAGCCCGGGTTTGTTCCATAGAAATCAAGCAAATTAGAGTCCAAAACAAGGGCAAAAGAGTTTGGAAAAGTAGATATGATGGAGACGTATCAACTCCCCCAAGCTTAACCCATTGCTTGTCCTCAAGCAATTCAGTTGACAAATTGAAAGTGACAAAAAAAACTTTTACAACTCTGTTTGATCTTATTGTTGTAAATATGTCTAACTGATGTTCAGGTTTTCAGCAAAGATCATGAACTAACCACATTCACAATAACATTTAGGTCTCACATTTACTCATATCAATGGCATAACCAACTAGCGAGCAACAATAATAATAAATCTCGGATGACAACACTTTTTCAAAACAATCATGATACTATATCATATAATGATATCTCTCTGGCCCTTTCTGAGACCACAAAACATAAATGCAGAACACCGATGAGAACCTCATTGCTAAATAGCTACACCTGGAAGCTATGACCGACATGCTAGGCCGGTCTCACAGCCTTGCTCAGTAGCTTGCGCAGCAGTTCCCGTGCAAGGATAACCTTTCTTGAACTGTCTTGGAAGTGGTCTTGGTTCAGTATTATTTTGTTATGCTGCAATGGCACCCAGTTTTTGTAATTTGCTTCTTCGTTGCGCTTTATGATCACTGGTGGCGAACTTCGATGCCTAGTGGATGTAATATACCATAAATCCTTTATTATATAGTGTAGGTTTATTCTAAGTTACTATGTCATAATTTCTTTATTGCATAGAGTAGGTTTGTTCTTAATTCCTACTAGTTATTGCCATCATTCGCTATCTGAAAAAATGAAGAAAATCTGATGTAGTCGACCGGGCCGAAACATTCGCCTCTAACGGGCCTGCCTTTTAGTGGGCCACAATTGGGACGGCCTACAACTTCCTTTGGCCTGAAAGGCCATTGGGGCCTTCACACTTTGCGCCAGGCCCACAACTTACACGGGCCTATATTTGGCCCAAAGTTTAGTTGGGCCTTTAATGGACCCAACGCTTAGTTGGGCCCATGTAGCTTTGGGCCATTAACAGGCTGAATATACTGCTGGCCTGTTATGGCCGGGAAGAAACCATGGGCCTTTAGTAGGCCAATATGCATGTTGGGCCTCAATTTTCACTAGTCGTCGACGAGTCTTCAGCAGGCTGAAATGTAGACCGGCCTTTTTTGGCCCAGTTATATGACGTGCCATTACCAGGACAAAACATATCTCGGGCCTTAGTTGGCCCACTGATATCATGGCCGTTTTAAGAGGTCGAAAGCTTAGTAGAGGCATCAATGGGCTGAATAATACGACAGGCCTTTAACAGGCCCAAAGTCATGTTGGGCTGAACTGTTGCCACCTTTATCACGGGCCATTAGAGGGCCGGATGTCGCGTCGGACCACATATGGCCCATGGGCAGCATGGGCCATTCCTAGGCCGAAAGACACACCGGGCTGAAATGGGCCCATGTGTTCATCGGGCCTCTAACAGGCCGAAATGTCACTGGGCCGTAATTGGGCCCAAATATTCGATGACAATTAACGGGCCATATTTGGCTTCTATATGTAAATGGGCCATGTTTAAATAGGTCGTTATTGGGTTGGCCCACTAGTACCTGAGTAAATACTACGGGCCTTTGACTGGGCCGGCCTTTTTAACCTATATGGGCCTCTATTGGGCCCTGCCACGTGTCGACGTATCATAGGCATGTATCCTCCATTGGACGGACGACATCTGGCCCACCGAGGAACCGACATGTGTTTCCTCCAGCCAATGATGATTTTACACGTGGAAAATCCCCATTGGTCCGGGCTGTTAACGGGTTATCAAATCCAAACCGGAACCCGATAGCTTAACGTCGGCCCGTTATGGTGGATGCCACGTGTCGGTTACCCTTGATGAAAGCAATTCCATGACGCGCCATTTATCATCATGGAAGTGGACACTTCCATGATAATAATTTAGGTATTGTCATGGAACACTTCTACGACAACACAAGTATGACTATCTTGGTTCTGTCATAAAATCGTCATGGATGTACATTGCTACCTCTTGAGCTTGCGTTGGTTTTTCCCTTGAAGAGGAAAGGGTGATTCAACAAAGTAGCGTAAGTATTTCACTCAGTTTGAGAACCAAGGTATCAATCCAGGAGGAGATGATACGTCCATTTTGCATCATGCTTTTATATCGATATTTATTGCATTATGGGCTGTTATTACACATTATATCTCAATACTTATGGCTATTCTCTCTTATTTTACAAGGTTTACCATGAAGAGGGGGAATGCCGGCAGCTGGAATTCTGGATGGAAAAGGAGCAAACATTGGAAACCTATTCTGCACTGCTCCAAAAGTCCTGAAACTCCACGAAACCTATTTTTGGATTTATTAAGAATTATTGAGCGAAAGAAATACATCAGGGGGCCCACACCCTGTCCAGAAGGGTGGGGGGCACGCCCCCCCCTTACTGGGTGCGCCCCCTGTCTCCTAGGCCCCCTGGTGGCCCTCTAGTGTCCATCTTCCGCTATATGAAGGCTTTTACCCTGGAAAAAATCGTGGGCAAGATTACGAGATGAAACTCCGCCGCCACGATGCGGAACCTTGGTGGAACCAATCTAGGGCTCTGGCAGAGCTATTCTGCCGGGGACACTTCCCTCCGGGAGGGGGAAATCATCACCAACGTCATCACCAATGATCCTCTCATCGGGAGGGGGTCAATCTCCATCAACATCTTCATCAGCACCATCTCCTCTCAAATCCTAGTTCATCTCTTGTATCCAATCTTGTATCCAAAACCACAAATTGGTACCTGTGGGTTGCTAGTAGTGTTGATTACTCCTTGTAGTTGATACTTATTGGTTTACTTGATGGAAGATCATATGTTCAGATCCCTAATGCATATTATTACACCTCTGATTATGAACATGAATATGCTTTGTGAGTAGTTACGTTTGTTCCTGAGGACATGGGTGAAGTGTTGCTATTAGTAGTCATGTGAATTTGGTATTCGTTCGATATTTTGATGAGATGTATGTTGTCTTCTCCTCTAGTGGTGTCATGTGAACGTAGACTACATGACACTTCACCATCATTGGGCCTAGAGGAGGGTATAGGGAAGTAATAAGTAGATGATGGGTTGCTAGAGTGACAGAAGCTTAAACCCTAGTTTATGCGTTGCTTCGTTAGGGGCTGATTTGGATCCACATGTTTCATGCTATGGTTAGGTTTACCTTAATACTTTTGTTATAGTTGCGGATGCTTGCAATAGGGGTTAATCATAAGTGGGATGCTTGTCCAAGTAAGGGCAGTACCCAAGCACCGGTCCACCCACATATCAAATTATCAAAGTACCAAACGCAAATCATATGAGCGTGATGAAAACTAGCTTGACGATAATTCCCATGTGTCCTCGGGAGCTCCTTTATCATTATTAGAAATTGTCCAGGCTTATCCTTTGCTACATAAAGGATTGGGCCACCTTGCTGCACTTTATTTACTCTGTTTACTTGTTACTCGTTACTATTTATCTTATCACAAAACTATCTATCACCTACAATTTCAGTGATTGCAGAAAACCTTACTAAAAACCGCTTATCATTTCCTTCTGCTCCTCGTTGGGTTCGACACTCTTACTTATCGAAAGGACTACGATAGATCCCTACACTTGTGGGTCATCAAGACTCTTTTCTGGCGCCGTTGCCGGGGAGTGTAGCGCTTTTGGTGAGTGGAACTTGGTAAGGAAACATTTATATAGTGTGCTGAAATTTTTGTTACTTGTTACTATGGAAACTAATCCTTTGAGGGGCTTGTTTGGGGCATCTTCGCCCCAACCAGTAAAGCAAAGAGTTGCTCCTCAACCTACTGAACTTTATGAAAATGTTTATTTTGAGATTCCTTCGGGTATGATGGAGAAACTGCTAGCTAATCCATTTGCAGGAGATGGAACGTTGCATCCTGATTTACGCCTTATCTTTGTGGATGAAGTTTGTGGATTATTTAAGCTTGCAGGTTTCCCCGATGATGTTGTCAAAAGGAAGGTCTTCCCTTTATCTTTGAACGGAGATGCATTGACATGGTTTAGGCTATGTGATGATACGGGATCTTGGAATTATAAGCGACTGAAGTTGGAATTTCACCAGAAGTTCTATCCTATGCATCTTGTTCATCGTGATCGTAATTACATATATAATTTTTGTCCTCATGAAGGAGAAAGCATCGCTCAAGCTTGGGGGAGGCTTAAGTTAATGTTATATTCATGCCCCAATCATGAGCTCTCTCGGGAAATGATTATTCAAAAAAATTATGCTCGACTTTCTCTTGATAATCGCAACCTGCTCGATACTTCCTGTGCTGGTTCTTATATGTTGAAGACTATTGATTTCAAATGGGACTTATTGGAAATAATTAAACACAACTCTGAAGATTGGGGTTCCGACGATGGTAAGGAGTCAGGTATGACACCTAAGTTCGATTGTGTGAAATCTTTTATGGATACCGATGTTTTTCGTGGATTTAGCGCTAAGTATGGACTTGACTCTGAGATAGTAGCTTCTTTCTGTGAATCTTTTGCTACTCACGTTGATCTCCCTAAAGAGAAGTGGTTTAAATATAATCCTCCTGTTGAAGTGAAAGTAGTTGCACCTATTACAGTTGAAGAAACGACTATCACTTATAGTGATCCTGTTGTTCCTACTACTTATGTTGAGAAACCACCTTTTCCTGTTAGGATAAAGGATCATGCTAAAACTTCGACTGTTGTTCGTAAGAGTAATACTAGGACTTATACACCTCCTGAGCAAATCAATATTGAACCTAGTATTGCTATTGTTAAAGATCTCTTGGATGATAATTTAGATGGGCATGTTATTTATTTCTATGATGAAGCTGCTAATATGGCAAAACCAGACGCTAAGATACATAGGCCCGTTGTAGGCATGCCTGTTATTTCTGTTAAAATAGGAGATCATTGTTATCATGGCTTATGTGATATGGGTGCTAGTGCTAGTGCAATACCCTATGACTTATATAAAGAAATTATGCATGACATTGCACCTGTTGAATTATAAGATATTGATGTCACGATTAAGCTTGCTAATAGAGATACTATTAAGCCTTTTGGGATTGTTAGAGATGTTGAAGTCTTGTGTGGGAAGGTCAAATACCCTGCTGACTTTCTTGTTCTTGGTTCTCCACAAGATGCCTTCTGTCTCATTATATTTGGTAGACCCTTCTTGAACACTGTTAAAGCTAAGATTGATTACAAAAAGGATGTTGTTACGATTGGCTAAGATGATATGACTCATGAGTTTAATTTTGCTAAATTTCGTAGACAACCCCGTGATAAATAATTATCTAGTAAAGATGAAATAATTGGTCTTGCTTCTATTGCAATGCCTCCTACTGATCCGTTAGAACAATATTTGCTAGACCATGAAAATGATATGTTTATGAAATAAAGAAGGGAAATAGATGAATTATTCCTTAAACAGGAACCTATTTTGAAACACAACCTTCCCGTTGAAATTCTTGGGGATCCCCCTCCACCCAAGGGTGATCCCGTGTTTGAACTCAAACCTCTACCTGATAATCTTAAGTATGCTTATCTCGATGAAAAGAAAATATATCCTGTTATTATTAGTGCTAACCTTTTAGAGCAAGAAGAAGAAAGATTATTGAAAACTCTGAAGAAGCATCGAGCTGCTATTGGATATACTCTGGATGATCTTAAGGGCGTTAGTCCCACGTTATGCCAACACAAAATTAAATTGGAGGATGATGCCAAACCAGTTAGAGATCCTCAATGATGACTAAATCCTAAAATGAAAGAAGTGGTAAGAAAGGAGATACTAAAGCTCCTTGAGGCAGGTGTAATTTATCCCGTTGCTGATAGTGATTGGGTAAGCCCTTACCATTGTGTCCCTAAAAAGGGAGGTATTATTGTTGTTCGTAATGATAAAGATGAATTGATCCCGCAATGAATTATTACAGGTTATAGGATGGTAATTAATTTTCGTAAACTAAATAAAGCTACTAAGAAAGATCATTACCCTTTACCTTTTATTGATCAAATGCTAGAAAGACTGTCCAAAAACACACATTTCTGCTTTCTAGATGGTTATTCTGGTTTCTCTCAAATACCTGTGTCAGCGGGGGATCAAGCAAAAACTATTGTTACTTGCCCTTTTGGTACTTTTGCTTATAGACGTATGCCTTTTGGTTTATGTAATGCACCTGCTACCTTTCAAAGATGCATGATGGCTATATTCTCTAATTTTTGTGAAAAGATTTGCGAGGTATTCATGGATGACTTCTCTGTTTATGGATCCTCCTTTGATAATTGTTTGAGCAACCTTGATCGAGTTTTGCAGAGATGCGAAGACACTAGTCTCGTCCTGAATTGGGAAAAGTGTCACTTTATGGTTAATGAAGGCATTGTCTTGGGGCATAAGATTTCTGAGAGAGGTATTGAAGTTGATAAAGCTAAAGTTGGTGCTATTGAAAAGATGCCATGTCCCAAGGACATAAAAGGTATAAGAAGTTTCCTTGGTCATGCCGGTTTTATAGGAGGTTCATTAAGGACTTTTCTAAGATCTCTAGGCCTCTGACTAATTTATTGCAAAAAGATATTCCTTTTGTCTTTGATGATGATTGTGTAGAAGCATTTGAAATACTTAAGAAAGCTTTGATCACTGCACCTGTTGTTCAGCCACCTGATTGGAATCTACCTTTTGAAATTATGTGTGACGCTAGTGATTATGCTGTAGGGGCTGTTCTAGGGCAAAGAGTCAATAAGAAATTGAATGTTATCCAGTATGCTAGTAAGACTCTTGATACAACCCAAAGAAATTATGCTACCACTGAAAAAGAATTCTTAGCAGTTGTGTTTACATGTGATAGGTTTAGACCTTATATTGTTGATTCCAAAGTTACTATTCACACTGATCATGCTGCTATGTAATATCTTATGGAAAAGAAAGATGCTAAGCCCAGACTCATTAGATGGGTTCTCCTGCTCCAAGAGTTTGATTTGCACATTATTGATAGAAAGGGAGCTGAGAACCCCGTTGCGGACAACTTGTCTAGGTTAGAGAATGTTCTTGATGACCCACTGCCTATTGATGATAGCTTTCCTGATGAACAATTAGCGGTCATTAATGCTTCTCGCACTGCTCCATGGTATGCTGATTATGCTAATTATATTGTTGCTAAATTTATACCACCTAGTTTCACATACCAGCAAAAGAAAAAGTTCTTTTATGATTTAAGACATTACTTTTGGGATGACCCACACCTTTATAAAGAAGGAGTAGATGGTGTTATTAGACGTTGTGTACCTGAGCATGAACAGGAACAGATCCTACGCAAGTGTCACTCTGAATCATATGGAGGACACCACATTGGAGATAGAACTGCACATAAGGTACTACAATCTAGTTTTTATTGGTCTACTCTCTTCAAAGATGCTCGTAAGTTTGTCTTATCTTGTGATGAATGTCAAAGAATTGGTAATATTAGTAGACGTCAAGAATTGCCTATGAATTATTCTCTTGTTATTGAACCGTTTGATGTTTGGGGTTTTGATTATATGGGACATTTTCCTGCCTCTAATGGTTATACACATATTTTAGTTGTTGTTGATTACGTTACTAAGTGGGCAGAAGCTATTCCAACTAGTAGTGCTGATCATAATACTTCTATTAAAATGCTTAAAGAAGTTATTTTTCCGAGGTTTGGAGTCCCTAGATATCTTATGACTGATGGTGGTTCACATTTTATTCAAGGTGCTTTCCGTAAGATGCTTGCTAAGTATGATGTCAATCAGAGAATTGCATCTCCTTATCATCCGCAGTCTAGTGGTCAAGTAGAGTTGAGCAATAGAGAGCTCAAATTAATTTTGCAAAAGACTGTTAATAGATCTAGAAAGAATTGGTCCAAAAAACTTGATGACGCATTATGGGCTTATATAACTGCATACAAAAATCCTATGGGTATGTCTCCGTATAAGATGGTTTATGGAAAAGGATGTCATTTACCTATTGAACTTGAACATAAAGCATATTGGGCTATTAAAGAGCTCAATTATGACTTCAAACTTGCCGGTGAGAAGAGGTTGTTTGATATTAGCTCACTTGATGAATGGAGAACCCCAAGCTTATGAGAATGCCAAGCTATTCAAAGAAAAAGTCAAGCGCTGGCATGATAAAAGGATACAGAAGCGTGAATTTAACGTAGGTGATTATGTGTTATTATTCAACTCTCGTTTAAGATTTTTTGCAGGAAAGCTTCTCTCTAAATGGGAAGGCCCTTACGTTATCGAGGAGGTCTATCGTTCTGGTGCGATAAAGATCAACAACTTCGAAGGCACAAGTCCGAGGGTGGTAAACGGTCAAAGAATTAAACATTATATTTCAGGTGATCCTATTAATGTTGAAACTAATATTATTGAAACCGTAACCCCAGAGGAATACATAAGGGACGCTTTTCAAAACGTTCCAGACTCCGAAAAGGAATAGGTATGTGGTACGGTAAGTAAACCGACTCCAAAACAACTCCAATGGCAATTTTTATCAGTTTTGGATTATTTAAGAATTTTAGGAAGAAAGAAGTAGTCCGAAAGGGACACGAGGCCCCCACGATAGTGGAGGGCGCTCCTACCCTTACTGGGCGCGCCCCCTGTCTCGTGGACACCTCGTGTGCCTCCCTGACTCTGTTTTCTGGCACTTTACGTATTTTGGTCGGTAAAAATTCATTATATATACTCCCGAAGGTTTTGACCACCGTATCACGCAAATATTCTCTATTTTCATTTCGAGCTATTTTCTGTTGCAGATCTAGAGCATTGTGGCATTTCCAAGCGCTCCCAAGGACAAGTTTTTCGAGAGGGTTATTAACCCCTATCTCGCGGAGGTGCTGCAACACCCTCAAACCATTGAGATGCGTGAGGGGGTGCTGCACATCCGTGATGTGGAGGGACCCAGCCGTATCGGAAGCATAGAGACAAAGCTCGAAGTTGTGGAGCAGCAAGTTTTCAAGTGCCAAGGGATGGTGGAGCGTGGACTCAACGCTAACCAGATGATGATCACAGAGTTCACCAACAACCACAAGCTAGATGCCAAAGTCATCGGGGAAACCATCTTCAAACTTGAAGAGAAAATCGAGCACCTCCAAGCCCAGATCTATGACCTGCAAAACTAGAACTGTGAGTATGAATATAGATTCAAAAGGATGAGTTTGGCTGTAGATTTAAGGATCCCGGAGACTCGATCATCCTTCTAAGATGGTGAGCCTATGCCTTGGAAGATGGACGACAAGCCTACATCATCAAAAACTCCTACTTCACCTTCTCCGAGGACATAATCACATGAGTATGGGCACTCCCCCTTGGCAACTGCCAAGCTTGGGGGAGGTGCCCCGGTATCGTATCACCATCACACTCTTATCTTTACCGTTTTATTTAGCTCGATCCTTTTAGTAGTATCTTGATCTAGTAGATTGAAGTTTTGATATCAAGTAGTTTTGAGTTTTGCTTAGTGATCTCTTTTTGTAATCGAGTCCGTGAGTTATCTATAATAAAGATTAGTGTTGAGTCAAGGGCTTTGCTTTGTTGCTATGATCTTGAGAAAAATAGAAAGAATAAAAAGAATAAAAGATTTCATATTATTCTTATGGATAGTAATAACTTCACACATAGAAAGTATGAGGCATAAAGGTTGTTGAGAGTTGATAAACGTAGTTTTGGTCATCGTTTCAATTAATAGGAAGTAATAAGGGAAGAGAGGTTCACATATAAATACACTATCCTGGACATCTTTTATGATTTTGAGCACTCATTAAGTATGACATGCTAAAAGAGTTGACGATGGACAAGGAAGACAACGTAATGGTTTATGTTTTCTCACATCTTAGTTAAAGTATGTTTTCATTGACCTTCCAAACATGTTGAGATTGCCTTTCCCCCTCATGCTAGCCAAATTCCTAGCACCAAGTAGAGATACTACTTGTGCTTCCAAATACCCTTAAACCCAATTTTGCCATGAGAGTCCACCATATCTACCTATGGCTTGAGTAAGATCCTTCAAGTAAGTTGTCATCGGTGCAAGCAATAAAAATTGCTCCATAAATATGCATGACTTATTAGGGCGGAGAAAATAAGCTTTATACGATCTTGTTATGGAAGCAATAAAAGCGACGGACTGCATAATAAAGGTCCATACACAAGTGACATATAAAGTGACGTTCTTTCGTACTAAGATTTTGTGTATCCATTCCTAAAAGCGCATGACAACCTCTGCTTACCTCTGCGAAGGGCCTATCTTTTACTTCATGTTCTTACTTTATGCTTTTATTTTGTGCTTGAGTCAGGGTGATCTTCACCTTTCCCTTTTTCATTTTATCCTTTGGCAAGCTCCTCGTGTTTCAAAGATCGTGATATATATATATATCCAATTGGATGTTTGTTAGCATGGGCTATTATTGTTGACATCACCTAAAGGTGAATATGTTAGGAGGCAACACAATAAGCCCATATCTTTCTCAGTGTCAGTCTGAAACTCCACAACCACAAGTATTGCGTGAGTGTTAGCAATTGTAGAAGACTATATGATAGTTGAGTATGTGGACTTGCTGAAAAGCTCTATTGTTAACTCTTTCTGATGTTATGATAAATTGCGATTGCTTCAATGACTGAGATTATAGTTTGCTAGTTCTTAATGAAGTTTGTGAACCATACTTGATATTGTGCATTGATTGTTACTTGAGCATAAGAAATTATACAATGGAATCTATATATGTTGTTGTTTTAAGAATGATCATGATGCCCTCATGTCCATATTTTATTTTTATCGACACCTCTATCTCTAAACATGTGGACATATTTTTCGATATCGGCTTCCGCTTGAGGACAAGCGAGGTCTAAGCTTGGGGGAGTTGATACGTCCATTTTGCATCATGCTTTTATATCAATATTTATTGCATTATGGGCTGTTATTACACATTATATCTCAATACTTATGGCTATTCTCTCTTATTTTGCAAGGTTTACCACGAAGAGGGGGAATGCCAGCAGCTGGAATTCTGGCTGGAAAAGGAGCAAACATTGGGAACCTATTATGCACTGCTCCAAAAGTCCTGAAACTCCACGAAACCTGTTTTTGGATTTATTAAGAATTATTGAGCGAAAGAAATACATCAGGGGGCCCACACCCTGTCCAGGAGGGTGGGGGCGCGCCCCCCCTTACTGGGCGAGCGCCCTGTCTTCTGGGCCCCCTGGTGGCCCTCTGGTGTCCATCTTCCGCTATATGAAGGCTTTTACCCTGGAAAAAATCATGGGAAAGCTTACGGGACGAAACTCCGCCGCCACGAGGCGGAACCTTGGCGAAACCAATCTAGGGTTCTGGCAGAGCTGTTCTGCCGGGGACACTTCCCTCCGGGAGGGGAAATCATCACCAACATCATCACCAACGATCCTCTCATCAGGAGGGGGTCAATCTCCATCAACATCTTCATGAGCACCATCTCCTCTCAAACCCTAGTTCATCTCTTGTATCCAATCTTGTATCCAAAACCACAAATTGGTGCCTGTGGGTTGCTAGTAGTGTTGATTACTCCTTGTAGTTGATACTTATTAGTTTACTTGGTGGAAGATCATATGTTCAGATCCCTAATGCATATTATTACACCTCTGATTATGAACATGAATATGCTTTGTGAGTAGTTACGTTTGTTCCTCAGGACATGGGTGAGGAGACAACGCACAAGTCACCGAATACCTGCACAAACAATGAACAACTTGCACCCAACACGATAAAGGGGTTGTCAATCCCTTCACGGTTACTTGCAAAAGTGAGCTCTGATAGAGATAGATAAACGGTAAAGTAAATATTTTTGGTATTTTTGGTTTATAGATTGGAAAGTAAAAGATTGCAAAATAGTAGATCGGAAACTAGTATGATGTAAAAGAGAACTTGTATAATGGAAAGAGGCCCGGGGGGCATAGGTTTCACTAGTGGCTTCTCTCAAGATAGCAAATATTACGGTGGGTGAACAAATTACTGCCGAGCAATTGATAGAAAAGCGCAAAGTTATGACGATATATAAGGCAATGATCATGAACATAGGCATCACGTCTGTGTCAAGTAGACTGAAACGATTCTGCATCTACTACTATTACTCCACACATCGACCAACTCATACCTTCATCTAGAGTATTAAGTTCATAAAGAACAGAGTAACGCATTAAGTAAGATGACATGATGTAGAGGAATTAAATCAAGCAATATAATGAAAACCCCATCTTTTTATCCTCGATGGCAACAATACAATACGTGTCTTGCTGCCCCTACTTTCACTGGGAAAGGACACCGCAAGATTGAACCCAAAGCTAAGCACTTCTCCCATTGCAAGAAAGATCAATCTAGTAGGCCAAACTAAACTGACAATTCAAAGAGACTTGCAAAGATATCAAATCATGCATATAAGAATTCGGAGAAGAACCAAATAATATTCATAGGTAATCTGATCATAAATCCACAATTCATCAGATCTCGGCAAACACACCGCAAAAGAATATTACATTGAATAGATCTTAACATCGAGGAGAACATGGTATTGAGAATCAAAGAGAGAGAAGAAGCCATCTAGCTACTAGCTATGGACCCGTAGGTCTGTGGTAAACTACTAACACATCATCGGAGAGGCAATGGTGTTGATGTAGAAGCCCTCTGTGATCGAATCCCCCTCAGGACGCTGAAAAAGGCCCCTAGATGGGATCTCACGGGTACAGAAGGTTGCGGTGGTGGAAAAGTGGTTTCGTGGCTCTCCTGGATGTTTTCAGGGTATAAGAGTATATATATGCGAAGGAGCTAGGTTAGGAGACCCACGAGGGGCCCACGAGGTAGGGGCACGCCCTACCCCCTGGACGCGCCCTCCTGCCTCGTTGCGTCTCCAACTTCATCTCCAAGTCTTCTGGTTTCCATCTGGTCCAAGAAAGATCATCACGAAAGTTTCATTACGTTTGGACTCCGTTTGGTATTCCTTTTCTGCGAAACTCTAAAATAGGCAAAAAACCAGAAACTGGCACTGGGCTCTCGGTTAATAGGTTAGTTCCAAATTTAATATAAAATAGCATATAAATGCCTGTTAAACATCCAAAATAGATAATATAATAGCATGGAACAATCAAAAATTATAGATACGTTGGCGACGTATCAAGCATCCCCAAGCTTAATTCCTGCTCGTCCTCGAGTAGGTAAATGATAAAAACATATAGTCTGGCTATGCTCTATCTTCATCACACAAAATATTTAAATCATGCACAACCTCGATGACAAGCCAAGCAATTGTTTCATACTTTTGATGTTCTCAATTTTTTTCAATCCTCGCGCAATACATGAGCGTGAGGCATGGATATGGCACTAAGGTGGAATAGAATATGGTTGTTGTGGAGAAGACAAAAAAAAGGTAGATAGTCTCACATCAACTAGGCGTATCAATGGGCTATGAAGATGCCCATCAATATATCAATGTGAGTGAGTAGGGATTGCCATGCAACAGATGCACTAGAGCTATAAGTGTATGAAAGCTCAAAAATAAACTAAGTGGGTGTGCATCCAACTCGTTTGCTCACAAAGACCTAGGGCATTTTGAGGAAACCCATCATTGGAATATACAAGCCAAGTTCTATAATGAAAATTCCCACTAGTATATGAAAGTGACAAAATAGGAGACTCTCTATCATGAAGATCAAGGTGCTATTTTGAAGCACAAGTGTGGAAAAAGGATAGTAACATTGCCCTTCTCTATTTTTCTCTCATTTTTTATTTGGGCCTTCTCCTTTTTTATGGCCTCTTTTTTTCGTCTGGAGTCTCATCCCGACTTGTGGGGGAATCATAGTCTCCATCATCCTTTCCTCACATGGGACAATTCTCTAATAATAAAGATCATCACACTTTTATTTACTTACACTCAAGAATTACAACTCAATACTTGGAACAAATACAATGGACTCCACCGGTGAATGCCTCCGCCGGTGTACCGGGATGTGCAATGATTCAAGAGTGACGTGTATGAAATAATTATGAATGGTGGCTTTGCCACAAATACAATGTCAACTATATGATCATGCAAAGCAATATGACAATGATGGAGCATGTCATAATAAACGGAATGGTGGAAAGTTGCATGGCAATATATCTCGGAATGGCTATGGAAATGCCATAATATGTAGGTATGGTGGTTGTTTTGAGGAAGGTATATGGTGGGTGTATGGTATGGGTGAAAGTTGCGCGGTACTAGAGAGGCTAGCAATGGTGGAAGGGTGAGAATGCCTATAATCCATGGACTCAACATTAGTCATAAAGAACTCACATACTTATTGCAAAAATCTATTAGTTATCAAAACAAAGTACTATGCGCATGCTCCCAGGGGGGTTGATTGGTAGGAAAAGACCATCGCTCATCCCCGACCGCCACTCATAAGGAACACAATCAATAAATAAATCATGCTCCAACTTCATCACATAACGGTTCACAATACGTGCATGCTACGGGAATCACAAACTTTAACACAAGTATCTCTCAAATTCACAACTACTCCACTATCATGACTCTAATATCACCATCTTCATATCTCAAAACAATCATAAAGAATCAAACTTCTCATAGTATTCAATGCACTTCATATGAAAGTTTTTATTATATCCCTCTTGGATGCCCATCATATTAGGACTAGTTTTATAACCCAAGCAAATTACCATGCTGTTCTAAAAGACTCTCAAAATAATATAAGTGAAGCATGAGAGTTCAACAATTTCTATAAAATAAAGCCACCGCCGTGCTCTCAAAAGATATAAGTGAAGTACTAGAGCAATATTGCCTAGCTCAAAAGATATAAGTGAAGCACATAAAGTATTCTAATAAATCACGATTCATGTGTGTCTGTCCAAAAAGGTGTGTACAACAAGGATGATTGTGGTAAACTAAAAGGCAAAGACTCAAATCATACAAGACGCTCCAAGTAAAACACATATCATGTGGTGGATAAAAAAATAGCCTCAAGTAAAGTTACCGATAGACAAAGACGAAAGAGGGGATGCCTTCCGGGGCATCCCCAAGCTTAGGCTTTTGGTTGTCCTTGAATATTACCTTGGGGTTCCTTGGGAATCCCCAAGCTTAGGATCTTGCCACTCCTTATTCCATAGTCCATCAAATCCTTACCCAAAACTTGAAAACTTCACAACACAAAACTCGACAAAAAATCTCATGAGCTCCGTTAGTATAAGAAAATAAATCACCACTATAAGGTACTATTTCAAACTCATTATTTATTTATATTGGTGTAATATCTACTATATTCCAACTTTTCCATGGTTCATACCCCCCTATATGAAGGAAATATGCCCTAGAGGCAATAATAAAGTTAATACGTATTTCCTTATTTCATGATAAATGTTTATTATTCATGCTAGAATTGTATTAACCGAAAACTTAGTACGTGTGTGAATACATAGACAAAACAAAGTGTTCCTAGTATGCCTTTACTAGACTAGCTCGTTAATCAAAGATGGTTATGTTTCCTAACCATAGACATGTGTTGTCATTTGATGAACGGGATCACATCATTAGGAGAATGATGTGATGGACATGACCCATCCGGTAGCTTAGCATTATGATCGTTACAGTTTCATTGCTACTACTTTCTTCATAACTTATACACGTTCCTCAGACTATGAGATTATGCAACTCCCGAATACCGGAGGAACACTTTGTGTGCTACCAAATGTCACAACGTAAATGGATGATTATAAAGGTGCTCTACAGGTGTCTCCGAAGGTGTTTGTTGGGTTGGCATAGATCGAGATTAGGATTTTTCACTCTGTGTTTCAGAGAGGTATCTCTGGGCCCTCTCGATAATGCTCATCACTATAAGCCTTGCAAGCATTGTGACTAATGAGTTAGTTGCGGGATGAACTATTACAGAACGAGTAAAGAGACTTGTCGGTAACGAGATTGAACTGGTATGATGATACCGACGATCGAATCTCAGGCAAGTAACATACCGATGACAAAGGGAGCAACGTATGTTGTTATGCGGTTTGACCGATAAAGATCTTCGTAAATATGTAGGAGCCAATATGAGTATCCAGGTCTGCTATTGGTTATTAACCGGAGATGTGTCTCAGTCATGTCTACATAGTTCTCGAACCCGTAGGGTCCGCACGCTTAACGTTTGATGACGATATGTATTATGACTTATGTGTTTTTTGATGAATGAAGTTTGTTCGCAGTCCCGGATGAGATCATGAACGTGACGGGGAGTCTCAAAATGGTCGAGACATAAAGATTGATATATTGGACCATGTTATTTGGACACCGGAAAAGTTCTGGAAAGTTTCGGATAAAACCGGAGTGCCGGAAGGGTTACCGGACCCCCCCGGGGGAACTAATGGGCCACCATGGGCCTTAGTGGAGAGATAGGAGGGCAGCCAGGGCAGGCCCCCTCCCTTGGAGTCCGAGTAAGACAAGGGAAGGGGGCGGCGCCCCCCTTTCCTATTCCTTCTCCCTCTCCTTTCCTTCCCCCCTCTTCCTTGAAGTGGAATCCTACTAGGACTAGGAAGTCCTAGTAGGAATCCTCCTCTTGGGGCGCGCCCTAGGGGACGGCCGGCCTCCCCCTTGCTCCTTTCTATACGGGGGCAGGGGGCACCCTAGAACACACAAGTTTCTATTAACCGTGTGCGGTGCCCCCCTCCACAGTTACACACCTTGATCATACCATCGTAGAGCTTAGGCGAAGCCCTACGTCGGTAACATCATCATCACCGTCGCCGCACCGTCATGCTGACGGAACTCACCCTCATCCTCAACTGGATCAAGAGCATGAGGGACGTCATCGAGCTGAACGTGTGCTAAACACGAAGGTGCCGTACGTTCGGTACTTGATCGATTGGATCGCGAAGAAGTTCGACTACATCAACCGCGTTATTGAAACGCTTTCTCTTTCGGTCTACGAGGGTACGTGGACACACTCTCCCCTCTCGTTGCTATGCATCAACTAGATAGATCTTGCATGATCGTAGGATTTTTTTTGAAATTACTGCGTTCCCCAACAGTGGTATCAGAGCCAGGTCTATGCGTAGATGTTATATGCACGAGTAGAACACAAAGAGTTGTGGGCGATAATAGTCATACTGCTTACCACCAACGTCTTACTTTGATTCGGCGCTATTGTTGGATCAAGCGGCCCGGACCGACATTACATGATCGCGTTCACAAGACTGGTTCTACCGACGTGCTTTTGCACATAGATGGCTGGCGGGTGTCTCTTTCTCCAACTTTAGTTGAATCGAGTTTGACTACGACCGGTCCTTGTTGAAGGTTAAAACAACACACTTGACGAAAAAACGTTGTGGTTTTGATGCGTAGGTAAGAACAGTTCTTGCTAGAAGCCCGTAGCAGCCACGTAAAACTTGCAACAACAAAGTAGAGGACGTCTAACTTGTTTTTGTAGGGCTTGATGTGATGTGATATGGTCAAGACATGATGTGATATAAATTGTTGTATGAGATGATCATGTTTTGTAACAAAGTTATCGGCAACTAGCATGAGCCATATGGTTGTTGCTTTATTGTATGCAATGCAATCACCATGTAATTGTTTTACTTGATCACTAAGCGGTAGTGATAGTCGTAGTAACAATAGTTGGCAAGATGACAACGATGCTACGATGGAGATCAAGGTGTCGCGCCAGTGACGATGGAGATCATGACGATGCTTCGGTGATGGAGATCATGAGCACAAGATGATGATGGCCATATCATGTCACATATTTTGATTGCATGTGATGTTTATCTTTTATGCATCTTATTTTGCTTAGTACGGCGGTAGCATTATAAGATGATCCCTTACTAAATTTCAACGTATAAGTGTTCTCCCTGAGTATGCACCGTTATTATAGTTCATCGTGCCGAGACACCACGTGATGATCGGGTGTGATAAGATCTACGTTCACATACAACGGGTGCAAGCCAGTTTTGCACACGCATAATACTTGGGTTAAACTTGACGAGCCTAGCATATGCAGATATGGCCTCGAAACATTGAGACCGAAAGGTCGAACGTGAATCATATAGTAGATATGATCAACATAGTGATGTTTACCATTGAAAATTACTCCATCTCACGTGATGATCGGACATGGTTTAGTTGGTTTGGATCACGTGATCATTTAGATGACTAGAGGGATGTTTATCTAAGTGGGAGTTCTTAAGTAATATGATTAATTGAACTTTAATTTATCATGAACTTAGTCCTGATAGTTATTTTGCATGTCTATGTTATTGTAGATCAATGACCCGTGCTACCGCTCCTTTGAATTTTAATGCGTTCCTAGAGAAAGCTAAGTTGAAAGATGATGGCAGAAACTACACGGTCTGGGTCCGTAACTTGAGTATTATCCTCATTGATGCATAGAAGAATTACGTCCTAGAAGCACCGCTGGGTGCCAGGCCTGCTGCAAATGCTATTGATGATGTTAAGAACGACTGGTAGAGCAAAGCTGATGACTACTCGATAGTTTAGTGTGCCATGCTTTACGGCTTAGAATCGGGACTTCAAAGACGTTTTGAACGTCATGGAGCATATGAGATGTTCCAAGAGTTGAAGTTAATATCTCAAGCAAATGCCCGAGTTGAGAGATATGAAGTCTCCAACAAGTTCTACAGCTGCAATATGGAGGAGAATAGTTCTGTCAGTGAACACATACTCAGAATGTATGGGTACCATAATCTTGATAACCCACAAGTATAGGGGATCAATTGTAGCCTCATTCGATAAGTAAGAGTGTCGAACCCAACGAGGAGCTAAAGTTAGAACAAATATTCCCTTAAGTTCTATCGACCACCGATACAACTCTACGCATGCTTAATGTTCGCTTTACCTAAAACAAGTATAAAACTAGAAGTACTTTGTAGGTGTAACGGGACAGGTTTGCAAGATAATAAAGAGCGCGTCAATAAAATGTAGGGGCTGTTTAGGTAAATAAGGATAGCTAAATTTTTAGGTCTGTAAGCAGCATCATAAAGATTTTCACACACTTTAAACAAAGATTCAATTTTATAAGCACCCATAAAAGCAACAAATTCTTCTATTTGTTCCACATCATAGTAATCATATATACCATTAGCATAAGAAGCTAAGGTTTTATTATCATTAAATTCACATGAAAAGGGAAGGTGTGGAGCCTTCATCCTAGAGCAACAAGTATAATCATATCTCAAGCACAGTTCTCGAGCATACCAATGCAACATATGAATTTGATCCCGTAATAGTTTTCCTTTTTGAGTCAAGCGGTAATCCCTAAAGTATTCACGTTGAACCAACGTTACTCCCATTATAAAGTTGAATGGGGTTTTCTCAGGATTATCAAAGTAGTACGTAATGTCTTTCACATAATAAGCATCGAGGGTTTTAGGAGGTTCCCCATCTCCATGAGTAGCAAGTACACCTATTTTTTTTGGTATTTCGTGTTCCATATCCATAACTAAATATAGAGAACAACTTAAAACAACAAATAAAAATTACTTAGTGATAAAGCAAACAAGCACACACAATAATATTCACCCCACGCTATAACTCCCCGGCAACGGAGCTAGAAAAAGGTCTTGATAACCCACAAGTATAGGGAATCAATTGTAGCCTCTTTCGATAAGTAAGAGTGTCGAACCCAACAAGGAGCTAAAGGTAGAACAAATATTCCCTCAAGTTCTATCGACCACCGATACAACTCTACGCACACTTAACATTCGCTTTACCTAAAACAAGTATAAAACTAGAAGTACTTTGTAGGTGTAACGGGATAGGTTTGCAAGATAATAAAGAGCGCGTAAATAAAAAGTAGGGGCTGTTTAGGTAAAGAAGCAATAAATTTAGTATAGCGAGTGTGGAAAAGTGGTGGTAGGAGTTGTGAAATTGTCCCTAAGCAATTGATTACTTTACTAGACCGATAGCAAGTTTATTAGCCATCGAAACAAAGTACTACACGCATGCTCCTAGGGGAAGGATTGGTAGGAGTTAACCATCGCGTGATCCTGACCTCCACACAAAGGATGACAATCAAAAAATATATCATGCTCTGACTTCATCACATAATGGTTCACCATACGTGCATGCTTAGGGAATCACAAACCTCAACACAAGTATTTCTACTAATCCACAATTAATCGCTAGCATGACTCTAATATCACCACTTTATATCGCAAAACTGTTGCAAGGAATCAAACATATCATATTCAGTGATCTACAAGTTTTATGTAGGATTTTATGACTAACCATGTGAATGACCAATTCCTGTCAACTCTCTAAATAGATATAAGTGAAGCAAGAAAGTTTAATTATTTCTACAAAAGATATGCCCATGCTCTAACAAATACTCCCTCCGTTCCGAAACATTTGACTTTCTAGGCATTTCAAATGAACACAACATACGGATGTATGTACACTTATTTTAGAGTGTAGATTCACTCATTTTGCCCCGTATGTAGTCACTTATTGAAATCTCTAGAAAGACAAATATTTAGGAACGGAGGGAGTATAAGTGAAGCAAAAGAGCATTATACAAATGGCGGTTTTCTATGTGAAGAGAAACAGGCAATCCAAACTTCAAATGATATAAGTGAAGCACATGAAGCATTCTATAAAGCCATCCTCAAAAGATTTAAGTGAGGTGCAATGAGCATTCTATAAATAAACCATGGACTATCTCATACCAGCATGGTTCAAAAAATAAAAGTGAAAATTAAATGCAAAAGACGCTCCAAGATTTGCACATATCGCATGAACGAAACGAATCCGAAAACATACCGATACTTATTGAAGAAAGATGGGATGCCTTCCGAGGCACCCCCAAGCTTAGATGCTTGAGTCTCCTTGAATATTTACTTGTGGTGCCTTTGGCATCCCCAAGCTTGAGCTCTTGCCTCTTCTTCTTCTTCTCACATCGAGACCTCCTCGATCTTTGAACACTTCATCCACACAAAACTCAATAGAAAGCTCGGTAAGATCTGTTAGTATAATAAAGCAAATCACTACTCCAAGTACTGTTGGAAACCAATTCAAATTTTGTTTCATACTTTAGCTATGCTCCATGTTCACCACACAAAGTATTTAAATCATGCACAACCTCAGTTTTAGCCAAGCAATTGTTTCATACTTTAGTATTCTCAAACTTTTTCAACTTTCACTCAATACATGAGCGTGAGGCATGGTTATCACACTATAGGTGGAATAGAATATGATGGTGGAGGTTGTGTGGAGAAGACAAAAAGGAGAAGATAATCTCAAATCAACTAGGCGTATCAATGGGCCATGGAGATGTCCATCAATAGATATCAATGTGAGTGAGTAGCAATTGCCATGCAACGGATGCACTAGAGCTATAAGTGTATGAAAGCTCAAACTGAAAACTAAGTGGGTGTGCATCCAACTTGCTTGCTCATGAAGACCTCGGGCATTTGAGGAAGCCCATCATCGGAATATACAAGCCAAGTTCTATAATGAAAAATTCCCAGTAGTATATGAAAGTGAAAGCATAGGAGACTCTCTCTATGAAGAACATGGTGCTACTTTGAAGCACAAGTGTGGTAAAAGGATAGTAGCATTGCCCCTTCTCTCTTTTTCTCTCATTTTTTTATTTTCTCTTTTTTATTTTATTTTTATCTTTTTGGTGGGCTTCTTTGGCCTCTTTTTTTTATTTGGGCTTCTTTGGCCTCTTTTATTTTTCATAAAGTCCGGAGACTCATCCCAACTTGTGAGGGAATCATAGCTTCCATCATCCTTTCCTCACATGGGAAAATGCTCTAATATTGATGATCATCACACTTTTATTTACTTACAACTCAATATTACAACTCGACACTAGAAGAAAATATGACTCTATAAGAATGCCTCTAGCAGTGTACCAGGATGTGCAATGATCACATAACCACTTGACTCGACTGGGAGTTAATCTTCCTGATGATAGTGTCAGTGACAGAGTTATTTAATCACTGCCACCAAGCTATAAAGGCTTCATGATGAACTATAATATGCAAGGGATGAACAAGACTATTCGCGAGCTCTTCGCAATGCTAAAGGCTGCAGAGGTAGAAATCAAGAAGGAGCATCAAGTGTTGATGGTCAACAAGACCACTAGTTTTAAGAAAAGGGGCAAAGGGGAGAAGGGGAACTTCAAGAAGAACGGCAAGAAAGTTGCTCCTCAGGAGAAGAAACCCAAGTCTGGACCTAAGCCTGAAACTGAGTGCTTCTACTGCAAAGGGACTGGTCACTGGAAGCGGAACTGCCCCAAGTATTTGGCGGATAAGAAGGATGGCAAAGTGAAAGGTATATTTGATATACATGTTATTGATGTGTACCTTACTAATGCTCATAGTAGGGCCTGGATATTTGATACTGGTTCTGTTGCTCATATTTACAACTCGAAACAGGGGCTACGGATTAAACGAAGATTGGCTAAGGACGAGGTGACGATGCGCGTGGGAAATGGTTCCAAGGTTGATGTGATCGCCATCGGCACGCTACCTCTACATCTACCTTCGGGATTAGTTTTAGACCTAAACAATTGTTATTTGGTGCCAGCGTTGAGCATGAACATTATATCTGGATCTTGTTTGATGCGAGACGGTTATTCATTTAAATCAGAGAATAATGGTTGTTCTATTTATATGAGTAATATCTGTTATGGTCATGCACCCTTGCTGAGTGGTCTATTTTTGTTGAATCTCGATCGTGATGATACACATGTTCATAATATTGAAGCCAAAAGATGTAAAGTTGATAATGATAGTGCAACTTATTTGTGGCACTGCCGTGTGGGTCATATCGGTGTAAAACGCATGAAGAAACTCCATGCTGATGGGCTTTTGGAATCACTTGATTATGAATCACTTGGTGCTTGCGAACCATGCCTCATGGGCAAGATGACTAAAACTCCGATCTCCAGAATAATGGAACAAGCCACTGACTTATTGGAAATAATACATACAGATGTATGCGGTCCAATGAGTGTTGAAGCTCATGGCGGGTATCGTTATTTTCTTACCTTCACAAATGATTTGAGCAGATATGGTTATATCTACTCAATGAAGCATAAGTCTGAAACATTTGAAAAGTTCAAAGAATTTCAGAGTGAAATGGAAAATCATCATAACAAGAAAATAAAGTTTCTACAATCTGATCGTGGAGGTGAATATTTGAGTTACGAGTTTGGTCTTCATTTGAAATAATGTGGAATAGTTTCACAACTTACGCTACCTGGAACACCACAGCGAAATGGTGTCTTCGAACGTCGTAACCGTAGTTTATTGGATATGGTGAGATCTATGATGTCTCTTAATTATTTACAACTATCATTTTGGGGTTATGCTTTAGAGACGGCTACATTCACTTTACATAGGGCACCATCAAAATCCGTTGAGATGACGCCTTATGAACTATGGTTTGGGAAGAAACCAAAGTTGTCGTTTCTTAAAGTTTGGGGTTGCGATGCTTGTGTGAAAAAGCTTCAACCTAATAAGCTCGAACCCAAATCGGAGAAGTGTGTCTTCATAGGATACCCAAAGGAAACTGTTGGGTACATCGTCTATCACAGATCCGAAGGCAAGATATTCATTGCTAAAATGGATCCTTTCTAGAGAAGGAGTTTCTCTCGAAAGAAGTGAGTTGGGGGAAAGTATAACTTGATGAGGTAATTGTACCTTCTCCCTTATTGGAAAGTAGTTCATCACAGGAATCAGTTCCAGTGATTCCTACACCATTTAGTGAGGAAGCTAATGATCATGATCATGAAACTTTAGATCAAGTTACTACTGAACCTCGTAGGTCTTCCAGAGTGAGATCCGCACCAGAGTGGTACGGTAATCCTGTTCTAGAAGTCATGTTACTAGACCATGGTGAACCTACAAATTATGAGGAAGCGATGATGAGCATAGATTCCACAAAATGGTTGGAGGCCATGAAATCTGAGATGGGATCCATGTATGAGAACAAAGTGTTGACTTTGGTGGATTTGCCCGATGATCGTCAAGTCATAGAAAATAAATGGATCTTCAAGAAGAAGACTGACGCTGACAGTAATGTTACTGTCTACAAAGCTCGACTTGTTGCGAAAGGTTTTTGACAAGTTCAAGGAGTTGACTACGATGAGGCTTTCTCACCCGTAGCGATGCTTAAGTCTGTCTGAATCATGTTAGCAATTGCCACATTTTATGATTATGAAATTTGGCAAATGGACGTCAAAACTGCATTCCTGAATGGATTTCTGGAAGAAGAGTTGTATACGATGCAACCAGAAGGTTTTGTCGATCCAAAGGGTGCTAACAAAGTGTGCAAGCTCCAGCGATCCCTTTCTGGACTGGTGCAAGCCTCTCGGAGTTGGAATAAACGTTTTGATAGTGTGATCAAAGCATATGATTTTATACAGACTTTTGGAGAAGCTTGTATTTACAAGAAAGTGAGTGGGAGCTCTATAGCATTTCTAATATTGTATGTCGATGACATATTGTTGATTGGAAATGATATAGAATTTCTAGATAGCATAAAGGGATACCTGAATAAGAGTTTTTCAATGAAATACCTCGGAGAAGCTGCTTACATATTGGTCATCAAGATCTATAGAGATAGATCAAGACGCTTAATTGGACTTTCACAAAGCACATACCTTGATAAAGTTTTGAAGAAGTTCAAGATGGATCAGTCAAAGAAAGGGTTCTTGCCTGTGTTACAAGGTGTGAAGTTGACTCAGACTCAATGCCCGACCACTGCAGAAGATAGAGAGAAAATGAAAGTCATTCCCAATGCTTCAGCCATAAGTTCTATCATGAAAAGCATAGCGGGAGGTACCAAAGTAATCCCGGAGAGGAGCACTGGACAACCGTCAAGAACATCCTGAAATACCTGAAAAGGACTAAGGATATGTTTCTCGTTTATGGAGGTGACAAAGAGCTCGTCTTAAACGGTTAAGCCAATGCAAGCTTTAACACTGATCCGGATGACTCTAAGTCGCAATCCGGATACGTATTTTTATTGAATGGAGGAGCTATCAGTTGGTGCAGTTCCAAGCAGAGCGTCATGGCGGGATCTACGTGTGAAGCGGAGTACATTGTTGCTTCGGAACAAGTAAATGAAGGAGTTTGGATGAAGGAGTTCTGAAAGTGCTAGTATTCAACTAGAGGGGGTGAATAGGCGATTTTTATGAAAGTCTTCAAAACAGGGGTATTTTGAAGACAAACAATAGAAATGAACCTATTGACATACAGTAGAAGGTAGACTACACTAGACAAGCCATAGTCAAGTAAGCAATGTAGTGAAAGCACGAAGACTATCAGCAGCTAGGTAGTATGGATCGGGATGGAAGATAGTATGAAGCCAAACAGTAAACAGTCTTCACACAGTGAAGTCAATCAGATCAGGCAAGTGGGCAAAGACTTCACGAATACAAACTGTAAGTATGGTGAGAGAGGAAGGATAGAACCAGTTGCTCGGAGAGGACAAGGGATTTGTTGGACCAGTTCCAGATGCTGTGACAACTGTACGTCTGGTTAGGGAGGCTGAGATTCAACTCAGAAGACCGTGTCTTCACCTTATTCCCCTTGAGCTAAGAACACTTAGTCCTCACCCAATCACTCTGGTAAGTCTTCAAGGGAGACTTCCAAACCTTCACAGACTTCATTCACCGGCAATCCACAATGACTCTTGGATGCTCAGAACATGACGCCTAACCGGATGGAGGATTCACAGTCCTCAAGTGTAATAAGTCTTCAGATCATGCGGACAGAAAGACTTTAGTGATGCCTAAAACTCTTCAGCTCTGGGTGTTTTGGGCTTTGTCCTCGCAAGGATTTCTCTCTCAAAGGCTTCGAAGGTGGGTTGCTCTCAAACGACAAAAGCCGTGCACTAACTCTGAGCGGCCACCAATTTATGGTGTAGGGGTGGGCTATTTATAGCCAGGAGGCAACCCGGCCTGATTTATCCAAAATGACCCTTGGTCACTAAGGAACTGACACGTGTCTAATGGTCAGATTTCAAAACACACGCGGCAGCTTAGCTTGGGCTACAAGCAAAGCTGACTCATCCAGCTCTAGATAAGATTTGCTTAGATTGTCTTCGCTCGAAGACATAGGATTTGGTTGAGCATCACTTCAGTCACTCTGACTTTGTTCACTTGGACCCCACTTAACAGTACGGTGGTTCCTATGACTCAACAAAGAAGAAAAGGAAACTACGAAACAACTATGTCTTCGTACTCCATAGTCTTCACGCGATGTCTTCTCTTGTCATAGTCTTCAATGTGAATATCTTCACAGACCACCATTGTCTTCAATGTCTTCACACATTTTAGGGGTCATCTCTGGTAGGTAAACTGAATCAATATGGGACTACTACCTGTGTTATCCTGCAATTCTCACAAACACATTAGTCCCTAAACCAAGTTTGTCGTCAATACTCCAAAACCAACTAGGGGTGGCACTAGATGCACTTACAATCTCCCCCTTTTTGGTGATCGATGACAAACTGGTTGAAGTTTTCAATGGGGATAAAAGTATGTGAAAGTTCAGTGTTGTGAGTATTGTCTTCATACATATGACGAGGCTCCCCCTGAAGATGTGCATATAAATGATTTGCTTTTGAATGCAAATGCACATGACAGGTTTTGCTTTGTGGAGGCCATCTTCAAAGTGTGAAGACAATACATTATGCATATAAAAAGATAACAAAGATAATGATGCATAATGAAAAATGGACGTCTGCAGAATGACTTCATGCGGAATTTATCATCACAACACAGAGTAGCATAAAAAGTAGCAGACGACCATCGAGTTTAAGTGTTACAACTCAGAGAACCAAATGTATCAAAAGATGAGAGTTGTAAAAACTAAGCAAAATAATGCAGCCACCCATAAGGACCAGCTTGAAGACTATCAACTCATATGCTTCTCCACCTTTTGTCAGTAATGACCAAAAAGGTTTGAATACATAGAGCATCTACTCATTCCCAGAAGGAGCAGATGGTGGAGCAGGGTCGATGTTGGAGTTTGGTGGTGCAGAAGGGCCTCATGCGGAGTTGATATGCAGTGCAACCATGGTCGGTGAAGTGGTGTCGTCTTCTTCATCGACGACATTCGCAAAAACAGTTGCGGCTGAAGATGAATACTCAGAATCTTCAAGTGGGGGAGTATGGCACCAGCTTGCATTTGGTGGAGGCCTGGAGTCAAACTTGAAGCTTCCAATGAAACCATCTGCTCGAAGATCATCTTCAGAACACAGCAGAGTTAGGCTCTTCCAGGACCACCGTGCATTCTCATGGGCAACAAATGAGTTCTTGGTGGCCAGATTGCAAATGCGATTGACATCCACCAAGAGACTATGCATCTGACACTTCAGCCAGTCGTGGTGCTTGTCCTGCTTCTGATGCAGGGCCACAAACAGTTCTCGGTCATTGAGTACGCGAGAATGTTTTCGAGGCCTTTGAGCAATTGTACTGGCAGTGGCTTCGGTATTCACTCGATGAGGCAGACGCACATTGCCAGCAAGAGGATAAGCAGGAATAGCAACATTTGGAACATGAACTCCTTCTATGGGTTGTGTGAAGCTTTGATGATTAGTGTTGTGAAGATATATCGGCTCCATGGAAGGCTCAGGGTATATGGCTTCAACTGATAGATCAACCTCAGGCAAAAAGACAAGATGGTTGCATGCTGAAGGCCGATAGTTGACAGTAGAATGAAGCTTGATTAGGCACATCACCCACGGAGCATAAAACTTTAGGCCAAACAGATCAATCTTAGATGTAGCCAGTTGTCTGATTAAGAAATCCTGGGAGTTGAACCTGATGCCATTGACAATATAGAATACCAAAGTATTCATATGCCTTCAAGTTTGGCTTCAGAAGAATGTCCTTTGATTGGCCATAGAGTACGCCTCAGTATATGATAGACTGTGCGGGGCAAGTACTCGAGGTCCTGGACAAAGAATTCCTTGGGGTATTCTGCATCTTGAGGCAATGGCGTCATCATGCTAAGCATCTGACTCATATTGGGTTCGGGCCTCTGAAAAATGCTCTGCAGTCCTTCTGTGTGGCGCTGAAAACCAGGCTCGTATAATTCACCTGGAGTGGGCAGGGAGGTAAGTTTGATGATGTCTTGACCTTTAGCTTCATGGTGCACATCACCTGTCATCCACTCAAGGATCCATGTCTTCGGATCCCTGTTGTATCCATGAATGTGAAGAGTAGCATAGAATTGCAGCAGAAGCTCTTCATTCTAGTGCTCTTTGGCTGTGACAAACTCCAGAGGCCAGCATCCCGAAAGCAATCCATAGCTTCTTCAAGACAGGGGAGCCCAACCATAGCTTCACAATCAAGGCGCATGTGAGGAAAGATTCTCTCTTGGTTGTAGAGAACACAAGAGTAGTAGCTGCGCTGTTGATGGCTCCAGAAGCGGTCCGAGGAGATGTTTGGCTTCGAGTATGCATTCTTGTCACTGTGAAAGAAGGTGTTGTGTGCTCTAAAGCTGTTGATACTGGAAGATCCTAGTGATGTAGCAGCACCGGGAAGTCTTGGCAGTCTTGGCTTAGGCTTCTGTATTTGTGGTCGCTGAGGGAGTCCTGGAATACCACTACACCACAACACTGATGTAAGGGCAGAAAAACTGTCGGGAAAAGACTCTTTAAAGAGCAGACAAACTACCGGGACAGTGATTCTCCCGGCAGATAAAACTGCCACGAGAATGGCTGCCGGGGATTACTCCTCCCGGCAGTTTTTCTGCCCTGGCCCATGTATTTGCCGGCAGTTCATTTTCTCCCGGCAGATTGGTCAAGGCATGTGAAACTGCAATTACCGACAGTTAAGCTGCCAACACAAGCATGTTTACCTGGCAGATATTATGCCAGCATGTTGATTTCACTAGTGAAATGTTCTAGTCATCGCTATTATGTAATATCCATCCATTATATATGTCTAGACAATCAGGACATATCACACAATTTATACATGCACTTCAATCAATGTAACATATAGGCTTCTTCAAAAACCTTAAACTTCATTTGATAAACATAACGACAATATATACAGAGGTTGTGCCATGAAAGGAGTACATATATATGTTTACCCCACAACCAAACTAATGTAGTGCCACGCAACCAAACCACCACCAAAATGAGTAGAGCAAATGTCTAGGTTAAAAAAAAGACGCAGGACATTGTAGATCTTCTAAATCTTCAGTAGCTTGAAGATCTTCCAAACCTTAGTGAACTTGTGCACCTTTGGGAAGCCTACAGCTGCAATAGATTGTAAGATGTTACATACAATAGCATCTTTCAACAATCACATACAACAACCGCATATTTTCTGAAATATTGAGCAACCAATAACATCTCTACACTAATCTCTACTATAGTAGAGAAACATGTCCATTTTTTATCATCTTAACAGTAGCAAGCTTATCTTCTCATCAAAATGTCATGTGCAAAGTCTGTAAACAGGAAGATGTGACAACTACCACATACAACAGCCGCATATGTTCTGAAACATAGAGCAACTAGTAACATCTCTAGAGTAATCTCTAATTTAGTAGAGAACATGTCCATTTTTATCATCTTGACAGTAGAAAGCTTATCTTACTTCTCATCCAAATATAGTGTGCAAAGTATGTATAGATATTAACAATATTAACAGTAATTAGTAGGTGTACCTATCTTGTACAGCAAAAGTGAGGCTATTCCTGTACCGAAGTAAAGCAAACAGAATTGATGACCATTTTGATTGTTTTCTGCATTTGGAAACACAAGCACGAGGCCACAATCACACACTAAATATTACACCAGCACATTTTGAAGCTACTGTACTGAACAAGCGCATATGCAAAATTACAGCTGCAGCTTCAAGTAGGATCAGGAAATTCAGTGATATAAGTTACTGCAAATAAGCAAATTGGTATAAGCAGGTTGCATGCGCTAAGTTACTGTTGGAAATATGCCCTAGAGGCAATAATAAAATGGTTATTATTGTATTTCCTTGTTCATGATAATTGTCTATTGTTCATGTTATAATTGTATTAACTGGAAACCGTAATACATGTGTGAATAATAGACCACAACATGTCCCTAGTGAGCCTCTAGTTGACTAGCTCGCTGATCAATAGATGGTTATGGTTTCCTGACCATGGACATTGGATGTCATTGATAACGGGATCACATCATTAGGAGAATGATGTGATGGACAAGACCCAATCCTAAGCATAGCACAAGATCGTGTAGTTCATTTGCTAGAGCTTTTCTAATGTCAAGTATCATTTCCTTAGACCATGAGATTGTGCAACTCCTGGATACCATAGGAATGCTTTGGGTGTACCAAACGTCACAACGTAACTAGGTGGCTATAAAGGTGCACTACAGGTATCTCCGAAAGTGTCTGTTGGGTTGGCACGAATCGAGACTGGGATTTGTCACTCCATATGACGGAGAGGTATCTCTGGGCCCACTCGGTAATGCATCATCATAATGAGCTCAATGTGACTAAGTAGTTAGTCACGGGATCATGCATTATGGAACGAGTAAAGTGACTTGCTGATAACGAGATTGAACGAGGTATTGGGATACCGACGATCGAATCTCGGGCAAGTAACGTACCGATTGACAAAGGAAATTATATACGGGATTGCTTGAATCCTTGACATCGTGGTTCATCCAATGAGATCATCGTGGAACATGTGGGAGCCAACATGGGTATCCAGAACCCGTTGTTGGTTATTGGACGGAGAGATGTCTCGGTCATGTCTGCATGGTTCCCGAACTCGTAGGGTCTACACACTTAAGATTCGGTGACGCTAGAGTTGTTATGGGAAATAGTATGTGGTTACCGAAGGTAGTTCGGAGTTCCAGATGTGATCTTGGACATCACGAGGAGTTCCGGAATGGTCCGGCGGTGAAGATCGATATATTGGACGAAGGGTATTGGAGTCCGGAAGTGTTCCGGGGGTACCAGGCTATGGCCAATATGACCGAAAGGTGTTTCGGGAGCCCCGACAAGTGTTGGAGGGCCTCATGGGCCAAAGGGGAAGGGGCAAACCAGCCCACTAAGGGGTGGTGCGCCCCGCACACCCTTTCCCACGTTATTTGGGGAGGTGGGGCGCCTCCACCTGGCTTGGGAGGCAATCTTCCACCTGCTTGGCTTGGGGGGCAAGTCTCCCTAGGACTTTCCCTAGGGAGATCCAATCTACTTGGCCGCCACCCCCTAGGGGAAACTCTAGGGCGCCTCCCCCTCTCCCCTTGCCCCTATATATAGTGTAGGGGTGGGAGGATAGCCGCACCTCTTCCCTGGCGCAGCCCTCTCCCTCCTCCAACACCTCCTCCTCCTCCGTAGTGCTTGGCGAAGCCCTACTGGAGAACCACGAACTCCACCAAAACCACGCCGTCGTGCTGTCGGAGTTCTCCCTCAACTTCTCCTCTCCCCTTGCTGGATCAAGAAGGAGGAGACGTCCCCGGGCTGTACGTGTGTTGAACGCGGAGGCGCCGTCTGTTCGGCGCTAGATTGGATCTTCCGCGATTTGAATCGCCGCGAGTACGACTCCATCAACCGTGTTCTTGTAACGCTTCCGCTTAGCGATCTTCAAGGGTATGAAGATGCTCATCCTCTCCCTCTCTTGTTGCTAGAATCTCCATAGATTGATCTTGGTAATGCGTAGAAAATTTTGGATTTCTGCTACGTTACCCAACAGTTACTGTACTAGCCAGTGAATTAAATTAGCTTGTATTTGAGCTTGCTTTTCCTTCTAAGCTCTCTACATCTACTACACAAAATAAGAGGGAAATTAGCTGGAGAAATTAAGGTCCCCTAAATGGTATCTGAATAGTGACAAGCCCACAGATTTAATCCAGTGAAACAGTACAAACATTTGGTTCAGTAAACAATTTTTATTGGTTCACTTTCCTACATCTCGCACAAGATGAATTAGCCTAGAAAATAAAACCAAGGCTTTCTACAAACAAATAAGCTGAAATAATTCATGTACTTGAAAGAAAGAGGATCCAATTAGGAGAAATGACTCAAACAAAAGCATGGAATCCAATGAAACTCATTTCTCTACATGGCAGAGTCTATCATATACATGAAAGGAAGTTTATCCAATTGCAGTTTATATTTGTAATGGACAAAAATAAGTACTATACGAGTATCTTTTTTATACCTGTT
>NC_041381.1:633576936-633592752 GCF_002162155.2 Triticum dicoccoides
ATCACTATCCTTGCGAGATCAGAGAATCAAATTTATTCAACAGACTTCTCTACAAAATCATGGCTGATTGACACAAAAGCCCACTTCTAAAGAACTATAACGACGTGTTTGAATTACTAATTAATAATGTAAATTGGAATCAGGGGCTTAAGTTTCCTGGACACAAGTTAACCATGCAGCAACTAAATGAGCAAAGCCACTATGAAATTTTTTGACACTTCCAAGTACAATTCTAGATGTATAGTAAATAGTAAGCAGTAAAATGCAAGGTCAAACGAAATTTACACATGAGATGCTTCCTTTTTTTTTCCCCAAAACTGCATGCCAAGCATATCATGTTTATAGTCACAAAACATAGCATGATGCAGTGCAAAATAAAATAAACTAAATAACCATCATAAATTCACACCAAGAAGTAGAGCTAATTTTGTTGGCTGCTACACACTGGCATTAAAGACAACAAACAAGAGCTTAAAATGTCACCGCATACCACTAGCATGTGAGCGCCTATCTAGTTCACTATAATTAGAATCTACAATTATAAGTTAGTACAATTTATATCAAAACTTTTACATCTTTGTACCGAAGCTTGTTATTTGCAAAGCTATTCTCGAGGTTCGACAAACAAACATAATGCATTATCATTCCACCACTTAGAACAACCAAATCATGGTAACCGAAAAGAAAATTAATGGCATGGTATATCACCTTCTTCCTTTTAGTTTGTCGCTGACTAGCTGGGCCTCCAAATTCTTCATTTATATTTGAAAATGTAAGGCGGCTAAATCATTCAAAATCCTCGCCGTTTCTTGTTCTAATTCTCGCTAGCCTCTCTTCCGCTCATTCTTGAACATTGTCTTAGTCTCTTTCTTATTCCATTCTTTTTCCTGAAAAGAAAATTAATGGCACATTACATGTCAAGTAGGTAAGCATGTAGCTGTTGGGAAGGCCTCTTTTAGCAACTCTAGCATCATGTCAAATCTTTTATGAAACCAACCTCCAAGAGATTTGATATGGAGTAGCCTAACAACAAAACGTAGCTTTAAGAAGGTTGTATGCACCCTGGATAAAGCTCCTCGCTATCATCAGCTATGAATTGTCGAAAAGCATCTGCATCACGCTTCTTTTTCTTTTAGAAGAGGGTCAATGCTCCCTGGATCTACATCCTCATGAATTGGGTCGTCCCCACCGCCACTATCACTCAAATCCACAATTAGGTGTGCCATATTATGAATCATTTCAAACATCTCGTCATAATTATCTAGTGACATAATGCATGCCATTCATATATAGTACAAGCAAGGAGAAATACAATATGGACCAGGAATGCAATCTAGCATAATAGAATAGTCAATTGAAACATATCATTTCAGGAACAACAAAAACTGAAATAGTAGTAATATCATTATATATATCATAAAAACAAAACACTTGTTATGTCCACAAATCTGATTTCGCAAAACACAAACAGAGAAGCTACAACTTTGAGGCATCAACTAAACACAAAAAAATTGTTGTAAAACCTAGAACTAAATCATCTGCCAAGTACACATATTAAACTAACCCATCTAACAACTTTGGAAGTTAGAATTGAATCATCTGCCAAGTTCACACATTGAAATGAACCATCTAACAATTGTACAAGTCAGAACTGAATCCAAGTACACAATTTGAACTGAACCTTGGCTGCAAAGAAATCTCACCAAATGCTCTTGATGGGGCAGAGGAGGCAGACATAGGATGTTGATATGGTAGTGAGTTGGTCATGGGAGAAGAGGGACACTCTGCTGCTTGGTGGATCGGAGAGGACGTCGAGGAGGCAGTCCCGCTCGATCCTTGCCTGCTCAGGTGGAGGGGAAGCCCTGCTTGGGGAGGCGTTCGGCGGTGGAGTCGCTCGGTGATAGTGGTCGTCTGTGGGGGTGCTCCGTGCTCGTTAGCGCTGATGTGGGGTGGTTGGGGGCAAAGGCGGCAGTGATCGGACCGTTAGGGTGGAGGGCTGCCTGCGGTGGCGGGGCTGTGTTGATGCGGGCTGTCGGCTGCAGAACTCAGGATCTAGGGTGGCCTGTGGTGGTGGGGTAGCTAGGGGAGGCGGCAGGGCTGCGGTGGTGGGGGACGCTGGCGATGGGGGTGCGGTGGTGGGGACGCCGGCGGCAGGGCTGCGATTGTGGGGGACGCCGGCGGTAGTGCTCGGGTCGATCTAGGGCGGCCGGCACGGTCAGTGGTGGAGGGGGATTTGGGGGAAGTTGGTTGGGGGTGGCTGCGGTCTGGAGGAGGGGCAGCGCATCTAGTTCTCTCGGGCCAAAAGTTTTTTTGTCTATCACGCGCCCTTCCCTCGATTGCACGTGCTTAGGCCCAAACGATATTTCGGTTTCGTGCTGAAGGTGGACCCCGGCAGATAATGGGCCGTAGGAGAGTTCTCCCGGCAGATATGACGCCCTCAAGTGTACCGACAGTTTCAATGCCCTAGCTGTTGATGTTCTCCTGGCAGTTTCTTTGCCTGGAACTACTTGTACCAGCAGTTAGAAATGTCCCGGCAATACTTTTTCCCTTGTTTTGGTACTTCTCCTGGCAATTAACTGCCCCCAATCAAGTGTTGTGGTGTAGTGTAGGGGGTATCCGGACAACCGGACTATATACTTTGGTCGGACTGTTGGACTATGAAGATACAAGATTGAAGACTTCTCCCCATGTCTGGATGGGACTCTCCTTTGCGTGGAAGGCAAGCTTGGCGATTCGGATGTTAGATCTCCTTCTCTATAACCGACTCCCTGTAACCCTAGCCCCCTCCGGTGTCTATATAAACCGGAGGGTTTAGTCCGTAGAAAGACAACAATCATAATCATAGGCTAGCTTCTAGGGTTTAGCCTCTGCGATCTCGAGGTAGATCAACTCTTGTAATACTCATATCATCAAGATCAATCAAGCAGGAAGTAGGGTATTACCTCCATCGAGAGGGGCCGAACCTGGGTAAAACATCATGTCCCCTGCCTCATGTTACCACTAGCCTTAGGCGCATATTTCGGGACCCCCTACCCGAGATCCGCCGGTTTTGACACCGACATTGGTGCTTTCATTGAGAGTTCCACTGTGTCGTCGCGATAAGGCTTGATGGCTCGTCTCGTTGTCAAGGACAACATCACCTCTGGGGGAGCACTGGCTCTAGGCCAAACTCTCCGACTAGGTGGCTTCGTCATGACCGCCCGATCGGCTGCCGCGCCGACGATGACTTCTCGGGTCATCAAAAACAGCCTCCACATCAATTCGGAACTCGCCGAATAGATGGATCCAATGGAGCTCTCCTCCCTTAATGAGCTCTTGGATCGCATCGGCGCTCTGGGAGTCGCTACGGACTATGATCGGATTGGGTTTAAACCCGACCAAAGGGATATTAACTCTCCACCGGTCACCCATGAGATAGCGGTAGTGGAAGAGCCACACATGGATTATCCCTCTATCTTGAGGACGAACTATGTCTGGATTACCGAGCTCTCTCAACCGAATACCCGTTCACGGGAGGACATGACCCAAAACCCGAACTTAGAATCGGGCGGCGGGCCGAAAAAATTGGGCAACATCCCAGAGCCCGAGCTGCCAAGCCTGGAAGCTCCTCTGCCCCTAGGTGTCAGATCGGGTCAGAATTCGGATTCAAATTCGCCCACCCACCCAGACTTATGCAATCTTTCCCATATCAGACAAGAGCCCCAAGAGACAGTACATCACTACTAGGCCAGATTCCTACTTGTGATAAACAAGGTCAAGGACTGTCACGAGGAAGATGCTGTCGGTGTCAAAACCGGCGGATCTCGGGTAGGGGGTCCCGAACTGTGTGTCTAAGGCTAATGGTAACAGGAGGCAGGGGACACAATGTTTTACCCAGGTTCGGGCCCTCTCGATGGAGGTAATACCCTACTTCCTGCTTGATTGATCTTGATGATATGAGTATTACAAGAGTTGATGTACCACGAGATCGTAGAGGCTAAACCCTAGGAGCTAGCCTATGATTATGATTGTTCTTGTCCTACGGACTAAACCCTCCGGTTTATATAGGCACCGGAGGAGGCTAGGGTTACACAGAGTCGGTTACAAAAGGAGGAGATCTAATATCTGAATCGCCAAGCTTGCCTTCCATGCAAAGGAGAGTCACATCCGGACACGGGACGAAGTCTTCAATCTTGTATCTTCATAGTCCAACAGTCCGGCCAAAGTACATAGTCCGGCTATCCGGATACCCCCTAATCTAGGACTCCCTCAGTAGCCCCTGAACCAGGCTTCAATGATGATGAGTCCGGCGCGCAGATTGTCTTTGGCATTGCAAGGCGGGTTCCATCTCCAAATACTCCGTAGAAGATTTTGAACACAAGGATCGTGTCCGGCTCTGCAAAATAATTTCCACACACCACCGTAGAGAGTATACTTTTTCATGAACCTAATCCGCTGACAGTTTTTCATAACTTCATATCACATTGTGGCATGGTCCTTATCCGAACCGTTTCTCAACCGGCTACTGCGCATATTGCGAGGCGGTTTTCTGGGCACGTCTCGTCGAAGCAGAGATCATGCCCCCCTTATCACGGGACTCTCATCAATACGGGTGCGGGTAGCCCAACCGTACCGCCAATCGCGGCGAGTGGGGAACGAGCATGTTCCATCAGGCAAGTGGGGAGGCGCAAACTTTTTATTGCCTCTCTAAAGAGATAGGGCCTCCTCTTCTTCACCCACGCCTTGTCCTTCCGCTTGTCCATTCCCTTCCGCTCGAGCCCTAGTGCCCAAGCGCTCGTCTTATCCACCAAAAGAGGTCCTCCGAAAATGTCCGGATCCGGAGCAAGAGGCAAGTGGATGGACTCTACCTTCCAGGAGAAGGATATCAAAAAGCTTCGAAGGGACGGGTACCTGGCCAAGAAAATCGGCCACCGTCTTCCGACGGCGGGACGGATCGTCCCTAATCCGGAGCCTCGTGAGAGGGTTGTGTTTCTCCCTCACTTCGTCCGCGGGCTCGGGTTTCCCCTTCACCCATTTGTTCGCGGCATCATGTATTATTACGGGATTGATTTTCATGATCTGTCCCCTAATTCTTTCCTCAACATCTCGATGTTTATCGTCGCGTGTGAGGCCTTTCTTCGTATTTCGCCACACTTCAGCCTATGGCTGAAGATCTTCAATGTGAAGCCCAAGGATGTGAGTGGCGAGCACGCCGAATGCGGAGGTGCCACGGTGAGCAAGATGTCCAAGGTCACATGGACGACAGGTACCTTCAATGATTCCGTCAAGGAGTGGCAGCAGCAGTGGTTCTACATCACTGAGTCGCGCGGCAAAAAGTGGGCCGCTGCTCCTAAATTCAGATCCGGAGCCCCCCTGCGACTCACGTCCTGGCCCAAGAAGGGCCTGAATTGGTCCTCGTCCGATGAGTTGTTGGTGCTCCAAATGCGTGTCAAGGGCATGGTAGACAAGGATATCAAACTCGTCAATGTAGTCCAGGTGATGTTAGTTCGCTTGGTTCTTCCTTGCCAACACCGGACCTATAATTTGTGGGAATACGACCCGGCCGAGCACCAGACCCTGCGGGAGCTCTATGGCTCCTCACACAAGGATATCTGGAAGGTGCTCTTCAGGTCCGGCAAATCGTGGCCGGACTCAGCCAAGGACCGTGGGTATCAACTGTCCCGCCCCACAAGTCCAGTAAGTTATCGCTATGTTTTGTCCATCCATGTTTAGCTGGCATATCCCGAGGAAGATGCTTTATCATGCTTTCCACGATTACCCCAGGAATGGACGAAGAAGGCAGGGCGGATACATTGTCCGGCCCCGCTGCCAGAAGAACCGGCAGGTCCACTTTTGACAAAGATGCTGGTCCCAGTGCCTTACAAGGCGCCGAAGAAAGAGGCCTTCAAGGAGGCCAAGGAGACCCGAAGCGGCCTCCGTCGCCGCGGTGCTTCGGACACAAAATCCGAAGACTCCAACGCCCATCCTTCCTCTGAAGATGACGAGGAAGAGGAAGAAGACGAATCCTCCATGGGGGGAGGAAAGAAAAGGACGGCCTCCTCATCCTTGGAGGCCGAATCGCCAAAGAGGGGGGGAAATCCCCTTCTAGAGGCGTCCACCACGGCTACCAATAGCAGCCCGGAGTGGGATCCCAGGGCCCAGCCCCTGGTAAAATTATGAGTACACAAAATCCGAACACGCCTATGTGTCCAAGATCACTAAGGTGTAATATTTTAACTTGTGCCACACTTTGTGCAGCCCGCACGAGGTCTTGCGCCGAACAGTCCTCATCGGAGGATTCGCTGAGCTCAGATGCCCTAGAGAGCAAGACGCCTCCGGAGGCCCCTTCCCCGAAGCCTGGGCGTGACACCGAGGTGTTGTCCCAGAAGGATCCAGACCAGGGAGGGCACACCTCTGGGGCTGGATACACGGGAGCAACGGTTCCCATGAGCGTTGACGGTGACCTTTGAGGCTCCAGGATCAGGCAGGCAGCCCCCCTTGACTGAAGGAGGTGAGCCCGCGCTGCCGGTAACCTCTATCCAACCAGAGGTGCAGGCCAGCTTATCGACAGCGCTAAATAGCGCTTCCATCGTCGATGAACATCGCGCCCTTATGGGTGCGGTGATTGAAAAGATTCAGTCCGCTGAGAGCAGACTGAATGAGTCTTGCATCAGCCTTATAAAAAGCTTTGAGGTATGTTTTAGGAACTTATGAAGATTGTCATAGTATGGATAGTAGCCCTGGTACACTGTCCGGTGAAAAGAGAGAACCAGATAGGGGATCAAATTTCCGCTTCGCAGGAGACTCAGATGATGACATATATCTCTTCTTTTATAAATAGGCGTTTGTAGCGACGACCGTCTCTCATACTGCGGAAGTGTCCAGACTGAAGCAGAGTCTGGAGCGGGCCGAAGAAGAACTTGGCCGAGTGAAGAAGCAGTTGGAGGACAAGCAAGGTATGTCGAAACCTTGATAAGTTTAGCACTAATGAGTAGTTGTGCCTGATGAAATTATTTGTATTGTGTGCTCTAGGGGCAGGTGCCGAAATTGAGGTGCTTAAAAAGGCTGTGGCCGAAGCCGACAAGAAGGCCGCCGCGGAGCAGGCTCTTCACGAAAAGCACAAGGCCAGGGTCATTGAAGCTGAATGAGAGCTCCAGGAGGCCGTGAAGAAAAGCGAGACTTTGGAGCAGAGTCTATCAGGGAAAGAATCCGAACTCGCCCAAGCTCTCCAAGCCGCAAATGATGCTCCGGAGGAAGCCCAAGGTGCTCTGAAGGACATTCAGGAGGCCAGGAGGAATGCGACTGGTAAGGCTTTTTCTTATTCAAAGTGATTTTGATGTAGTAACAGGAGATATTCAAAGTGACAAATTGAATTCTTATTTCTCCAGGGGCGTTTGCGGACCTGCCATGCAGCATATCTGATGCTGCTCAATTCTACCGAGCTGAGGAGAAGAATACTGTGGAAAAGCTTTTCTGGTCACAGTATTTGGAGTCGAACTATCCGGTGCCATTTGTCGATCAGCTGAATAGCTGATCAAACTTCACCAGGCGGCCGAACCAGCCATGAAGGACTTAGTTGTTTGGCTATGGCCCGCCGAGCCAATTCCAAGAAGTTACTTCGGGCTCGTGAAGCGGATTGTGGGTGCTTGCCCTTGGCTCGAAGTCATTAAGCGGTCGGTCTGTATAGAAGGTGCACGAATGGCATTTGCCCGTGCAAAAGTGCACTGGGGGAAGCTTGATGCTGAAAAGCTGATGACTGAGGGACCGCTGGAGGGTAAGGAGCACCATAAGCCCGAATTATATTATGATGGTGTCCTGAAAGGAGCCCGCCTTGTGGCGGAGCAATGTACCAAAGACATTATATTTCCCTGAAGACAGTCATGCTGTCCTTTGTAATGCGGAACGCTGGAACTTTTATTATGTATTGCATGTTATATATAAAAGTTTTTCCTCCTGTGCGGCCATTTGATATATATATATATATATATATATATATATATATATATATATATATATATATATATATATATATGAATCCTGAGAGTTAGCCAGTCATCGGCTACTGCCCCCATGCAGAAAGTACGGGGGTGTTCGAGATAACCCTGAACACTCTTTATCCCATTTTTGGGTCCTTGAAGGAGGTGTTCAGCACAGCGAACCAGGTAATTAGACTATAGGGCTTTATCACTCTCACTTAGCCATAGGAATTCGAGTATGGTAGGCGCAGCCCCTGGTGTTCGGAAGACCGCACGAGGGGCTCTAACGGCGCCTAATCGGAAGACCGATCCATCACACTCTGCATTTGTTATGGCATTATGCGGAATAAATCCTTAAAGAGTTTACAACCTCTCGAACAGCTGACCAGCTCTCGCCGTATCATGACAGTCAGTTTTCGGCTTTCTCTACTGAGGTGCTCATCCGGAAGAACCGGGACATAATCGCAGTAGTTCTCCCAGCGCTACCTTAGCCGATAGAACGGAACGTAAGGTACCAAAACATGGGAGCCGGGCAAACCCAACTAATGACCCAAGACATGATTCAGAGCTGGTGCATATAATGCTATAAGTTCGGGGTGCTGAGCGACCGAGAAGGTGGCCGGACTTTGTTGCCATATTATGGGTACAATGAAGCCCCTGGCATATTAGGGCATGACACGACGTGCGGATGCCATTTATGATGAAAAAGGTGTCAATGAGGAATGACGGCCGATAAGTGTCATGTAACTCTATATGTTGTAGTCGATTGACACATCTATGCGTATGAGTACGGTTTATGCTATAAAAAGAGGAATGATGGCGGAACCTGTTGAGACCGGGCGGGAGGAAGCTGTGTGCGGATCCAAATTGTATTCGGATTGTCTTCTTGGGGAATATTTATATATTCCCTCTTTGTGCATCCAAGCTGATTCCATGTCGCCAGTCCTGTTCTGCGCAAAAGTAAGCCTGTAAAGAAAATGCTTAGAGACATTTGTGTGTCATAGAGCAGTTGAACCGCGGGGCCCTCCCCAGCTTATGCCGGAGTGCTTGATTGAAGCCTGTTCAAGCCAGGCTATCATGTCGAAAAGTAGTTCGGACTCCTTTGTTGGTGTCCGGGAAGTTGGCTGTCGAATCAAGGTTCGATAAAAAGGCACAACTCGCTGCTGTAGTGGCGGTATACTTTCCGGTGCCAGGGTGGAGTTCGGCCTTGCCCGTAATTGAGACAATGTTACGTGGGCTTGGCATTTTAAGCTTGCCATAGGCACGGTGTGGTACCGCATTGAATCAAGCCAACGCGGTTCGCCCCGGGAGTACATAATAGTTACTGTATAGGGGGACAATGTCGAAGACTGACTCTTCGGTATGGTGATTGTTTGGTGATCCGAAGACAACCTCTAGGGTGGTGAGCCTGTAAAACTGACCTTTGCACCTGGTATGACATCTTGAGAAGATGTTTTAGCGGGTTTGATCCTCGAGCGATCAATACCTGTCTGGTGCACTGTGTCCTGGTGCAGCAAGTTTGAGCTGCTGTCTCTACCAATAGGGGCTCGTATGTGGTGGAACCCGCCAACTATTGGGTCGAGGATAAGTGCAACTGAATTGCCATGGTTGAAATTGGCTGGACAGTCTATATGATCGAAGATGATCGGCCGTATTTTTGTACCCTGGGGCGACTTGCTTTTGTTGAGTTGACGTCCCGAAGAGTATGCATTTGTTTCCATTTGGGGATGTGGGTGGTGTTTACCACGTTCACCTTGTTGGTTTGCGGAGAAATTTCTTTTGCCCTATAATGCTTGATGGTCTGGGCTCCTCGTTGTCTTTATAGCTTTGAGACCCCTTCTTATTGTTTCCGGCACGTGACCGGTCGGCTTGTTTGAAGATCCGGCATTCTCTATTGGTATGTTTGGCTGCCGTTCCTGGGGTACCATGAATTTGACATGGGTGGTCAAGTATGCGGTCCAGGCCGGATGGGCCCGAGTTGTTCTTTTTCCGCTGACCGGATTGGCAGCCGTGGAATCCGGCATCGACTGCCATGTCTTGGGCATCATCATTGTTCTTATGACGCTTGTGTTTATTGCGTCGAGGTTTATGGATGTTGTCTCGCAGGTCCTGCGTGTTGCCCCAGGCTATAATGTATTGGCGTCAGGGTGTGGGCTTGAGGACCTCCTCCTTGAGTTGAGGTAGCAACTTGTGCTTTGGGTAACCTTTGGTGGGGCGCTCGAGTCCGTATTCCTTGGCTGCCAGGACCTCAGTCCATCTGTCCATGAGCAGATCTTGATCAACTTGGAGCTGCTGCTGCTTCTTTTTCAGGCTTCTTGCAGTGGCTATAAGCCGGCGCTTGAAGCGCTCCTGCTCTACGGGATCCTCCGGTACGCCGAATTCGTCATCGCCGAGGCTCACCTCATCTTTGGAGGGAGGCATATAGTTGTCATCCTCTAAGTATCCGTGTGTCGCCTGTTCATCTGGGCTAACCTGCCCGTCTTCCTGTTCGGCCTGCTCGAAGGCAGGCTGATCGGGATTGTATTCATCTTCGGCACCACCCGGATTGTTTTCGTTTCCTGTGCTGATATTGCTATGGAGGGGCTTAGAGCGGGGCCGATGACGCCCATGCTTTGATTTCATCCCTAAGGGGTTATCCTCCATTGCCTCATCGCCATTGTTTTCTTTGGGAGTGTCCACCATATATATGTCATACGAGGAGGTGGTTGTCCAGCACCCTGTGGGCGGTGGTTCCTGTTCTTCTCCTGCATCATCGTCCATACTGTCGATGTCTTCGGATTCGAATTTAAGCACGTCAGTTAAATCATCGACAGTGGCATTGAAGTGGGTGGTGGGTGGGTAACGAATTTGTTCGTCGCCTGCTTCCCAATCGAGCTGGACATAGTTCGGCCAAGAATCTCCTGACAAAGAGAGAGACCTTAATGAATTCGGCACGTCGCCGAAGGGTGAGTGCTGAAAGATATCCGCATCGGTGAACTCCATTACTGGAGCCCAGTCAGATTCGATGGGCTCGAATGCTCACGGCTCGGAACCTACAGGCGGATACAAGTCCGGGGGTCCGGTGACACAGACTTCCTTACAGGTGGAGTCTGTGTTTCGCTCTACCGCTGATGAGTATGCGACTTCCGTGGCGGGGTCCATCCACCCGTCCTCGGACGACGCTATCTGCCTCGGATTTAGGTCCGGAGCTATTGCATGTGCGATATCCCGGATACTGTCCGACAGCAGATTTAAGTCATGCTCGTCGTGACCGTCCCGCACTCTTGGCGTAGGCCCAAATCCATCGAATATCAAGTCTCCGCAGATATCGGTCGTGTAATTCAAGTTTCTGAATCTGACCTGATGGCCAGGGGCGTAGCTGTCGATCTGCTCCAGATGGCCAAGCGAATTGGCCCGCAGTGCGAAGCCGCCGAACACGAAGATCTGTCCGGGGAGAAAAGTCTCACCCCGGACTGCGTCGTTGTTGATGATTGGAGGAGCCATCGAGCCTTGCAGCAATGACACAGAGGAACTCTCAATGAAAGCACCAATGTCAGTGTCAAAACCGGCAGATCTCGGGTAGGGGGTCCCAAACTGTGCGTTTAAGGCTAATGGTAACAGGAGGCAGGGGACATGATGTTTTATCCAGGTTCGGGCCCTCTCGATGGAGGTAATACCCTACTTCCTGCTTGATTGATCTTGATGATATGAGTATTACAAGAGTTGATCTACCATGAGATCATAGAGGCTAAACCCTAGGAGCTAGCCTATGATTATGATTGTTCTTGTCCTACGGACTAAACCCTCCGGTTTATATAGGCACCGGAGGAGGCTAGGGTTACACAGAGTCGGTTACAAAAGGATGAGATCTAATATCCGAATCGCCAAGCTTGCCTTCCATGCAAGAGAGTCCCATCCAGACATGGGACGAAGTCTTCAATCTTGTATCTTCATAGTCCAACAGTCTGGCCAAAGTACATAGTCCGGCTGTCCGGATACCCCCTAATCCAGGACTCCCTCAGACGCAATCTCACCTTTTTGCAAAAATTGCACAAACAAAGGGATCCTCGACGCTATAAGTTGCCGTGACATAGTACACTTTGCTGACTTAGCGGCCATAGTACATAAGTACTGTGCAATGGAAAGCGCCTGGAAAACACAAACAAACTTCTGGGATAATCCGGCTCTCACTAAACCCTTCGTCCGAACTAAAAGGGTAAACTCTCGTAAGTTACTCGATTCAATTCCCAAAAAATCAAAGCCCGCTCTAGGGCATGGAACCGTATTGGAGGAATGGCTCAATGGGCCATGCAAAATTCACAGCACACCGGATACCATGCCAACGCATAGCCTTAGAGCATGTTGGATACTCCGGCAGGTAGCAAAGAGCGGCGAGGATCTCCTTGTACACCATAAAGCTGAGCAACATCTCGCTGAATACAACAATGCGGTACTGACAATCTTCGAGACTTTCGCCTCAAATAATAGGCGCAAGCGAGCTCATCAAAGTTTTGCTGAAGTTTTCCACGTGGCAAAAATAAATCCGTGGAGCGACACTGCTATAACCTTCAATGCCAGTGATGAATCTCAATTCCAAACAGTCCGAGCACCAGCCGCTTTGGTCCTTAGCCCAATCGTGGACGGCTTCCGGCTCACTAAAGTGCTCATGGACGGTGGAAGCAGATTAAACCTCATCTACGAAGAAACCCTCAACAAAATGGAAATTGACAAAAGCCGCATTGAGCAAAGCAGCACGACCTTCAGGGGAATCATCCCTAGTCGGGAGGCATGGTGTGTGGGAAAAATCACACTGGATTTGGTATTCGGCACACCGGAGAATTATAGGTCCAAAGAAATCACATTCCAAGTGGCCCCATTCAGCAGCGGATACCACGCCCTTTTAGGGCGGGACGCATTCACGAGCTTTCAAGATATACCCATTACGGGTACATGAAGCTCAAAGTGCCCGGACCGAATGGAATCATCACTCTAGCTAGTGACCCGGACATCGCACTCCGTGCTGAAAATAAAACTGCCGACTAGCCCTGGAGGCATTATCCGAAGCCCTCGCGGCCGAAGAACTGACAACGCTGCATGCCACAGTGGACAGAGATGACGTGATACTCGACAAGCGACCCAAGTCCACCTCTTTCAAGCCCGCAGACGAGATAGTCAAATTCCAGGTCACCCAACGGACCCCACAAAGACAGCTTCCATTGGGATACAGTTGAGCCCCACAATGGACGCCGCACTGCGAGACTTCCTACGTGAGAATTGGGACATTTTCTCCTGGCATCCTTCAGACATGCCGGGCATCCCATGCAGGCTGGCCGAACACAGCCTCAATATACTGAAAGGATACAAGCCAGTCAAGAAGACTCTTAGGCGCTTCTCAGAGCCTAAGCGGCAAGCCATGGGAGAAGAGCTAGCCAAGCTACTTGAGGCCAGATTCATCAGAGATATAAAACATCCGGATTGGCTAGCAAACCTGGTAATGGTACCAAAGAAGGACAAATCCTGGCGCCTATGTGTCAATTTCAAAGATCTCAATAAGGCTTGCCCTAAGGATCCCTTCCCCCTCCCTCGCATTGACCAAATCATCGACGCCACCGCAGGACATGACTCACTATGTTTCCTCGACGCATACTCCGGATACCATCAGATAAAGATGGCGGAATCCGACCAAGCCGCAACGGCCTTCATAACGCCATATGGCCCCTTCTGTTTCAACACTATGCCTTTCGGGCTCAAAAACGCCGGCGCAACCTATCAACGCATGATTCAGACATGCCTGGAGAAGTAAATCGGCAAAACAGTGGAGGCATACATGGACGACGTGGTCATCAAAACAAGACACGTCGAAACTTTAATAGACAACTTGAGACTCACGTTCGACAACCTGTGAACATACGACATCAAGCCCAACCCGGAAAAATGTGTTTTTGGCATACCCTCCGGGAAGTTGCTCGGCTTCATTGTTTCCAATAGAGGAATCGAAGCAAATCCGGCAAAAATCCGAGCTCTGTCGCAGTTGGCTATCCCAACAGACCTCAAGCAGATCCAGAAACTAACTGGATGTGTAGCTGCCTTAAGCCGCTTTATCTCCCGATTAGGAGAAAAGGCACTACCTCTTTATCGCCTTCTTCGACGCACCGAACACTTCGAGTGGACGGATGCGGCCACGACCGGACTGGAAGAAATAAAGACCCTATTGGCCAGCAATCCAGTCCTGACCATGCCAAATACTAGCGAACCTATGCTATTATACATAGCTGCAACACACTAGGTTGTAAGCGCAGTGCTCGTCGTTGAACGAGAAGCAGACGGACACAAGTTCGTGCTCCAAAAGCCGGTATATTACGTGTCCACTGTCCTCACTCCATGCAAATGCCGATACCCACACTATCAAAAGATAGCATACACGGTCTTCATGGCATCCCGTAAGCTACGACACTACTTCCAAGAGTGTTCGATTACGGTGACCTCCGAAGTACCACTCAATGACATAATAAACAACCGCTGTCGGGGAAACTGATCCACGAACACCTATGGGACCGGCGGACCGAGCCCCTTTCGGTTCAGCGGGGGGCGGAGATCGCACGAAGAGCGGATCGAGGCGAAGCACACGAGCAGTTTACCCAGCTTCGGAGCTCTCCGGAGAGAGAACACTCCTACTGCTGCATGTCTGAGTGTATTGAGTTCTTCCTCGGGAGCGCTGAGTGCTACAATACACACTAGCTGCTAACGAGACCGAGCGTGAGTGTTTTTCTCCCTTCCAAACTTCCCTACGTTGCGCATGGGCCTCCTTTTATATGCTGAAGGGGTCACCGATAGGTGGCAACGTAGATAAGGGTAAAAATGGAAAAGGAATTGCGGTTGGTACAACTACCCGTACAGTGTATCATACCTAACCCTGACAGCAGGGGACAAAGGCATTAAATGCCCGTCTGCTTCGCCCAAATAGTGCAAAAAGGGACCGTCAGGGACGCCACCGCTCGCCACGATGGCAATCTTGTCAGCGTCGCTTGCCACTGCGCACCGCTGGCTGCACAGCCTCTTGCCACGCGCGCCTGGAAAGGCCCCAGAGCGACACGTTGGTGGATGTGCTGGAGCGCGGGTACAGAGTGGTAGCTTGCCGCGGCAAGCGCCTTGCCGCGGTCGTTGTCTTGTCGCGTCCGGAAGCTTGTCGCTCACCGGGCCTCGCCGGGACACGTGGCGCGTCGCGGCAAGTTCCTTGAGATGCCTTGGTTGGCCTTCCCGGCAAGCTCCTCTTGCCGGGGCCTTGTCTCCTTGGCTTGAATACTTTGTTCTTGAATGGCTCCAAAGGAACCACGGAGGACCTTGGCGGTCACCCGGCAAGCCTTGCCGCGGGGTGCTGCAACTGCCCGTGCACAAGTTCGGGATACTAGGGTACCCCTACTCTAGTACACCGACAGGAGCCCCCGGGCCTGGGCCACACATGGCGTCGAGCACTGTTGGGCCAGGCCCAAAACAGGGCATGGGCACACGCGGCCTGGGTTACGCCGTATCTTACTCCGTATCCACCGCGTCCTCCTTGAACGGCACGCGTCAAATGCGGCGTCGTGGGAGAGATCGTGGGTGGTTTCTTTATTCGGAAAGACGGAACGTCCACCCCCTCCCTCTTTATAAGCAGGGGAAACAGGGGCAGTTCGCCCATCTCGCCGGTTGCTACTCCAATCTCAAAAATCTCCGCCGCTCCCCCCTTCTTCCCAAAACTGAAAGAGAGCAGCGCTCCGCCCCCCATCGCCACCAGCATCACCAACGCCGTCGATCTCCCCCACCACCTCCGCCATGGCTCCGAAAGCTGACAAGGGGAAGGTCGTGAAGTCGGCCGAGGCGCAGCGGCTCGTGGCGCTGCGAA
>NC_041381.1:633593036-633705723 GCF_002162155.2 Triticum dicoccoides
CGAAGGAGCTGAGGGAGTACTACTACCTCTTCTCGTCGACGGAGACGCGAGCGCATCCGCGTACGAAGGTACTCCCAGCTGCCGCTTCGGAACTGGCTCCGAATGGATACCCTTTCTTCGCGCTGTTCTTCTACTGCGGGCTCTGCCCGCCTTTCTCTGAATTTTTCTTCGATATCATGAACACCTACGGGTTCCGCCTCCTTGACTTCACCCCCAATGTTGTTCTGACCATGGCAGTTTTCGCACATCTCTGCGAAAACTTTGTCGGAGTCTATCCAAACGTAGCTCTTTTCCGCCACTTCTTTATGCCCCGAGTTAAGAGAGGGGAGCCTTTATCCGGCGGAATCGCCTGGATCTCGAGACCTGGCAAGAAGGAAGCTTATCTGGAGGGAGAGCTCCGCAACAAGTGGGAGGAATGGAGAGCAGAATGGTGCTAGATTGTCGAGGAGAACCCGCAGCCATTTACCGCCCAGCGCCAAGCCCCAGTAGCGCACGGCAACGATTGGAGCAACATGGCCCCGGAAGATGATAGGCTGAAGATTGCCGTCACCCGGATCCTACGCCTTAGGCTTGCCGGGCTCACCGTAGGCGCCGTTGGCGCAGATTTTCTTCGCCGCCGCATCGCCCCCTGCAGGAGAGGAGGAGACCCGCCTGGGAGTTACAGAATGCGGCAGATATCATGAGGCTGCGCCCGGGCCTCAACTTCAACTTCACTGTCCTGGAATTGAACACGATGATCCTGGAACTGGTCAAGCGCGATCCTCAACATCCCGAAGCGTTCATGTTGCCGAGGGGTGTCGTTCCGCTGTGCAACAACTCCTCGCTCGACCGCATCCGTGCAATGATGTCGTTGTGCGATTCGCATGGAATTGTCCCAACTTGGCAAGAGCCTGCAAACGACGTCGTGCAGGAGTTCTTTGACGGCCTGGTAGAAGTGCCGGTCCGCCCCGATGAACAGAAGACCCTCACCCGCGACACCACCGATGATGAGATGCAGCGCATCGCCACCAGGCTGGAAGAGGCGGCGGCAGCCGCTGCCGCGGGCGAGTTCGGATTCACCGTGGTGGAGACAGAGGCAGTAGAGGCGGCAAGCCTTGTCGAGCGAGAGGAGCTTGCCGGCGAGGAAGAGCTTGTCGGGCCTGAAGCTGAGTCGAGCGAGCCCGCCGAGGGTGCGAGCTACTCGTTGAAGATCGGCTCCTCCTCCTCCCCACCCTCAGCCAGCTCGCCGCAAGCGGAGCCCCCAGCTCCACCAAGAAGGCGTCTCCGCAAGGCCGGGGACGTAGCGGGGCGGCAGACGAGTCAACAGCCGCCGTGCCGCGCGACACGCTCTACCGCGGCAAGCACTGTTGCCGCGGGAGCGCCTCACGCCGCTGCGGCAACTGGAGCGGGGTCTTCCCGGTCCACCGCTACTGCTCCTGCCAAGCGGACAAGGGAACCTACTCCTCCGCCTCGTCGCACCGGAGGCGAGCCGGACTTCGATCTCTCCGCGCTCAGCTCCGACGAGGAAGAAGAAGAGTAAGATTCTTTGCTGTACTTGTAGTTCTTCAATTCTTGCTGTTTTGTCTTGTATCTGATTTGCTTTACTCCGAACCCATTCCTTTTCAGGACTATGGCCCAGAGAGCGGCGAAGAGAGCCAAGGTCCCGGTGATTGTCATCGAGGACGAACCCACCGCGACAGCAGGGGCGTGTCTGAGACCACCTTGCCGGACCCGGCAACTTTTCCCCAAAGCAGCCCCCAGCGCAGCCCCCAGCGTAAGTATATGGTTTACTTCCTGCTGTCAGGCATGCATGGGTGCTCTTTCTTTGCTGATATCTGACTGTTGGTTTGTGTAGGAGCAGAGCAGCCTACCAGGAGTGCCCGGAAGCCGCTCCCGAAATGCCATCTGCTTCGACTACACCGCCAAGGGAGGATTCCCCGGCAAGGGAGCGTTCTCCGGCAAGGGAGAATTCTCCGGCAAGGGATAGTTCTCCGGCAAGGGACAGCACTGGCGACCCTCCGGTGGTTGAGACCATGACTGCAGATCCTAGTACAGTTAATCCTCTTGCTTGAAAACTTCCCTTGGGTTCTTCTTCTTCTGATTTTCTTTTTGGATATTTGCTTGACTTTTCTCCTTTTTCCGTTCGTCAGATCCATCTGCCACAGAGCCGATGGAAACCGAGGTCGCCGGCAAGGAGAACGCGCGCAGCATACCGATGACGCCATTGCCACTGAAGGAGAAGCCGGCGCTGATGATCCCGCCGGCGAAGAGGTCGCCAAAGCTGCCTCTGCAAAAGCTGACGAGGGATCCGGCGATCGCACTGACAGCCCCGAGGCCGCAGGAGCGTCAGGCGCTACGCCGACCGCTGATCCCTCTGCCGCTGCTGCAGCGCCAGGCTCCGAAGAGCCCCAGCCCGGCGCCTATTTGAAGGCCGGCGACGGCATCTTCATCAAGCTCCCCTGGGCGTCAAGCTCCAGGGTGCCGGTCGAAGGAGAGATCTTGGATGGAGAGGTGCTCGCCTCCGCTGGGCTGACACTAGTCGACGCGCCAAGCAGCAGCAACGACGAGCCTGAGGAGGAGCGGCTGCTGCGGAAGCTGTTGTCGCTTTACCGCGCCCGACAGGCCAAGATGGAATCCCGAGAAGCACTTGTCGCGAAGGCGGGAGTGGACATCGAGAAGCGCGCGGAGGAGCTCCGAGGTCTCTGGCAGGAAGCTCTCCGATCCCTGGCAGAGGAGCGGGAGCAAGTCGCCGAGGAGCGGAAAGCCTTCCTCCTCGAGAAGGCTGAAGTTGAAGAGCAACAGCGGCTTGTTGCCGAAAAGCTATCTGCGCAGGAAGGCGAGTTGGCGCAGCGCAAGGTCAACCTTGACAGCCACGAGAAGGAGCTTGCCGCGCGCGAGCAAGCATTTGGCGGGGCTCTCAAGGAAGCAGAGGATGCTGCCGCAGCTGCCGAGGCCGCCAAGAAGGAGCTGGAGATGAAGATGGTGCAACTGGAGGCCGATCTCAAGGCGAGCGGCGAGGAGCTTGCTGCGCTCAAGCGTGAGCGCGAGAAGGACGTCGCCGCTCATGGCGAGCTGCAGGGTCGTCTTGCTGAGAGGAGCAAAGAGCTTAGCGCCACCAAGGACTCCAACGCAGATCTTGAGTTGATGCTGGTTACTTTGACTCAGACGCTGGACAGCGCCAGGGAGCGGGAGGTGGCCTTGACGGAGAAGATCAAGGCCAACGAGGCTCTGCTGGCGAGTGCTGCCGCCGCCTAGAACACTTTTAGGGAGAATGTGGAGCACTGGACGGAGGGTCTCGTGGATGTTGCCGCAGCCATCGACAGGGAGCTGGCGCAGCTGGGGATGGAGGATCTCGGGTACTCCTCCGATGAGCACCTCCAACCCAGCACCAAGCTCAGCCTGTTCTTCAAAGGCGTGGCGACGGCTCTCCAGCGACTTCGGGAGAAGATCCCAAAGCAGCTGGCCGACGAGTCGCGCAAGATCTGCGCGGGAGCTCTTCAAAAGGTGCTGGTGAAGGTGGCCTTCCGCAACCCAGGCCTCAACCTCACCAATGTCCTCAGGTCCCTACCGCGGGATGCTGATCTGGAAGCGCTCAAGACCCTTGTCGCACCCATTGTGGACAAGGTGAGCGGGATCAAGAGGGTTGAGGGCGATCGCGTAGATTAGGCCGCCCGTTTTCTCTTTTTCTTTGTCGTTGCTGGTCATGTCATGAGAACAATCTGTTAGAGCTGCGACAAGCTATCTTGTAATATAACTCTATTTTGGGTAGAGATTGCTGTGTTATTTCCTTTACTTGATTCCTTCCTTTGTATGTTTTTGCCCTACGCTTTTAGGGAACTTGTCGGCGCAGGCACCTGGGCCGCGAGTGCTGAGTGCGGGACGTCAGCAGCGTGTTGGCGGTGCCGCTTCCGACAAGAAACCTTGTCGCAACTAGTCGCAGCTCACTTAAGTTGTTGAGTGGACTCGAAACAAAGTAAGGGTGCAACTAGCTACGAGTTGGTTCCTCCGCGCACAGGTTTTCCATACAAAGCACGGTCGTTCGAGGAAGATAACTTAAAAAATTTAAAACTGATTGCTCAAACTTTAGCAACTTAGCTTTTCTGTCGTTTGCTTCCCGGTAAGGCGAAACTTCCTCGAACGACGCTTGGTCCACACCATTATCTTCTCCTTTCCCCCCGGCAAACTTGTGGGCGAGGGAGCCTTCCTTTCTTTGAGAAAGAGAAAGAAGAGAAAATAAAGATATGGAGCCTTATGGCTCGTTATTGCTTACCGGGGGTAGGCGCTCCACAAAGTGTCAGCTAATGCATGCAAAGTAGAAAGCATGAAATTGACGAGATGTGCGGAGCATATGAGCTTTACTTATGCACGGGGTCTGCGCCTGGCTTCGTACAAAGGATCACATGCAACATCGGCAAGACTTGTACAAAAGGTGGTTGCCGGAACAGGTTCCGGCAACCGCGCCCTACGGGTAAAACTTACGAAGATGCTCAATGTTCCAGGAGTTGCTCACCGGAATGCCATCTTCGGTCTCAAGGCGGACAGCGCCAGGCCTAGTGACTCGTTTCACCTGGTAAGGGCCTTCCCACTTCGGCGTCAACTTGTTGGAATTCTTGGCGGACTGAACGCGCCGAAGAACAAGGTCGCCTTCCTCGAGACTTCTGGCATTAACTTTGCGGCTATGGTAGCGGCGCAAAGCTTGCTGGTATCGAGCAGCTCGTACAGCGGCCTGAAGACGGTCCTCCTCAAGGAGCAGCGCGTCATCTTGTCGCAACTGCTCTTGCTCAAGCTCATCATAAGCGAGCACTCGAGGTGACCCGTATACGAGTTCTGTGGGGAAAACTGCCTCTGCTCCATAGACTAGAGCGAAAGGTGTCTGGCCAGTGGCTCGATTTGGCATCGTCCTGATCGACTAAAGAACCACCGGCAGCTCCTCAATCCAGTTCTTTCCGCACTTGCGCAACCTGTCGAAAGTCCTGGTCTTGAGCCCGCGCAGAACTTCAGCATTCGCCCTCTCCGCTTGACCGTTACTTCTCGGATGAGCAATGGAAGCAAAGCAGACCTTGGCGCCAAGGTCTTGGACGTACTGCATGAAGGTGCGGCTCGTGAATTGCGTGCCGTTGTCGGTGATGACCCTGTTAGGAATCCCGAAGCGGCAAACAATCGACCTGAAGAACTTGACTGCTGACTGTGCTATCACCTTCCTCACTGCTTTCACTTCCGGCCACTTTGTGAACTTGTTGATTGCAACGTACAAGTACTCAAAGCCTCCGACAGCTCGGGGAAAGGGGCCGAGGATGTCGAGCCCCCAGACCGAAAATGGCCAGGATAAAGGGATCGTCTGGAGAGCTTGAGTTGGCTGGTGTATCTGCTTGGAATGGAACTGGCACGCTTCACACTTGGTTACTTGTGCAGTTGCATCCTGGAGGGCTGTCGGCCAAAAGAAACCTTGCCGGAACGCTTTGCCGGCAAGTGCTCTTGCGCCAATGTGGTGACCACATATGCCTCCATGTATCTCTGCCAACAGCTTTTGTCCGTCTTCCCGGTGAATACACTTCAATTTCACGCTGTTGAGTCTTCTTTTGTACAGTGTGTTGTCGACAAACTGGTACATACTTGACTGCCGGGCTACTCTTTCCGCTTCTTCTTGCTCTTCGGGAAGTTCTCCTGTCTAAAGGAAACAGACAATCTGTTGTGCCCATGCTGGAGCTTGCGGCTCGACAACAAGGACTAAAGGCACATCTGCTGCTGCGGGAACATCCGCTTCTATGGCGAGAACATGCGGCTCAGCCGGAGCTTGACGTTCCCCGGCAAGCTTGCCGGAGCAAAACTTGTCGGGAGCGTCTGCTTCAACGGAACAAACCCTAGGGCTTGCCGGAGCAGACTGCTCCTCAGCACCCTTGGTGTTCATCTTGAGGACCTTCTTGGCGGCGGCTTCGGGGAGCTCTGCCGGAAAATAGTCACCAGAAATCAACTTCCTCTTCTTGCTCTGTCCAGTTGATGGCGTTACAGACGGTTGAGTCAGTTTGAGCACAAAGATCCCTGGTTCCACAGGTAACTTAAGTGCGGCGCACTTTGACAGGCCATCGGCAATGTCGTTCTGAGCTCTTGGAACATGTTCCATCTGTAGGCCGTCAAAGTGCTCTTCTAGCTTTCTCACTTCATCAACGTAAGCTTCCATCAACGAACTCTGATAATTCTTGTTCACTTGGCGGACGACAAGCTGTGAGTCAACCCTGACAATGGGCTTCTTGATCCCAAGGTCTGTTGCGATCCTGAGACCGGCAAGCAAACCTTCATACTCTGCGGTATTGTTCGTTGCTTGCTCCTTGGGAAAGTGCATCTGGACTACGTACTTGAGGTGCTCTCCGGTGGGTGCAACAAGTACCACGCCCGCACCGGTGCTTTGCAGTGAGAAGGCACCATCAAAGTACATCAGCCACTCTTTGCTTGCTTCCTTGACGGGGATGCTTGTTTCTGGAATTTCTTCATCTTGTGTTGGCGTCCATTCTGCTATGAACTCCGCCAATGCTCTGCTTTGGATAGTTGAAGTGCTCTCAAACTTGAGGCCAAAGCTTGACAGTTCTAGTGCCCACTCGACAATCCTGCCTGTTGCTTCTGGATTTTGCAGTATCCTCTTTAGCGGAAAACGAGTGACGACTGTGATCTCATGTGCTTGGAAGTAGTGGCGCAGCTTTCTCGAGGCCATGAGCAGGCCGAAAAGCAATTTCTGCACACCAGAGTACCTTGACCTAGCCTCCTGCAGAAGGGAACTGACAAAGTAAACTGGGCGCTGCACCATTCTTTTCTGCATCTTCTCACGCGCGTGCGCAGATCCATCTTTGTCGAGACCAGAGCTTGCCGGTGAAGTCCCCTGCTTGTCGCTGGATGCATCTACCGTGGTTGCTGGTTCATCATCCGCCTCCCTCTCCGCTACTAATGCAGCACTAACCACTTGATTGGTTGCCGCTATATATAGCAGCAACTTCTCTTGTGGCTTAGGTGCGACAAGTGTTGGAGTGGAGGACAGGTATCTCTTTAAGTCCTGCAGTGCAGCCTCCGCTTTCGGAGTCCATTTCATTGGACCTGCCTTTTTCAATATTTTGAAAAATGGCAGGGCGCGCTCAGCAGACCTAGAGATAAACCTGCTGAGAGCAGCTACGCAACCGGCAAGTCTCCGTACATCCTTGACGCGCTTTGGTGCTTCAATCTGCTCAATGGCCTTGATCTTGTCGGGATTGGCTTCAATTCCCCACTGAGACACGAAGAACCCGAGAAGCTTGCCGGAGGGGACTCCAAACACACACTTCTCGGGGTTAAGCTTGAGGTTGATCTTGCGCAGATTTGCAAAGGTTTCGTCTAAATCTTGAATCAGAGTCGCCTTGTCCTTGCTCTTGACCACTATATCATCCATGTAGGCTTCCACATTTCTGTGTATTTGCGGCTCAAAAGCGTCATGGACTACCCTTGCAAATGTTGAACCAGCATTCTTTAAACCGAAAGGCATCCGTACGAAACAGTATGTGCCACATGGGGTGATGAATGCGGTCTTCTCCTCATCCTCTTCTGCCATGAAGATCTGATGGTATCCTGAGTATGCATCAAGAAATGAAAGCAAGTCACATCCGGCCGTGGAGTCAACAATCTGGTCGATGCGCGGCAAGGGAAATGGGTCTTTGGGACAAGCTTTATTGACATCGGTAAAGTCGATACAAAGCCTCCATTTCCCGTTTACCTTGCGCACGACTACAGGGTTGGCCAACCACGTAGGCTGGAGCACTCCTCTGACAAGGCCTGCTGCTTCCAATTTCTTGATTTCTTCTGCGATGAATTCTTGGCGCTCCACTGCCTGTTTCCTGACTTTTTGCTTGACGGGCCGCGCGTGAGGACAGACGGCAAGATGGTGCTCGATTACTTTCCTGGGAACACCGGGGATGTCAGACGGTTGCCACGCAAATATGTCGACGTTCGCCCGCAGGAAAGCAACGAGCGCGCTTTCCTATTTAGGGTCGAGAGTGGCACTGATGGTGAAGGTACCACCAGTGCCATCCTCCTTGGCGGACACCTTCTTGGTCTCTGGTGGAGCTGCCATTGTCTTCTTACACTTGCCGGTGGAGCTCGATGGTGCGTCCTCGACGGTAGCGCAGCACTCCGAAGAGGTGCGCTTGCCGGAGTGGGCATCAGAACTCTTGCCGGACTTGGTCTTCTTCTTCACCCCGGGAGCTTCAACGGCAAGTGACTTGTGATCTGTTGCGGCTGCTGCTTCCCGGTAGATCTTGTCGGCGCAGATAAGAGCATCCTTCTTGTTGCCAGGGACAGAGATGACACTTATCGGGCCTGGCATCTTTAGCATGTTGTATGCATAGTGAGAGGCTGCCATGAATTTGGCGAGTGCTGGACGGCCGAGTATCCCATTGTAAGGCAATGGAAAGTCAGCAACATCAAAAGTGACCCTCTCAGTCCTAAAGTTCAACTCGCTGCCAAATGTCAACGGCAACGTGATCTTTCCCTTCGGCTTGCTCCTTCCCGGATTGATTACTTGGAATGTGCCGGTCTCTTCGAGCTCGCCATCAGGGATCTAGAGTTTCTGGAGTACCGCAGAGGAGATCAGGTTCAAGCCGGCCCCGCCGTCAACTAGCATCTTAGTGACCTTGAGGTTGCGGATAGTTGGTGAAACCAACATCGACAAGCACCCGACTGCAGTTATGCAATCAGGGTGGTCCTCAATATCAAAGATGATAGGCGTGCTGGACCATTTCAGAGACTTGCGTGACTCGACGGGTGGTTCTGCTGCATTGACTTCCCGCACCCACTGCTTGAGCTGGCGGTGTGAAGTATGCAGAGAAGCACCGCCGTCAACGCACAGGACCTCTGTGGCTTTCTGGAACTCCTGCTCATCGGTCTCGTCATCATCCATATCTTCATCATTGTCATCATCTTCATCCTTGTCGCGGCCGCGGGGAGGTCTGTCTCCTTGCCGCTGCTTGGCCTTGCCACGGCGTCCTCCTCGGCTGGGGCGTTTCTTGCCGGCTCCTCCAACCCCTTCCTGGGCCTTCTCCTTGTCGCGTCGCTCGTATTCAGCCTTTTGCTGCTCGACAAGCTGCTCGACCTTCTTGCAGCTCTGGAGGTCATGGCCCTTGGTGCGGTGGATCTTGCAGTACTGCTTGTTGGTGTCGTCCTGCTTGTCAGCGACCGCCACAGCCTGGTAGTTGGTGCCTGCGGCAATCTCCTCGCCGGAGCTACCAGCTTTGGCTTTCTTGGCGCCACCTCCTTTGCCGGACTGCTCAACGACTAGCACATCTTTGCCTTTCTTCTTCCTGTTGTTCCGCCGCCGGTTTTTCTTTGCCGGGGCAGCTTCCTCACTATCAGATCCTCCTGCTTCTGTACTCTCTCCAGGGAGTTTCCTCCCTTCCTCAGCACGTGCACACTTGTCGGCCAGGGCATATAGCTCACTGACGTCTCTGATCTTGCACATCGCCATCTCCTCCCGCATCCTGCGGTTTCGCACGTTCTGATGGAACGCGCTGATTACCGCGGCAGGGTGGACATCTGGGATGTTGTGCTGTATGCGGCTGAATCTCTGAATGTACTTGCGCAGGGGCTCTCCTTCCTTCTGGGCGAGCAGATGAAGGTCGCTCTCTTGGCCATGAGGCTTGTGGCCGCCTGTAAAGGCGCCGACAAACTGATGGCATAGGTCTGCCCAGGAGGATATGGAGTTGTCCGGCAAGTGCATGAGCCAGGATCTGACATTGGGCTTGAGCACCAGCGGGAAGTAGTTGGCCAGGATCTTGTCGTCCCGCCCCCCGGCAGCTTGCACCGCGATGGTGTAGATGCTGAGGAACTCCGACAGATGCGACTTGTCGTCGTACTTCTCTGGTACATCTGGCTTGAAATTCTTCGTGCTGGGCCACTGGACTTGCCGCAGCTCACGAGTGAACGCAGGGCAACCTACCGCGTACGGCAAGTCGCCTGGTTCCCCTGGTGCATGCATGTCGACAGAGGGCCCAGCGCGCTGGTCCGATTGACGCCGCGCTTCTCTTCGGCGCTCGATGCGAGTACGAGCGTCTTCTTGCTGTTGTTCGTGAAGAACTTGGCGCTGATCGCGACGAGCTCATGGATCTGATGATGCGGTGGAGTCGCTGTCGAGGTGGATCCGGCGAGTCGGCGATCTTGGCCTTCGGGGTGGAGAGTGCATGGTGGTTGCGCCCCCACCGGTTTCATCGCCATCGGCTTGTGCCTGGCAGTCCTGCCGCGGCAGCGATGTACTCGACTGCCACGGAGTGTCGCCGTTGGCGAAGCCGATGAGATTCTGAATGGTGGCCCTCCATTGATCGATCTTGTCTGCCGTTGGAGGGTAATCCAGGAGCACTTGAGCTCGCGCCAAAGCTTCTGCTGGAGTGGTGGGCGGCAATGGCGAACGGCGCGAGGAGCGGGATATGCTCGGACTTCTAACTATGTTAGAAGGAGCAGTATCCCGTCCAGACGACCGTGTCTCGCTCGTGCTAGCATGTTGGCGTGCATGCTGGTCTTGAGCACCCCGAGATCCACCAGCTCGATCTTGGTCCAACAAACGTATGGCACTGCGAATACCATGACGTTGTCGGTCCTGCGCCTCCTGAGATGGGTGCGGTGCATGTACGGACGCCGAGGTCTGCGCAGCCTTGTCCTTGGACCTGGCAGCACCGTGAGCTCCCTCGTCGATGTCCGTTCTTCCGCCGGCGTCTACCCCGCCACCCGTTTGCTCCGGTGGTGGTGGGATCGACGTGGACGGAACAGCTGCCGCCGAAGCCTTCTTCTTCGGTGGCATGTCGATGAAGAAGATGAAGATCTAGCTCGTGCGAATGCCGGATCAGGTTCACACAACCTCGACGCCCCCTACCTGGCGCGCCAAAGATGTCGGGGAAACTGATCCACGAACACCTATGGGACCGGCGGACCGAGCCCCTTTCGGTTCGGCGGGGGGCGGAGATCGCACGAAGAGCGAATCGAGGCAAAGCACACGAGCAGTTTACCCAGCTTCGGAGCTCTCCGGAGAGATAACACTCCTACTGCTGCATGTCTGAGTGTATTGAGTTCTTGCTCGGGAGCGCTGAGTGCTACAGTACACACTAGCTGCTAACGAGACCGAGCGTGAGTGTTTTTCTCCCTTCCAAACTCCCCTACGTTGCGCATGGGCCTCCTTTTATATGCTGAAGGGGTCACCGACAGGTGGCAACGTAGATAAGGGTAAAAATGGAAAAGGAATTGTGGTTGGTACAACTACCTGTACAGTGTATCATACCTAACCCTGACGGCAGGGGACAAAGGCATTAAATGCCCGTCTGCTTCGCCCAAATAGTGCAAAAAGGGACCGTCAGGGACGCCACCACTCGCCACGATGGCAATCTTGTCAACGTCGCTTGCCACCGCGCATCGCTGGCTACACAGCCTCTTGCCACGCGTGCCTGGAAAGGCCCCAGGGCGACACGTTGGTGGATGTGCTGGAGCGCGGGTACAGAGTGGTAGCTTGCCGCGGCAAGCGCCTTGCCGCGGTCGTTGTCTTGTCGCGTCCGGAAGCTTGTCGCTCACCGGGCCTCGCCGGGACGTGTGGCGCGTCGCGGCGAGTTCCTTGAGATGCCTTGGTTGGCCTTCCCGGCAAGCTCCTCTTGCCAGGGCCTTGTCTCCTTGGCTTGAATACTTTGTTCTTGAATGGCTCCAAAGGAACCATGGAGGACCTTGGCGGTCACCCGGCAAGCCTTGCCGTGGGGTGCTGCAACTGCCCGTGCACAAGTTCGGGATACTAGGGTACCCCTAATCTAGTACACTGACAACCGCGACGCCACGGGCGGGATTGATAAATGGGCTATCGAGCTCCTTCCGTTCGACATAACATACAAACCACGGCGAGCCATCAAGTCGCAAGTACTGGCTGACTTTGTCGCCGAATGGACAGAAGCTGAACTCCCTAAAGAGTACGACGCGTACTCCAGTTGGATCATGCACTACGACGGCTCTAAAATGCTGGCCGGATTGGGAGCGGGTGTTGTCCTGACATCCCCCATCGGAGACACGGTCCAATATGTACTCCAAATATTATACACAGACTCCAACAATGCAGCCGAATACGAGGCCCTGTTGCATGGTCTTCGGATGGCAGTCTGATGTCTACTACACAACCTTCTTCTTGTAGACGTTGTTGGGCCTGCAAGTGCACAGGTTTGTAGGGAAAGTAGCAAATTTCCCTCAAGTGGATGACCTAAGGTTTATCAATCCGTGGGAGGCGTAGGATGAAGATGGTCTCTCTCAAGCAACCCTGCAACCAAATAACAAAGAGTCTCTTGTGTCCCCAACACACCCAATACAATGGTAAAATAGTTGAACTAGTTCGGCGAAGAGATGGTGATACAAGTGCAATATGGATGGTAGATAAAGGTATTTGTAATCTGAAATTATAAAAACAGCAAGGTAACTAATGATAAAAGTGAGCGTAAACGGTATTGCAATGATAGGAAACAAGGCATAGGGTTCATACTTTCACTAGTGCAAGTTCTCTCAACAATAATAACATACTTGGATCATATAACTATCCCTCAACATGCAACAAAGAGTCAGTCCAAAGCCACTTATAGTGGAGAACAAACGAAGAGATTATGGTAGGGTACGAAACCACCTCAAAGTTATTCTTTCGGATCAATCTATTCAAGAGTTCATACTAGTATAACACCTTAAGACACAAATCAACCAAAACCCTAATGTCACCTAGATACTCCATTATCACCTCAAGTATCCGTGGGCATGATTATATGATATGCATCACACAATCTCATATTCATCTATTCAATCAACACAAAGTAATTCAAAGAGTGCCCCAAAGTTTCTACCAGAGAGTCAAGACGAAAACGTGTGCCAACCCTTATGCATAGGTTCATGGGCGGAACCCGCAAGTTGATCACCAAAACATACATCAAGTGGATCACGTGATATCCCATTGTCACCACAGATAAGCACGGCAAGACATACATCAAGTGTTCTCAAATCATTAAAGACTCAATCCGATAAGATAACTTCAAAGGGAAAACTCAATCCACTACAAGAGAGTAGAGGGGGAGAAACATCATAAGATCCAACTATAATAGCAAAGCTCGCGATACATCAAGATCGTGCCATAGAGAGAACACGAGAGAGAACACGAGAGAGAGAGAGAGATCAAACACATAGCTACTGGTACATACCCTCAGCCTCGAGGGTGAACTACTCCCTCCTCTTCATGGAGAGCGCCGGGATAATGAAGATGGCCACCGGTGAGGGATCCCCCTTCTGGCAGGGTGCCGGAACGGGCTCCTGAGAGGTTTCTAGTGGCTACAAAGGCTTGCAGCGGCGGAACTCCCGATCTATCTTCGTTGTCGATGTTTTTAGGGTACATGGACTTATATAGGCGAAAGAAGTCAGTCGGGGGGTGCTCGAGGGGCCCAGGAGACAGGGGGGTGCCCAATAGGAGGGGTGCACCCTCCTATCTCCTGGCCTCCTCGAGGCTCTTCTGACATGAACTCCAAGTCTCCCAGATCATATTCTTCCCAAAAATTACGCTCCCGAAGGTTTCATTCCGTTTGGACTCTGTTTGATATTCCTTTTCTTTGAAATACTAAAACAGGCAATAAAACGGCAATGGGTTGGGCCTCCAGTTAATAGGTTAGTCCCAAAAGTAATATAAAAGTGTATAATAAAGCCCATAATCATTCAAAACAGATAATAAAATAGCATGAATGCTTCATAAATTATAGATACCTTGGAGGTGTATCAGCATCCCCAAGCTTAATTCCTACTCGTCCTCGAGTAGGTAAATGATAAAAAAGAATTTATGAAGTGTGAATTCTAGCAGGTGCACAAGTTTGATCAATGATAATTTCAATCACCTTTTCTAGCATGATTATATGTCATGACAATAGTTCATCTCATAAAACTTCTCACGAACCAGTAACAAGCAATTCACATGTTAAAGCATAGACCATAAACTTTCTTGAAAACTAGCAAACTTCATTCTTAATCATCAAACAATTGCAATTCATCTTATTTTCAGGAAGGGTCTATGTCAGAGCTTTGATTTAGAAAACTTCACATACTCAACTATCATATAGTCTTCCACAATTGCTAACACTCACGAAATACTTGTGGTTATGAAATTTTAATCGGACAGTGAGAAAGATAGGGGCTTATAGTGTTGCCTCCAAACGTATTCACCTTTGGGTGATGTCAACAATAATAGTTCATGCTAACTTACATCCAATTGGATATACATATCAGGATCACCCCAACACAAAGTGCTTGCCAAAGGATAAAATGAAAAAAGGGAAAGGTGAAGATCACCTTGACTCTTGCATAAAGTAAAAGACATAAGGTAAAAGATAGGCCCTTCGCAGAGGGAAGTAGAGGTTGTCATGCGCTTTTAGGTTTGGATACACAAAATCTTAATGCGAAAGAACGTCACTTTATATTTCCACTTGTATATGGACCTTTATTATGCAGTCCGTCGCTTTTATTGCTTTCATAACAAGATCGTACAAAGCTTATTTTCTCCGCACTAATAAGTCATGCATATTTAGAGAGCAATTTTTATTTCTTGCACCGATGACAACTTACTTGAAGGATCTCAATCCATAGGTAGGTATGGTGGACTCTCATGGCAAAAACTGGGTTAAGGATATTTGGAAGCACAAGTAGTATCTCTACTTGGTGCAAGGAATTTTGGCTAGCATGAGGGGGAAAGGCAAACTCAACATGTTTGAATGATCCATGACGATATGCTTTAACTGAGATGTGAGAAAACATAACCCGATACATTGTCTTCCTTGTCCAACATCAACTCTTTAGCATGTCATACTTAATGAGTGCTCACAATTATAAAAGATGTCTAGGATAGTATATTTATATGTGAAATCTCTCTTCCTTCAATATTCTTTCATGAATTGTTCAAATGACCAATACAATGCTTGCTAACCTTCAATAAATTTACAACCTCTACTTCTTAGATGTGAAGTCATTACTCCCAACGGGGTAAGCATATGAAACATATATAATTTCAGATTTATTATATTCAACTCATTCAACCATTTACTCATAGGATATAAGTGAAGTACACGAGTAAATAACAAACTACTCCAAAAAGATATAAGTGAAGATCAATGAGTAGCTAAATAATTATGTAACTATGTGAAGACTCTCTCTCATTAAAGAATTTCAGATCTTGGTATTGTATTCAAACAGCAAGCAAAACAAAACAAAATTATATTGCAAGGATAGCACAACTCATGTGAAGAAGTAAAAACTTAGGCTCAACCGATACTAACCAATAGTTGTTGAAGAAGAAAGGTGGGATGCCTACCGGGGCATCCCCAAGCTTAGATGCTTGAGACTTCTTGAAATATTATCTTGGGGTGCGTTGGGCATCCCCAAGCTTGAGCTTTTATGTCTCCTTAATTCCTCTCATATCATGGTTTCTCTTTTTATCAGAAGCTTCATCCACATAAAACTCAACAAGAACTCGTGAGATAAGTTACTATAAACCAATGCAAAACCTTATCATTTTCTACTGTAACAAATTAATTAAATTATTATTCAACATTGCATACTAAATGTCTCTTCATATTTAATACTCCTATCCTCAAATAGAATCATTAAAGAAGCAAACATATGCAAACAATGCAAACATAACAGCAATCTGCCAAAACAGTATAGTCTGTAAAGAATGCAAGATTCATCATACTCCCTAACTCCAAAAAATTATAGGAAAAATACTGCGCTGTAAAAGATTTATCAGAGCTCATTATGCAAAAAGTTTCAACATTATATCATGCTCTGACATTTCTAGGGAATTTTTTCAACAGCGGTAAACTTTCTGTTTTGAAACAGCAACATGTATACTTGCAAAATAAGCATGGAAAAGGCTATCCTTGACATTTTTATTGAAAATAAAGATGCAATAAATTTTTCTAAATAACAGCAATCAAATAATAATAAAATAAAATGATGCTCCAAGCAAAATACATATCATGTGGCGAATAAAAATATAGCTCCAAGTAAAGTTACCGATGAACGAAGACGAAAGAGGGGATGCCATCTGGGGCATCCCCAAGCTTAGTTGCTTGGTTGTCCTTGAATATTAACTTGGGGTGCCTTGGGAATCCCCAATCTTAGGCTCTTTCCACTCCTTATTCCATAGTCCATCGAATCTTTACCCAAAACTTGAAAACTTCAACCACACAAAACTTAACACAAAACTCGTAAGCTTCGTTAGTAAAACAAAAAAAACCACCACTTTAAGGTACTGTAATGAACTCATTATAAATTCATATTGGTGTTAAACCTACTATATTCCAACTTATCTATGGTTCATACCCTCCGATACTACTCATAGATTCATCAAAATAAGCCAACAACACATAGAAATCAGAATCTGTCAAAACAGAATAGTCTGTAGTAATCTGTATCAAACATATACTTCTGGAACTCAAAAAATTCTGAAATAAATTGGTGGACCTAAGGAATTTGTCTATTAATCATATGCAAAAATAATCAACCTAAAAGCACTCTCCAGTAAAAAAATGGTAGCTAATCTCGTGAGCACAAAAGCTTCTGTTTTTTACAGCAAGATCACAAAGACTTCACCCAAGTCTTCCCAAAGGTTCTACTTGGCACACACACTAATTAAAACATGAAACCACATCTAACCAGAGGCTAGATGAATTATTTATTACTAAACAGGAACAAAAATAAAGGAACACAAAGAAAATTGGGTTGCCTCCCAACTAGCGCTATCGTTTAACGCCCCTAGCTAGGCATGATGATTTCAATGATGCTCACATAAAAGATAAGAATTGAAACATAAAGAGAGCATCATGAAGAATATGGCTAGCACATTTAAGTATAACCCACTTCCTATGAATAGGGATTTTGTGATCAAACAACTTATGGGAACAATAATCAACTAGCATAGGACGGTAAAACAAGCATAGCTTCAAAAATTTCAACACATAGAGAGGAAACTTGATATTATTGCAATTCCTACAAGCATATGTTCCTCCCTCATAATAATTTTCAGTAGCATCATGAATGAATTAAACAATATAACCAGCACCTAAAGCATTATTTTCATGATCTACAAGCATAGCAAATTTACTACTCTCCACATAAGCAAATTTCTTCTCATGAAAAATAGTGGGAGCAAACTCAACAAAATAACTATCATGTGAAGCATAACCCAATTGAAAACTAAAATCATGATGACAAGTTTCATGGTTATTATTATTCTTAATAGCATACAAGTCATCACAATAATAATCATAGATAGCAACTTTATTCTCATAATCAATTGGAACCTCTTCCGAAATTGTGGATTCATCAATAAATAAAGTCATGACCTCTCTAAATCCACTTTCATAAATATAACCATAAGATTCAACACCCTCCAAATTAGTGGGATCAATACTATCTAAAGTTGACACTCTTCCAAACCCACTTTCATCAATATAATCATCATAAATAGGAGGCATGCTTTCATCATAATAAATTTGCTCATCAAAACTTGGGGGACTAAACATATCATCTTCATCAAACATAGCATCCCCAAGCTTGTGGCTTTGCATATCATTAGCATCAAGGGTATTCAAAGAATTCATACTAACAACATTGCAATCATGCTCATGATTCACATATTTAGTGCCAAACATTATATAGACTTCTTCTTCTAGCACTTGAGCACAATTTTCCTTACCATCATTCTCACGAAAGATATTAAAAAGATGAAGCGTATGAGACAAACTCAATTCCATTTTTTTGTAGTTTTCTTTTATAGATTAAACTAGTGATAAAACAAGAAACAAAAAGATTTGATTGCAAGATCTAAAGATATACCTTCAAACACTCACCTCCCCGGCAATGGCGCCAGAAAAGAGCTTGATGTCTACTACACAACCTTCTTCTTGTAGACGTTGTTGGGCCTGCAAGTGCACAGGTTTGTAGGACAGTAGCAAATTTCCCTCAAGTGGATGACCTATGTTTTATCAATCCGTGGGAGGCGTAGGATGAAGATGGTATCTCTCAAGCAACCTTGCAACCAAATAACAAAGAGTCTCTTGTGTCCCCAACACACCCAATACAATGGTAAATTGTATAGGTGCACTAGTTCGGCGAAGAGATGGTGATACAAGTGCAATATGGATGGTAGATAAAGGTATTTGTAATCTGAAATTATAAAAACAGCTACGTAACTAATGATAAAAGTGAGCGTAAACGGTATTGCAATGATAGGAAACAAGGCATAGGGTTCATACTTTCACTACTACAAGTTCTCTCAACAATAATAACATACTTGGATCATATAACTATCCCTCAACATGCAACAAAGAGTCACTCCAAAGCCACTAATAGCGGAGAACAAACGAAGAGATTATGGTAGGGTACGAACCACCTCAAAGTTATTCTTTTGGATCAATCTATTCAAGAGTTCATACTAGAATAACACCTTAAGACACAAATCAACCAAAACCCTAATGTCACCTCAAGTATCCGTGGGCACGATTATACAATATGCATCACACAATCTCAGATTCATCTATTCAATCAACACAAAGTAATTCAAAGAGTGCCCCAAAGTTTCTACCGGAGAGTCAAGACGAAAACGTGTGCCAACCCTTATGCATAGGTTCATGGGCGGAACCCACAAGTTGATCACCAAAACATACATCAAGTGGATCATGTGATATCCCATTGTCACCACAGATAAGCACGGCAAGACATACATCAAGTGTTCTCAAATCATTAAAGACTCAATCCGATAAGATAACTTCAAAGAGAAAACTCAATCCATCAAGAGAGTAGAGGGGGAGAAACATCATAAGATCCAACTATAATAGCAAAGCTTGCAATACATCAAGATCGTGCCATAGAGAGAACACGAGAGAGAACACGAGAGAGAACACGAGAGAGAGAGAGAGAGAGAGAGAGAGAGAGAGAGATCAAACACATAGCTACTAGTACATATCCTCAGCCTTGAGGGTGAACTACTCCCTCATCATCATGGAGAGCGTCGGGATGATGAAGAAGGCCACCGGTGAGGGATCCCCCCTCCGGCAGGGTGCCGGAATGGGCTCCCGAGAGGTTTTTGGCGAAAGAAGTCGGTTGGGGGGTGCTCGAGGGGCCCAGGAGACAGGGGCGCGCCCAGTAGGGGGGAGGGGGCGCGCCCTCCTATCTCCTGGCCTTCTCGAGGCTCTTATGACGTGAACTCCAAGTCTCCCAGATCATATTCTTCCCAAAAATCACGCTCCCGAAGGTTTCATTCCGTTTGGACTCCGTTTGATATCCCTTTTCTTCGAAATACTGAAACAGGCAATAAAATAGCAATATGGGTTGGGCCTCCGGTTAATAGGTTAGTCCCAAAAGTAATATAAAAGTGTATAGTAAAGCCCGTAATCATTCAAAACAGATAATAAAATAGCATGAATGCTTCATAAATTATAGATACCTTGGAGACGTACCACAGTCTCTATGGTCATTCAACGCCTAGAAGTGTGCGGGGACTCGAACCTCACAATATCACAAATAAATGGAGACTTCAATGCCAAGGATCAGAAAATGGCGGCCTACCATAATGCCGTCCTCAAAATGTTAGCACGGTTTGAGGGGCTCTAATTGCACCATGTGGTCCGAGAAAACAATAAAGTGGTGGATATCCTCACCCGCATCAACGCTAAACGTGACCCCGTCCCACCTAATATCTTCTTGGAAAGGCTATTCAAGCCATCCGTGGTATGGGAAGGGGAGACCGGCAATACCAGTCCGGCTCCGAACACAACCCCAGATTCTGAACCATCTGATGTAATCGGAGGCTCTGCCACCGAAATAACACCTTCAGCCCATGAAATTATGGTTGTCATCGCCCCGTGGACCGAGCCCTTCTTGGCCTACCTAAATAGGCAAGAGCTCCCCGAGGACCAAAATGAGGCACGTTGTATTGTGCGGCGTTCCAAGGCCTACAAAGTCCATGAGGGAGAGCTCTATAAGAAAAGTGCCACCGGAGTGCTCCAAAGATGCATCTCCGAGGAGGAAGGGCGGCAGCTCTTGGTTGAAATCCATGCCGGACTCGGCGGGCACCATGCTGTAGCTCGGGCACTTGTAAGCAAGGCCTTCCGTACGGGTTTTTACTGGCCGACAGCCCGGGCAGATGCACAGGACCTTGTCCAACATTGCGTCGGTTGCCAACTCTTCGTCAATCAGAGCCATATGCCCCCTACCGCTCTCCAAACAATCCCCATAACTTGGCCCTTCGCGGTCTGGGGGCTGGATATGGTCGGACCTCTTAAAGGGGGAAGCCATAAGAAAAAATACTTATTGGTCATGGTGGACAAGTTCACCAAATGGATAGAAGCCAAACCAGTTAGAACAGCTGAATCCGGACTAGTGATAGACTTCATATCAGGGGTTGTACACCGTTACGGCGTCCCCCACAGCATCATCACTGACAATGGCTCAAACTTCACAGCCGATGAGGTGAAAAATTGCTGTGGCAACATGGGCATTAAGCTTGATTACGCCTCCGTCTATCATCCCCAAACAAACGGTCAAGTCAAACGTGCAAATGGTCTCATCATGAGCGGCATCAAACCCAGACTAGTGCGATCCTTGAAGGAGTCGGACACGCACTGGGTCGAGGAGCTCGACTCCGTACTCTGGGGGCTGCGGACCACGCCGAATCATACCACCGGATATACACCATTCTTTATGGTGTACGGCACAGAAGCAGTACTACCCTGTGACATAATCCATGACTCACCTTGCATGCTCATGTACGAAGAGAAGGAAGCCGAGCTAGATCGGCAGGACAACTTAGATGCCCTGGAGGAGGAGCGTGACATTGCAAAAGCCCGTTCCGCATTCTATCAGCAGCAGGCTCGAAGGTATCAAAGTAGAGAAGTGCGGGCCAAAACTTATAGCATTGGGTAACTAGTTCTACGCCTCCCCGAGAAGAAGGACAAGCTCAAACCCAAGTGGGAGGGTCCCTTCATCATTGATAAAGTTCTCACCGGAGGAGCGTACCGTCTGCGCAATGCATCTGATAACAGACTTGAGCCGAACCCATGGAACGCGGCCAGACTCCGAAGATCCTACGCCTAGTGCCGAACTCAGTGTTCATCTCCTTACCTCCGCTTCTTCAATTATGTTCTCTTTTTTCCTTTCTCGCCCTCTTTTCCTTTTGACATACAGCCTTAAAACTGTATGGATGCTTTGATTGCGTGGTAGATCAACTCTTGTAATACTCATATCATCAAGATCAATCAAGCAGGAAGTAGGGTATTACCTCCATCGAGAGGGCCCGAACCTAGGTAAAACATCGTGTCCCCTGCCTCATGTTACCATTAGCCTTAGGCACACAATTCAGGACCCCCTACCCGAGATCCGCCGGTTTTGACACTGACAGTCATTGCTGCACATGATAATCATATTGCGGTTCGGGACTAGTGGGAGGAACCAGGACAGGCCAGCGAACAGTGACCAACTCCATATCACGGTTGTAAGCCAACTCCATAGTGTGAGGCCTTGGGGGAGGAACAGCATCGTCAGTGGGGACTGACGTGACAGAAGCTTCAGGATTCACATTTGCTTCAGGCACAACATTGACTTCAGGCTCCACATGATCTTCGGGCAAGACAGGGTCATTGGCTTCAGCAGTATTTGTGGCAGTATCATTGTTCTCATCCTCCATATGGTCAACGACCGGAGGGTCTTGCATAGTCACATTCTCCTCGAGAATGACTTGATATGGGGCATGGGGTGTGGAAACTCTCTCTTCTCTTCTTTCTCTTTCTTCTTCATCGGCTGATGCAGCTGGAATGTCTTCAGTGTCTTTGGCTTCAGACTCAGGAACCGTCGCAGAATGATTCTCTTCAGGGAACACTTGACGTGCCACTGAACCGGATTGTTGTGAATCTTCTTCTGGGATGGTTCACATGGAGACCGATGGCCTGAGGCCTTTGCGAAGCCGTTGGAACACGAGCGACGTCTTTGGTGATGGAGTGGTCTCCATGTAGTCGTCGTCATTCACCATTGTGTTGGTGACTTGCACTGGTGGAGCATGGGGAGTTTCAGCATGAACAGGTGTTTCTTCTTGCGGGCGCTCAGCCCATGAATCATCCTGAGAAATTGGCGTCAATAGACGACCAATGTTGATGTATTTGCTGCTCGTTGGAGCAGGCGATGATACCAACTGATGCTCGATTTGAGAAAGGACTTCATCATCTTCAACATTGTCTTCATGACCAATGTCTTCAGCTGCGTTGGGATCAACTGCTGGAACTTGCTCTTCTTCATGAGCCTCTGTGGAAGCAGGCTGGTGGAGTACAACTTGTCGTTCTTGATTTGAGGCAGCAGGAGGAGCGACTGAAATGGGTTCAACGATGAGTGGCTGAGAGGCTGCAGCACGCTCTTTCTTTGAAGACTTAGTTCCCTTAGTCTTCAGCTTCTTCTTGGAAGGAGCATCGTTAGATACGTCCTTGTGCTTGTGCTTCTTGGCTTCAGCTTCAGCTGCCCTTGTTTTCTTCAGCTCTGAAGCTGCTGAGGGGACCTTAGGCTTCGAGCATGTCATACTTGCAGGGAAGACAATGCGAGGTTCTTCCTGCCTTGGTGCGGTGTGGGTCTCAGCAGACTTCTTCTTCTTGGCAGCCATCCTGGGATCAATGCCAGGGCGCCCAAGAGCTTTTTGCTTCTCAGCTTCATTGTGGGCTCGAATGCATTTCTCAGCAAGATACTTCATGCGTTGCCTTGAGCCTTTAGCTTTGTGCATTTCTTGTGGAACTCCTCCTTGAGGTCATGCAGCATCTTCTTGAAGATTTGAACATCTGACACGTTGAGCTTGGCCATGTTCTTCTTGAAGTGAGCCTTCTCATAATCAATCTTGTTTTTCAGCTCAACAATCTTCCGAGCCAAGGCCAATTCACCAGCAATGGCTCCATGGAAAGTGACGCTGATGTCCACAGGGAGCTAAAGATCGTCAATACTGATGTACTGATTGTTGAACCACTCATCAATGAAGTTATTCGGAATATCAACATCAAAGAGGGGCAGATCGTTGAAGATTTCTACCTCTTGCTTGCTCTTGATTAGCATTTCTAGAGCATCATCAGCAAGATCAACATCACTGGACAGATCAATTGCTTCATCTTTGTTGCGTAGCACAGCAAACGGTGCCAGGGGTTGCCCAGTGGCCTTCTTGGGCAATGGCTTCTTGGTCCTCTTGGACACGCGAGATAAGTCTTCAGACTGCACACTAGATTCAGGTGGTGCAGACTTCAGAGGCTTCCTTGTTGAAGATTTTGGTGAAGAAGATGGTTTTGAAGCTTTTGCCTTCTTCTTCTTCTTTTCCTTGGGAGGTGAGGGAGCAGCTTCAGTATCAGCTTCACCATCATATTCCTCCACAGCTGCTCTCTGAGCAGCAATGTGAGACAGAAGCCCATCAAAATTGGCAAAGGGGCCAATTCTATTCTCATTGGCTTCACGAGTCCCATCAGATCTGGGAGCAGAGGGGCCAGGGTTGAAGTTGAGGCCATAGTCCTTTTTGTTCTTGGCAGCTGAATCTTTGGCAAACTGATAGTTGTGCTTGAAGAGATTGTTGTCATGACACCATAATAAAGAAGATGGGTTGGCATTTTCAGGTTGTGGTCCTTTGACCATGCAAGGATAGAATTCTTGCGCAATGGCTTCAGCCTTACTCTTCGGCACCAAGCTGCGATACATACAGTCACCCCATGGGTGGCTGATGGCGTTCTTCTCAGCATATTCAGGCGTAACAAACCTATACTCGAACCATTCCTCAGCCCAATATCTTTGGATCCACTGAATCCGGTTCTTGCACTAGTTGTAGTTTTCGCCAGGGTCTGACTTGTATTGCTCATACAAAGCAGGAGGCAGATCAAGTGTTGTGTTGCCTCGGTGTTGCATGCCACCCTTCCGAGCAGACTTCTCTGAAGCCATAATATTCAAGCTGATTGGCTTCAGTACAGTGAATGGCTTCCGTCTGTTGGTCAGACAAGAACTCGCTTCAGGTGATTCAGTATGACGTTGTAAGTATTCTGCAAATGAATGCAGACTATGAGAACCAAGGGATTCTCCCATGTACATGTACCTGTGACAGCATTAGAGATGCGAGGGAGGGGGAAGAAGTCATATGCATTCTCAGAAGATTTTGAAGATAAATCAGTTTAGAAGACATTGACCTCATAGTGTGAAGACATTCACTTATTTCGAGAGAGTTGGTTCCATATTTGTACAAATCCATGAATAAGTACAAGTGAGGAATCTAACTAGTTATGAAGCATAAGTGAATATACTTAGCATGGTATGACACGCAGACGAAAACAAATCCAGATTTGGAAGTGCAGAAACCACTTTTGGTTGAAGTGGACGGATTTGACAGATCTAAAAGGCAGTAAAAAGGTAACATTTATTTACCCTGGATGAACTACTAGACGGGTTGGAAGAGAAGACGAGCAGTTCAATCTCCCGCGCCCTAACTTGGCGGCGGAAGACTCCTATGGCGGCGGCGGAGAGGACGAGGTCCGCGGCCGGCGTGAGGACGGCGTCGAAGAAGTCACGGCAGCTAAGTGCTTCATCTCCGGCGTCGACGCGAGCTAGCGGAGGCGCTAGTGTTTGTGCTAGGTGGTGAGGTGGAAGAACAGATAATGACCGCCCGGGTGTGTATTTATAAGAATTAGGAGGGCGGCACAGCACAATTACACAGGTGCCCCTTGTGGTTCACATCTGAGAGACACATGGCATGCATGCAACTCATTGAAAGTTGTTCCATGTTCTCATGCACGCCTGGATTGTCGGGTGGTTGTTCCGGCTTCACCGATTTTTAGGCAATAAGAATGCAGCATTAAAACAGATTAATTGTTTGTCAGATTGTCCTCTGCTGACAAGGACTCAGAGAAGACAATCGACAGGTTTCAATTGAATGCATATGATTTGGACAGATAGAGTTGCGGTAGAAGCACAGAATAGGTTATGGTCCGATCATATTCACTTAGATCAATAAATATTCAAGAATGATGACATAGCTATAAGTGAATGCTGTAGAGGACAGAACACAAATATACATATATATATGAACCAACTCAACATTGCGAAGATAAATCATGAAGACAAATCAATGTTAAAGACAATCCAAATGCAAAGACTTTGCAATCATAACGCCAAGAGAAACACTTCAATAAGAATTTGGTGGTGGTGTTACCCACCGTATAGGAAATATTAGACCCAGACACGGCGCACAATTATCGTGGCACTCTGAAGTCAAATTCCACATTGATGTATTCACACTCAGAGGGTAAGTCTTCATTAGTTGAAGATATACGTTACTTCCTGTGTTGCACATCTAAGTCGTCAACATGCATAAGCATTAGGATGTGTGTCCAATTACAGGACATTTGAGGATTCTAAGATATTTAGCTCACACCGCAACTTGCAAAACCTTTCCTCATACAAGGGCTTAGTGAAGATATCTGCCAATTGCTCTTCAGTGTTGATGTGAATGATATCAATATCTTCCTTGTTGACATGATCTCTGAGAAAGTGATGACGTGTCTGAATGTGCTTTGTCTTCGTGTCAGTGTACCAAAGTAGGGGCACTTCTTTGTACCCCTTACTTGTGCACCAACAGTTAGAGCCGCGCCCATAGCCACGCTTAACAGGGCAGAGGGAGGGGTCAAGGCCGCAGGACGGTCAAAGCAACGCCAAGACAGAGACACGAAGAACAAGAGGGCGAGGTGATTTCCCCCGGTAAGACCCTTGCCGGGGCGGCCTCCATGGCCCCGGCAAGAGCCTTGCCGGGGCGACTTGCCCAATACCAGCGGAGCGCGCTGCCCTTGAGCCCGAGGTTTCCAGCGTCATCAACGGCACTGAAACCAAGGCTCAGGAGGCACCTTTGTAGTGGCATGCAGATCTTTGTGAAGATCATTGACACACAAGATCAAATAAAGACCAGAAGACGAGGCCTCCGGCAACATCCTTGCTGGGGACAACCGCGGCGCCATGGCAAGGCCCTTGCCGGGGGCCCCGGCAAGATCCTTGCCGAAGACAACAATGAGGCCGCGGCCAAGCCCGCGCGCGCCAAGATCCCACGGTTGTTCCCATGTAGCTGCCCGCCTAGCCAGCCAGGCGGGCACCTGCGTGGCGACGCGCGGTCTCGAGGCCAACTCAGCAAAGCACTTTCATGGCGACATGCAAATCTTTGTGAAGGCCCTACCACTGCGCCACCTCAGCAGCTTGCCAGCCTACATGGCACCATGTGCACCACTGGCCTGGACGCGTGTCGGAGCAAGGTGGGGCAGCGGCGGACGGGACGAGGGCTGGTTTCCTTCCCCAATAAAGTGAGAGGGACACCTAAGGGGCGCATTAAATGTGTCTTGTCCCATAATGGCTAAGCGATAAGCTTAGCCACTGTACACCGATGCCACCTCCTGTGTGCCACTGTGGCGGTCCCCTTAACTATAAAAGGAGGCCCGAGGCATCCACGAGAGGGATTCGGACACTTGGAAAAGTTACACTCGTCGTAGCTAGATCAAGAACTCCAAGAACACTCAAATAGACACAAAAGCAAGACTAGGGTATTACGCATCCTCGCGTCCTGAACCTGGGTAAACGACCTGTGTGCGTGTGCTGATTGCTGATCCTGCTCTTCTCACGACCCTGCACCCCACAACCATAGTAGGGATTCCCGTGATCCCATAGGTGTCGTTTCCACCGACATCTTTGGTGCGCCAGGTAGGGGGCCGCAGTTGTGAGAATCTGGTTCGGTCGTCAGCCTAGAAGTTCTCTGTCGCCATGGCTTCCAAGGAAGAAGGTGCTACGTCTTGAGCTTGTGTTGGTTTTCCTTGAAGAGGAAAGGGTGATGCAGCAATAGTAGCGTAAGTATTTCCCTCAGCTTTTGAGAACCAAGGTATCAATCCAGTAGGAGGCTCCTCAAAAGTCCCACGCACCTACACAAACAAACAAAGAACTCGCAACCAACGCAATAAAGGGGTTGTCAATCCCTTCACGGCCACTTGCGAAAGTGAGATCTGATAGAGATAGTATGATAAGATAAATATTTTTTGGTATTTTATAATATAGATTAGAAAACTAAAGATGAAAATAAAAGTAGATTGAAAGCCTATATGATAAAAGATAGACCCGGGGGCCATAGATTTCACTAGTGGCTTCTCTCAAGATAGCATAAGTATTGCGGTGGGTGAACAAATTACTGTCGAGCAATTGATAGAAAAGTGAATAATTATGAGATTATCTAGGCATGATCATGTATATAGGCATCACGTCTGTGACAAGTAGACCGACTCCTACCTGCATCTACTACTATTACTCCACACATCAACCGCTATTCAGCATGCATCTAGAGTATTAAGTTCATAAGAACAGAGTAACGCATTAAGAAAGATGACATGATGTAGAGGGATAAACTCATGCAATATGATATAAACCCCACCTTTTTATCCTCGATGGCAACAATATAATACGTGCCTTGCAACCCCTATTGTCACTGGGTAAGGACACCGCAAGATTGAACCCAAAGCTAAGCACTTCTCCCATTGCAAGAAAGATCAATCTAGTAGGCCAAACCAAACTGATAATTCAAAGAGACTTGCAAAGATAACTCAACCATACATAAAAGAATTCAAAGGAGATTCAAATATTTCTCATAGATAAACTTGATCATAAACCCACAATTCATCGGGTCTCGACAAACACGTTGCAAAAAGAGTTACATCGAATAGATCTCCACAAGAGAGGGGGAGAACATTGTATTGAGATCCAAAAAGAGAGAAGAAGCCATCTAGCTAATAACTATGGACCCGAAGGTCTATGGTAAACTACTCACAACTCATCGGAGGGGCTATGGTGTTGATGTAGAAGCCCTCCATGGTCGATTCCCCCTCCAGCGGAGCGCCGACGAAGGCTCCAAGATGGGATCTCACGGATACAGAAGGTTACGGCAGTGGAACTTGTTTTTTGTTGGCTCCCTGGATGTTTTCGGGGTACGTGGGTATATATAGGAGGAAGAAGTAGGTCGGTGGCCTCCTGAGGGGCCCACGAGACAGGGGGGCGCCCAGGGGGTGGGCACGCCCTCCACCCTCGTGGCCGCCTCGGCTGCTTCTTGGCTTGCACTCTAAGTCCTTTGGATCACGTTCATTCCAAAAATCATGCTCCTGAAGGTTTCATTCCGTTTAGACTCCGTTTGATATTCCTTTTCTTCGAAATACTGAAATAGGCAAAAAAACAGCAATACGGGTTGGGCCTCCGATTAGTAGGTTAGTCCCAAAAATGATATAAATGTGTAAAATAAAACCCACAAACATCCAAAAGGGGTAATATAATAGCATGGAACAATCAAAAATTATAGATACGTTGGAGACGTATCAAGCATCCCCAAGCTTAATTCCTGCTCGTCCTCGAGTAGGTAAATGATAAAAACAAAAAAAAATTGTGGAATGCTACCTAGCATAATTCTCAATGTAATTTTCTTTATTATGGCACGAATGTTCAGATCCAAATGATTCAAAATAAAAGTTCATATTGACAAAAGAAATAGTAATACTTCAAGCATACTAATAAAAGCAATCATGTCTTCTCAAAATAACATGGCTAAAGAAAGTTTATCCCATACAAAATCATATAGTTAGGTTATGCTTCATTTTCATCACACAAAAGCGTTCCCAAATTCTACACCCTCGATGACAAGCCAAGCAATTGTTTCGTACTTAAATAATCTCAAACCTTTTCAACTTTCACGCAATACATGAGCGTGAGCCATGGATATAGCACTATGGGTGGAATAGAATATGATGATGGGGATTGTGTGGAGAAGACAAAAAAGAGAAAGTCTCACATTGATGAGGATAATCAACGGCTATGGAGATGCCCATCAATTGATGTCAACATGAGGAGTAGGGATTGCCATGCAACGGATGCACTAGAGCTATAAATGAATTAAAGCCCAACAAAAGAAACTAACTGGGTGTGCATCCAACTTGCTTGCTCACGAACACCTAGGGCATTTGAGGAAGCCCATCGTAGGAATATACAAGCCAAGTTCTATAATGAAAAATTCCCACTAGTATATGAAAGTGACAACATATGAGACTCTCTATATGAAAAACATGGTGCTACTCTGAAGCACAATATATGAGACTCGCTATATGAAGGACATGGTGCTACTTTGAAGAACAAGTGTGGAAAAAGAGATAGTAACATTGCCCCCTTTTTATTTATTTTCTTTTTTTTTCTTTCTTTCTTTTTCTTTTTTTCTTTTTTTTCTTTGGCCTTTCTTTTTTTTCTTTTGGCCTTTCTTTTTTTTCTTTTTTTCTTTTTGGGGAACAATGCTCTAATAATGATGATCATCACACTTTTATTGATTTACAACACATGAATTACAACTCGAAACTAGAACAAGATAAGACTCGATATGAATGCCTCCAGCGGTGTACCGGGATGGTGCAATGAATCAAGAGTGACATGTATGAAAAATTATGCATGGTGGCTTTGCCACAAATACGATGTCAACTACATGATCATGCAATGGCAATATGACAAAAGTAATGCGTGTCATGATGATAAACGGAATGGTGGAAAGTTGCATGGCAATATATCTCGGAATGGCTATGGAAATGCCATAATAGGTAGGTATGGTGGCTATTTTGAGGAAGATATAAGGAGGTTTATGTGTGATAGAGCGTATCATATCACGGGGTTTGGATCCAGTGGCGAAGTTTGCACCAACTCTCAAGGTGAGAAAGGGCAATGCACGGTACCGAAGAGGCTAGCAATGATGGAAAGGTAAAAGTGTGTATAATCCATGGACTCAACATTAGTCAAAAGAACTCATATAATTATTGCAAAAATTTAGAAGTCATCAAAAAACAAGCACTATGCGCATGCTCCTAGAGGGATAGATTGGTAGGAAAAGACCATCGCTCGTCCCCGACCGCCACTCATAAGGATGCACAATCCAAGGACACTTCATGTTTCAAATTTGGTACACAACTTTAACCATACATGCATGCTACGGGACTTGCTAACTTCAACACAAGTATTCTTTAAATTCATAATCACCCACTAGCATGACTTTAATATCACTACCTCCATATCTCAAAACAATTATCAAGCATCAAATTGATCATAGCATCCAATTCACTTCCTATGATAGTTTTTATTATACCCAACTTGGATGCCTACCATTCTAGGACCAATTTTATAACCATAGCAAATACCATGCTGTTCTAAGAGACTCTCAAAATAATATAAGTGAAGCATGAGAGACTAGCAATTTCTACAAAATTAAGCCACCACCGTGCTCTAAAAGATATAAGTGAAGCACTAGAGCAAAAACTATCTAGCTCAAAAGATATAAGTGAAGCACATAGAGTATTCTAATAAATTCTAATAAAGTAGACTTCTCCCAAAAGGTGTGTACATCAAGGATGATTGTGGAAAACTAAAAAGCAAATACTAATATCATACACGACGCTCCAAGCAAAACACACATCAAGTGGAGAATAAAAATATAGCTCCAAGTAAAGTTACCAATGAACGAAGACGAAAGAGGGGATGCCTTCTGGGGGCATCCCCAAGCTTAGGCTTTTGGATACTCTTGAATATCTTGGGGTGCCATGGGAATCCCCAAGCTTAGGCTTTTGCCACTCCTTATTCCATAGTCCATCAAATCTTTACCCTAAACTTGTAAACTTAACAACACAAAACTCAACAGGAAATCTCATAAGCTCCGTTAGTGAAAGAAAACAAAACCACCACATAAGGTACTGTAATGAACTCATTATTTATTTATATTGGTGTTAAACCTACTGTATTTCAAGTTCTATATGGTTCATACCACTTAATACTAGCCATAGATGCACCAAAATAAGCAAACAACACATGAAAAACAGAATCTGTCAAAAACAGAACAATCTGTAGCAATCTGTAACTAACGCAAACTTCTGGAACTCTAAAAATCCTACCAAAATAGGAAGTCCTGGGAAATTTGTCTATTGATCAGAAACAAAAATAATCAACGCAACATCACGTTTCTGTGATTTAACAAAACTAATTTCGTGTGCGCAAAGTTTCTGTTTTTCAGCAGAATCAAATTAACTATCACCATAGGTTATCCTATAGGTTCTACTTGGCACAAACACTAATTAAAACATAAAAACACATCTAAACAGAAGGTAGATGCAAAATTTATTACTAAACAGAAACAAAAACAAAAAACACAAATAAAATTGGGTTGCCTCCCAACTAGCGCTATCGTTTAACTCCCCTAGCTAGGCATAAAAGCGAGGATAGATCTAAGTAGTGCCATCTTTGGCACTCAATTCATAAGTAGCCCGCATGATAGATTCATAAGGTAATTTGACTTTCTTTCTTCGAAAGTGCTCCATGCCTTTCCTTAATGGAAATTGGAATCTAATATTCCCTTCCTTCTTATCAATAATCGCGCCAATCGTTCTAAGGAAAGGTCTACCAAGAATAATAGGGCAAGAAAGATTGCAATCTATATCAAAAACGATAAAATCTATGGGCACCAAATTTCTATTTGCAACAGTGAGAACATCATTGATCCTTCCCATTGGCTTTTTAATGGTGGAATCCGCAAGGTGCAAATTTAAAGAGCAATCATCAAATCATGGAAACCTAGAATATCACATAAAGTTTTCGGAATCGTGGAAACACTAGCACCCAAATCACACAAAGCAAAACACTCATGATCTTTAATTTTAATCTTTATAGTAGGTTCCCACTCATCATTAAGTTTTCTAGGTATAGAAACTTACAAATTAAGTTTTTCATCATAAGATTGCATCAAGGCATCAATGATATGTTTGCTAAAAGCTTTATTTTGACTATAAGCATGAGGAGAATTAACAATGGATTGCAACAAGGAAATACAACCTTCTAAAGAACAATTATCATAATCAAATTCCTTGAAATCTGAGATAGTGGGTTCAATGCTATTTAAAGTCATGACCTTTCCAATCCCACTGTCGGTGTCAAAACCGGCGGATCTCGGGGAGGGGGTCCCGAACTGTGCGTCTAGGCGGATGGTAACAGGAGGCAAGGGACATGATGTTTTTACCCAGGTCCGGGCCCTCTCGATGGAGGTAAAACCCTACTCCTGCTTGATTAATATTGATGATATGGGTAGTACAAGAGTTGATCTACCACGAGATCAGAGAGGCTAAACCCTAGAAGCTAGCCTATGGTATGATTGTTGTTCGTCCTATGGACTAAAACTCTCCGGTTTATATAGACACCGGAAAGGGCTAGGGTTACACAGAGTCGGTTACAATGGGAGGAGATCTTCATATCGAATCGCCAAGCTTGCCTTCCATGCCAAGGAAAGTCCTATCCGGACACGGGACAAAGTCTTCAATCTTGTATCTTCATAGTCTGGGAGTCCGGCCAAAGGTCATAGTCCGGCCATCCGGACACCCCCTAATCCAGGACTCCCTCAGTAGCCCCTGAACCAGGCTTCAATGATGACGAGTCCGGCGCGCAAATTGTCTTCGGCATTGCAAGGCGGGTTCCTCCTCCGAATATTTCATAGAAGATGTTGAACACAAGTGAGGGAGTCCTGGATTAGGGGGTGTCCGGATGGCCGGACTATGACCTTTGGCTGGACTCCCGGACTATGAAGATACAAGATTGAAGACTTCGTCCCATGTCCGGATGGGACTTTCCTTGGCGTGGAAGGCAAGCTTGGTGATACGATATGAAGATCTCCTCCCATTGTAACCGACTCTGTGTAACCCTAGCCCTCTCCGGTGTCTATATAAACCGGAGAGTTTTAGTCCGTAGGAGGAACAACAATCATACCATATGCTAGCTTCTAGGGTTTAGCCTCTCTGATCGTGGTAGATCCACTCTTGTACTACCCATATCATCAATATTAATCAAGCAGGAGTAGGGTTTTACCTCCATCAAGAGGGCCCGAACCTGGGTAAAAGACATCGTGTCCCTTGTCTCCTGTTACCATCCGCCTAGACGCACAGTTCGGGACCCCCTACCCGAGATCCGCCGGTTTTGACACCGACATTGGTGCTTTCATTGAGAGTTCCTCTGTGTAGTCGCCCTTAGGCCCGATGGCTTCTTCGATCATCAACCACGATGCGGTCCAGGGTGAGACTTTTCTCCCCGGACAGATCTTCGTATTCGGCGGCTTCGCACTGCAGGCCAACTCGCTTGGCCATCTAGAGCAGATCGAAAGCTATGCCCCTGGCCATCAGGTCATGTTTGGAAGTTTGAACTACACGGCCGACATTCGCGGGGACTTGATCTTCGACGGATTCGAGCCACGGCCGAGCACGCCACACTGTCTCGATGGGCATGATCTAGCTCTGCCGCCGGACAGCACGCAGAGTGTCGCTCAGGAGTCCGCTCTGACTATTAGCTCGGAGCCGACTGCGCTAACCAGGGATGGGCGGTTGGACGCCACCCCGGGAGCCGCAATCTCTACGGCGATAGATCCGAATACCAGCTTAGTCCTTTGCAAGGCCCGTGACTGCGAGGTGCTGGACTCCGTATATCCTGCACCCCTTTCGATCAAACCCAATTAGGCTCCGATCATGGAGTTCAACGCAGCGGACGTCTTTCAGCACTCGCCCTTTGGCGATATCCTGAACTCACTAAAGTCTCTCTCTTTGTCAGGAGATCCCTGGCCGAACTACGGTCAGCATGGTTGGGATACGGACGACGAAGAAATTCGAGGCCCACCCACCACCCACTTCGTAGCAACTGTCGACAATTTAACCGACATGCTCGACTTTGACTCCGAAGACATCGACGGTATGGACGCCGATGAAGGAGACGATCAAGAACCAGCACCTATAGGGAACTGGAAAGCCACCTCGTCATATGACATATACATGGTGGACATCCCCAAAGCAGGGGATGGCGAGGAAAAAACGAAGGATGACCCCTCCAAGAAGCAACCCAAGCACCGACGTCAGCGGCGCCGCTCTAAGTCCCGCCAAAGCAAAAACGGCGATTCCGGCACCAGAGATAACAACATGCCGGACAGTGCCGAAGATAACCCCCTCCAGCAGGATTCAGTGCAGGAGGATGCAGGAGCCAGCCCTCATGAGAGAGCAGCCGACAGAGAGGTTGAGGACGACAACTATATGCCTCCCTCCGAAGACGAGGAAAGCCTCGATGATGATGAATTCGTCGTGCCAGAGGACCCCGTCGAACAAGAGCGTTTCAAACGCAGGCTTATGGCCACGGCAAGCAGCCTCAAGAAAAAATAGCAGCAGCTTAGAGCTAACCAAGACTTGCTAGCCGACAGATGGACCGAAGTCCTGGCGGCCGAGGAGTATAAACTCGAGCACCCCTCCAAGAGCTACCCAAAGCGCAGGATGCTACCCCAACTTGAGGAGGAAGCAACTAAACCTACATCACCAGCGTACGATGCACCCGATCAGCCACCCTGTGGCCGCGACTGAGAGGCCTTCAGGCCCTCGACCCAAGCCGCACCCCGGCACCGCTCAAAACATACCAAAGTACGGGGAGACGCAACCGACCTGCGAGACATATTGGAGAACAAGGCAAGACAAGCAAGATCGATCTACGGATCGCATGGGTGCCCCGCTTCATGTGACACTAGCCGTCACGCTGGACAAGATAAGTACGGCCAGGCCGAATACAACAGACCAAGCTCATCTGAGCTGCGTCGTGATATAGCCCAATACAGGGGCGCCGCACACCCACTATGCCTCACAGACGAAGTAATGGATCACCAAATCCCCGATGGTTTTAAACCCGTGAACATCGAATCATACGATGGCACAACAGATCCTGCGGTTTGGATCGAGGATTATCTCCTTCATATCCACATGGCCCGTGGTGATGATCTACATGCCATCAAATACCTCCCGCTCAAGCTTAAAGGACCAGCTCGACATTGGCTTAAAAGCCTACAAGCAGAGTCAATTAGTTGCTGGGAGGACCTGGAGTCCGCATTCCTTGACAACTTCTAGGGCACTTATGTGCGACCACCAGACGCCGATGACCTAAGCCACATAATCCAGCAGCCAGAGGAATCAGCCAGGCAATTCTGGACACGGTTCCTAACTAAGAAAATCAAATAGTCGACTGTCTGGACGCCGAGGCCCTTGCCGCCTTCAGGCACAACATCCGAGACAAATGGCTTGCCCGGCACCTAGGACAGGAAAAGCCGAAATCTATGGCAGCCCTCACGACACTCATGACCCGCTTCTGCGTAGGCGAAGACAGCTGGCTGGCTCGTAGCAATAACATAACCAAGAACCCTGGTAATTCGGATATCAAGGACAACAATGGCCGGTCACGTCGCAACAAACACAAGGGCCGCATTAACAGCGACAATACTGAGGATACGGCAGTCAACGCCGGATTCAAAGGCTCTAAACCCGGTCAGCGGAAGAAGCCATTCAAAAGAAACCCTCCGGGCCCATCCAATTTAGACCGGATACTCGACCGCTCGTGCCAGATACATGGCACCCCCGAACAACCAGCCAACCACACCAACAGGGATTGTTGGATGTTCAAGCAGGCAGGCAAGTTAAGTGCCGAAATCAGAGACAAGGGGCTGCGTAGTGATGATGAGGAGGAGCCCCAGCCGCCGAACAACAGAGGACAGAAGGGATTCCCCCCGCAAGTGCGGACGGTGAACATGATATACGCAACCCACATCCCCAGAAGGGAGCGGAAGCGTGCTCTCAAGGACGTCTATGCGTTGGAGCCAGTCGCCCCAAAGTTCAACCCATGGTCCTCCTGCTCGATCACTTTTGATCAAAGGGACCACCCCACTAGCAACCGTCACGGCGGATTCGCCGCATTGGTCCTAGACCCAATTATCGATGGATTTCACCTCACCAGAGTCCTAATGGACGGTGGCAGCAGCCTGAACCTGCTTTATCAGGATACAGTGCGAAAAATGGGTATCGATCCCTCAAGGATTAAACCCACAAAGACAACCTTTAAAGGCGTCATACCAGGTGTAGAAGCTAGCTGTACAGGCTCGATTACACTCGAAGTGGTCTTCTGATCCCCGGATAATTTCCGAAGCGAAGAGCTAATCTTCGACATAGTCCCATTCCGCAGTGGCTATCACGCCCTGCTCGGACGAACCGCATTTGCAAAATTCAATGCATGCCGCACTATGCATACCTCAAGCTCAAGATGCCAGGACCTCGCGGAGTCATCACGGTAAATGGAAACACCGAATGCTCTCTCCGAACGGAGGAGCACACAGCGGCCCTGGCGGCAGAAGTACAAGTAGCTTCTCAAGGAAATCCTCCAACCCAGGTGTCAAACGTCCGGACAACGTCAAGCGAGCCCGAAGTAACCTACAACAAATCCGGCTGGCACGTTCCGAGCAAGCATAGCAGTGCGGCCCCAACCCCAGCCCTCGCCTTATGGCGATATCGGTACCACGTGTACATAATTACGCCTTAGAGATACCATGGGCATAAGGGGAGGGGCACAACTACGGCACGCCTAGAATGCGACTCAACCGCACTAAGGGGCTCCCTATTTTGCTGTTTACTTTTTATATACTTTCAGGACCCAACTATTCGGAAGGCCTGTCCGGCAACACACTCACCGAACATACGATGCAACAGCCAGGGAGAAAACAAGCCGCGTCAAATATCCAGGTGGTCTCTATAACGAGTGTCGGTGTCAAAACCGGCGGATCTCGGGTAGGGGGTCCCGAACTGTGCGTCTAGGCGGATGGTAACAGGAGACAAGGGACATGATGTTTTACCCAGGTTCGGGCCCTCTTGATGGAGGTAAAACCCTACGTCCTGCTTGATTGATATTGATATTGTGGATGTTTACAAGAGTGGATCTACCACGAGATCAAGGAGGCTAAACCCTAGAAGCTAGCCTATGGTATGATTGTAAGGGTTGTTGTTCTTGTGTCCTACGGACTAGAGCCATCCGGTTTATATAGACACCGGAGAGGGCTAGGGTTACATAGAGTCGGTTATAATAGTAGGAGATCTATGTATCCGTATCGCCAAGCTTGCCTTCCACGCCAAGGAAAGTCCCATCCGGACACGGGGCGAAGTCTTCAATCTTGTATCTTCATAGTCTTGGAGTCCGGTCGATGATGATAGTCCGGCCGATGATAGTTCGGCTGATGATGGAAGTCCCGCTATCCGGACACCCCCTAATCCAGGACTCCCTCAGTAGCCCCTGAACCAGGCTTCAATGACGATAAGTCGGCGCGTATATTGCTTGGCATTGCAAGGCGGGTTCCTCCTCTGAATGATAGAAGATTGTGAACACCAGGATAGTGTCCGGCTCTGCAAAATAAATTCCACATTCCATCGTAGAGAGAATAATATATACACAAGTTCAATCTGCTGACGTTTTTTTGCGGCATGACGTCACGCCACTACCAAGCCATTACTTGAATCATTTTTTACTCTACCACCTCAGCGCATTTAGCGAAGCGGTTTCCTTGGCACGTCTTGTCGAAGCAGAGATCGTGTTCCCCCTTAATCTAGGATTCTCATCAATACGGACGTGGGTAACCCAACCGCGCCATTGATGGTGACGCTTGGGGGATAAGCGAGTTTTACCAGGCCGGTGGGGGACGCGTAGACTTCACCCGCCCATATAAGGGATAAGGATTCACCTTTTCACCTACGCCTTCTTCCTCCTTTGCTTATCCATCTCCGCGCACTCGAGCTCCAGCGCCCAAGCCCGCACATCTCGTCTCAACCTTCCCCAGTTATGTCCGGAGCGGGAGGCAAGTGGATGACCTCCTCCGTTACGGAGGAGCACATCGAAAGACTGCGCAGCGTCGGCTACCTGTCGGGAGACATCGTGCACCGGCTGCCCGACGAGGGGCAGCTCATCCCCACCCCCAGGCCCCATGAGAGGGTCGTTTTTCTTCCCCACTTCCTCCGCGAACTGGGTTTTCCACTTCACCCCTTTGTCTGGGGGCTCATGTTCTACTACGGCCTGGATTTCCATGATCTGGCGCCGAACTTCATCCTCAACATCTCGGCGTTTATCATCGTGTGCGAGGCCTTCCTCTGCATCCAGCCCCACTTCGGCTTGTGGCTCAAGACCTTCAATGTCAAACCGAAGGTAGTGAAGGGCACTCAAGTGGAGTGCGGAGGCACCATGTTGGGCAAGATGCCCAATGTCCTTTGGTTCGAAGGGGCTTTCGTGGAATCCGTCAAGGGGTGGCAATCGGGGTAGTTCTATATCACCGAGCCGCGCGACCCTAAGTGGGCGGCGGCCCCCGAGTTCAGATCTGGTATCCCCACGCAGCTCACCTCCTGGAAAGAGAAGGGCTTGCTGTGGGGTAGTTCGGAGGAGGTGACGGGACTCCAAGCCTGTATCCAGAAGCTGGTGAAGAAGCTCAGGCTGGTTAACGTGATCCAAGTCATGCTCGTCCGCCGGATTCTCCCATGCCAAGAGCGGGCATTCAATCTGTGGGAGTTCAATCCGGAACAGCACCAAGTGCTGAGCGGGCTCTTTGACACGACGTACGAAGGCGCCTGGAGGGTGCTGTTGAAGGGCGCCGAAGCCCCTGCATCCGCGACTGAAGATCGCGGATTTCGCTCGCAGCGCCAAGCCGGCGAGGTAAGTGATTCTACCCCTTTACGGGACACTTGCTTTTCATAGTTTGACTCTATGCGGGTTTTAATTTCCCCTTTTCCTTTGACAGGACTGGATGAGGAAGGCGGAGCAGATTATCTGCCCGGCTCCTATGCCAGAAAACCCAGTAGACGCCCGTCTAGCGAGGCTGCTGGTTCCGGCACCGCACGTGGTGCCGGAGAAGAAGGCCAAGAAGGAGGCCACGGGTGCTCGAAAGAGTTCCCGTTTTCAGGTGTCCGACGACTCCGGGGCGGACTCCTCCCCCGAAAATGAGGAGGATAAAGAGGACTCTCTCCCAGAGGAGGGAGAGAGGAAGAGGAAGGCTTCCCCAACAGGGGAGGCCGAAGGGTCCAAGAGGGGAAGGACTATTCCCCCGGACAGCTCCGCCAACATCAACGTTGGCGAGGAAGAATAGCCTTCAAGGGCTAGGCCTCCAGCGAGATCGTAAGTATCCGGACTCCTGAGTGATTTATAATTTCTTTTTCTGTGTCACATAGTGTCATTCTGATGCCGCATGCTGCCTGTAGTCCGGCCAATGATGATCTCCCCGCTTCATTGAGCGGGTCGTTGGCTCCGTCAGATGTAGACTCTATCCCGACCGCCTCCACCCCTTGCGACACCGAGGACGCCGAGGTGGGATCCCAAGAAGGGACCCATCAGGGGGAGGCTCCGGAGGTGCCACAAGGCGTCCTCCCGGACTTTGCGTCGGACTCCATATCAGAACCCGCAGTGGTTCCGGAGTCCGGCCGGCGGCCCCTTCATACGAAGGGCAAGACCGTGACGCCGGCGGCTTCCGTCCAACCGGAGGCGCCGGACAATTTGTTGGAGGCGGTCCAGAGCGCTTCCATCGAGGAAGAACACCGCACTATTATGAGTGCGGTGATTCAGAAGGTACAGCTCGCCAAGAGCGGGCTGACCGAAGCCTGCAGTAGCCTTCTATCAGGCTTTGAGGTAAGAAGTTAAAAATATGCAATGTAATACCGCATAGACAGTAGCCCCTGATGCTCGGTTCGGTGTTCGGAAAGAAAAGACGGACTGAGGATCTGGAAAAAAAACAACATATACGCAGGGTTGCTAAAAAATTATGTCAATATGGGTTGCAGGCTGCGCTGCTGACCTCTGCCGCACTGACTACGGAGGTCGGTGCTTTGAAGCAGGAGCTCAAGCGGTCCGAGCAAGAGCTCGGCCGCGCCAAGAAGCAGGTCCAGGACAAAGAAGGTGAGTGACACCACTTTGAACTTGTACCTTACAGAAAAGGATTTAGGTTGCAACAAAAAATAACAAGGATAACATGGGTACTGCAGGGGCCACGAACGAGGTGGCGACCCTGAAGGAGGCCGTGTCTGCGGCCAAACGCAATGCGGCCGCGGAACGGGAAGAGCGAGAAAAGCAGGAGGCGCGGGTGGCGGTGGTTCAGCAAGAGCTCCAGGCTCTCATGGAAAAGCATGAGAGTTTGGAGCGTGACTCAAAGACTCGAGAGTCCGAGCTTGCCTTGGCTCTCGAAAGTGCCAAGACTGCCAAGGCCGATGCCCATAAGTCCCTTCAGGAGATTGAGTTGGTGAGGAAGATAGCGGCGGGTAAGGCATTTTTCATGCAAAGCAAGCATGTGAATGTAAATTACGTGTTACTTACCCGAATTCGGAGCTCTCCAGGGGCGTTTGCACATCTGCCTTGCAGCGTGTCTGTTGCCGCTGCATTCTACCGAGCCGAGGAGGGGAGCTCAACGGAGAAGGTCTTCTGGTCTCAGTATGCTGAGGTCGGCCATCCGGTGCCCCCTAGCGACCAGCTGAAGCAGCTGGTCGAGCTCCACAAGGTGGCCGAGCAGGCCATGAAGGGCCTCATAGTCCGGCTGTGGCCTGGAGAGGCCATGCCTGGGAGCTACTTCGGCCTCGTGTGACGGTTGGTGGATGCGTGCCCCTGGGTGGAGGCTATCAAGCGCTCCGCCTGTATTGAAGGTGCTCGTCAGGCCCTTGCCTGCGCAAAGGTGCATTGGGGCAAGCTGGATGCAGAGAAGCTAATCACTGACGCGCCACCAGCGGGCAAGGAATATCGTACGCCCGAAATGTACTATAGGACTGTCCTGAAGGGTGCCCGCAAGATTGCGGATGAGTGCCCCAGGGATGTAATTATTGAGTAAATTCGCAATGTGTTATCCTGTGCGCTAAAAACTTTGTTCATATGCGCTAAGCAACGCTTGTTAATTTAAAATATTACCTTCTGTGCGGCCATTTATTAAATCTGAGAGATGGCAAGTCGTCGGCTTCAGCCCCCATGCCACGAGTGCTGGGGTGTTCGGGATAAACTTGAGCACTCTTGTTCCCATTTTTGGGTCCATCTAGGGAGGCGCTCAACACAACGAACAAGGCAACCGGACTTATAGTGCTTGAAGACTCTCACTTAGCCATAGAATTCTATAATTTTAAATTTCGGCGAAGCCCCTAGTATTCGGAAGACCGAATTAGGGGCGCTATCCACGCCTTCGTCGGACATTATCCAGAACTTTGCTCGAAGCGGCGTAGGTCTTTAAGGACCCGAAAGGACCTCTCGAACAGCGACCAGTCTCTCGCCTTATCATGACAGTCAGTTTTAGCTTTCTCCACTGAGGCGTTAACCCGGCTCAACCGGGGCGCAATCGCAGTGGTTCTCCCAGTGCTACCTTAGCCGATAGAACGGAACATAAGGTGCCAAACATGGGAGCCGGGCAAACCCAACTATTGACCCAAGACATGATTCGGAGCCGATTCATATAATGCTATAAGTTCGGGGTGCCGCACTTGTGAAAGTGTTTGGACTTTATCACACCATAATGCGGGGATCATAAGCCCCTAGTGTATTTGGCCGTACCAAAATGTACGGATGCAACATGTCGTAAATGAACATATATATATATATAAGGTAGTGCAATTATGGGCAAAAAGTGCTGCATTTTATTCGAGAAGATCTGCTATGAGTGCGGAATGATACAAATAGTGCGGAAAGCAAGGGGTTGGACGAATTAAAGGCATCTCCCTCCAGGGGTAGGCCGCGGAATGGTGTATTTAACAAATTTAATGCTCGTAATGGAGACCACCTGAGTGTTCGTCGTGGCCTTTGTCCCTCCCTGGCTGTTGCATCATGAGTTCGGCAGGTTCGCCGCCGGACAGAGTTCTGTATAAAAAAGAGAGAAATAAAAGATTAAAAGAGCCACACTTGGGAGCCCCTGGTGTGGTCGAACCGCACTTTGGGTCTGTTGTGGTTGTGCCTCTCCCCCTATGCCCATGGTATCTCCAGGACGTAATTATGTACGCGGAGAGTTTGTCTTACAATTGTGCAAGGGCTGGGGTTGAGGCCGCATTGCTACGCGTGCTCGGAACGTGCCAGGTGGTCTTGGTTGATGTTCCTCCGTGCACGTTTGGCCATGTCCGGTCGTTTAACGGCCGGACTCTGAAATTGCCTTAAAAAGCTGCTATGTACTTCTGCCGCGAGACCCGCTGTATGTTCCTCCGTGCGGAGGGAGCGTTCCGTGTTTCCATTGACCGTGATGACTCCACGAGGGCCTGGCATCTTGAGCTTAAGGTATGCATAATGCAGCACCGCGTTGAATTTTGCGAACGCGGTTCGTCCGAGCAGAGCGTGATAGCCACTACAGAACGGGACTATGTCGAAGATTAACTCCTCGCTTCGGAAATTATCCGGGGATCCGAAGACCACTTCTAGTGTGACTGAGCCTGTACAACTGGCCTCGACACCTGGTATGACGCCTTTGAAGGTTGTCTTTGTAGGTTTAATCCTTGAAGGGTCTATGCCCATCTTGCGCACTGTATCCTGATAAAGCAGGTTCAGGCTACTACCGCCGTCCATCAGGACTCTCGTGAGGTGAAATCCATCGACAATTGGGTCTAAAACCAATGCGGCAAATCCGCCATGGCGGATACTGGTCGGATGGTCTCTTCGATCAAAAGTGATCGGGCAAGAGGACAATGGGTTGAATTTTGGGGCGACTGGCTCCATCACGTATACGTCCCTTAGTGCACGCTTCCGCTCCCTCTTGGGTATATGCGTTGCGTATATCATGTTTACCGTCCGAACTTGAGGGGGGGAATCCCTTTTGTCCTCTGTTGTTCGGCGGCCGGGTCTCCTCCTCGTCATTGCTGTGTAGCCCCTTGTCATTGTATTCGGCGATTAATTTGCCTGCCTGCTTGAATACCCAACAATCTCTGTTGGTGTGGTTAGTTGGCTTTTCAGGGGTTCCATGTATTTGACAGGAGCGGTCGAGTATTCGGTCCAAATTGGACGGGCCCGGAGTGGTTCTTTTGAATGGCTTCTTCTGTTGACCGGGCTTGGAGCCTCGGAATCCGGCGTTGACTGCCGTATCCTCATTGCTGTCGCCGTTCATGCGGCGTTTGTTTTTGTTTCGACGCAACCTGCCATTGCGGTCCTTGGTATCCGGACTGCCAGTGTTTTTGCTGAGCTTGTTGCTGCGAGCTAGCCAGCTATCCTCTCCCGCACAGAAGCGGGTCATGAGTGATGTGAGGGCTGCCATGGATTTCGGCTTTTCCTGTCCTAGGTGCCGGGCCAGCCACTCGTCGCGGATGTTATGTTTGAAGGCCGCGAGGGCCTCTGCATCCGGACAGTCGACGATTTGATTTTTCTTTGTTAAGAACCGTGTCCAGAATTGCCTGGCCGATTCGTCTGGCTGCTGGATTATGTGGCTTAGGTCATCTGCGTCCGGTGGTCGCACATACGTGCCCTGGAAGTTGTCGAGGAATGCGGCTTCCAGGTCTTCCCAGCATCCAATTGACTCTGCGGGCAGGCTGTTAAGCCAATGCTGAGCTGGTCCTTTAAGCTTGAGCGGGAGATATTTGATGGCGTGAAGATCGTCGCCGCGGGCCATATGTATATGGAGGAGATAATCCTCAATCCAAACCGCGGGGTCTGTTGTGCCATCGTAGGATTCGATGTTAACGGGTTTAAACCCTTCAGGGATTTGATGATCCATTACTTCATCAGTGAAGCATAGTGGGTGTGCGGCGCCTCTGTATTGAGCAATATCGCGACGTAGCTCGAGAGAGCGTTGTCTGCTGTGTTCGGCCCGGCCGGAGTAACTGTATCCGGCGCGACGGTATTCGTCGTGGGTCTTAGGGCGCCCACGTGATCCATAGATAGATCTGGATTTTCTTGCCTTGTCCTCCAATATATCCCGCAAGTCCGGTGCGTTCCCCCGTGGCTTCATGCTTTTTGAGCGATGCCGGGGTACGGTTTTGGTGGAGGGCTTGCATGCCTCTCTGTCGCGGCCACGAGGTGGTCGGTCTGCCGTATTGTGCGCTGGTGATGCAGGTTTGTACGCTTCCTCCTCTAGTCGTGGGAGCAACTTGCGTTTTGGGTAACTTTTGGAGGGGCGTTCGAGTTCATACTCTTCGGTCGCGAGGACCTCGGTCCATCTGTCGGCCAGTAGGTCTTGATCAGCTTGAAGCTGTTGCTGCTTTTTCTTTAGGCTGTTTGCCGTGGCCATTAGCCTGCGTCTGAAACGCTCTTGTTCAGCGGGATCCTCAGGCACGACGAATTCGTCGTCGTCGAGGCTTGCCTCGTCTCCGGAGGGAGGTAAGTAATTATCATCCTCGACCTCTTTGTCTGCCGCCCTCTCGTGAGGGCTTGCTTCTGCCTCCTCCTGCGCTGGATCGTGCTGGAGGGGGTTGTCTTCGGCACTTTCTAGGGTGTTATTATCTCCTGTGCCGGAATCTCTATTCTTGCTGTGGCGGGATTTAGAGCGGCGCCGCTGATGTTGGCGCTTGGGCTGTTTCTTTAAGGAATCGGCCTCCATTACTTCTTCGCCGTCCCCATCTTTTGGGGTGTCCACCATATATATGTCGTATAACGAGGTGGTCTTCCAGTGTCCTGTAGGCACTGGTTCTTGATAGTCTTCGGCATCGTCGTCCATACTGTCGGTGTCTTCGGAGTCGTAGTCAAGTACGTCGGTTAGATCGTCGATGGTGGCTATGAAGTGGGTGGTGGGTGGGCCCTGAATTTCTTCGTCGTCTGTATCCCAACCATCCTGGCCGTAGTTCGGCCAGGGCTCTCCGGATAGCGAGAGATGTTTCAGCGAATTTAAGATATCGCCGATGGGTGAGTGCTGAAAGATGTCCGCAGCGGTGAATTCCATGATCGGTGCCCAATCGGATTCGACTAGCAGGGGCGCTGGAGGTTCGGAGTCCGGCAGGGAGTCCGGCACCTCGGAGTCATGAGCTTTATGCGGGACAAGGTAAGTGTTCGGCTCCATCGCCGTAGAAGTTGCAGCTCCCGAGGCGGTGTCCAGCCATCCGTCCTCGATCCGAGCGATCGGCTCCGGACTATGGGTCGGAGCGGATTCATGTGCGGCCTCCAAGGTGCTGTCCGGCGGCAGAGTTAGGTCGTGCCCATCGTGACAGCGCAACACGCTCGGTTGTGGCTCAGATCCATCGAAGATCAAGTCCCCGCGGATATCGGCCGTGAAGTTTAGGCTTCCAAACCTGACCTGACGGCCAGGGGTGTAGCTTTCGATCTGCTCCAGATGGCCAAGTGAGTTGGCCCGCAGTGCGAAGCCGCCGAATATGAAGATCTGTCCGGGGAGAAAAGTCTCACCCCGGACTGCATCGTTGTCGATTGAAGAGGCCATCAAGCCTATCGGTGACGACACAGAGGAACTCTCAATGAAAGCACCAATGTCGGTGTCAAAACCGGCGGATCTCGGGTAGGGGGTCCCGAACTGTGCGTCTAGCCGGATGGTAACAGGAGACAAGGGACACGATGTTTTACCCAGGTTCGGGCCCTCTTGATGGAGGTAAAACCCTACGTCCTGCTTGATTGATATTGATATTGTGGATGTTTACAAGAGTGGATCTACCATGAGATCAAGGAGGCTAAACCCTAGAAGCTAGCCTATTGTATGATTGTAAGGGTTGTTGTTCTTGTGTCCTACGGACTAGAGCCATCCGGTTTATATAGACACCGGAGAGGGCTAGGGTTACATAGAGTCGGTTACAATAGTAGGAGATCTACGTATCTGTATCGCCAAGCTTGCCTTCCACGCCAAGGAAAGTCCCATCCGGACACGGGGCGAAGTCTTCAATCTTGTATCTTCATAGTCTTGGAGTCCGGTCGATGATGATAGTCCGGCCGATGATAGTTCGGCTGATGATGGTAGTCCGGCTATCCGGACACCCCCTAATCCAGGACTCCCTCAACGAGCTTAATACCTGTTTTACTTAAAATCCTGCAGCTTGCCCCTGGAGGGGAACATGTCAAATAATCCCATCTCTTGCTTATCGCACTGCTTGTATCGTTCTGCTTTCGCAGCAGCCCTTTTTTAATAAACAATACATAGCTCTTATCTATTATTGTACTGATTTATTTTTCATATATACAAATATGTTCAGTCATGACATTCTGCAACCGTACACTTTGGTACGGCCAATACACCAGGGGCTTAAGCACCCCATAACATGGTGTGAGAAGATCGAACACTCTCATGAGTGCGGCACCCCGAACTTATAGCACTACATGCATCGGCTCCGAATCATGTCTTTGGTCAACAGTTGGGTTTGCCCGGCTCCCATGTTTTGGTACCTTACATTCTGCAATGTTGGCTAAGGTAGCGCTGGGAGAACTACTGCGATTGTGCCCCAGTTGAGCTGGGTTAACACCTCAGTAGAGAAAGCTAAAACTGATCGTCATGATAGTGCGAGAGACCGGTCGCTGTTTGCGAGGTTTTTCGAGTCCTTAAATACTTATGCCGCTTAGAGCGAGGAACCGGACTTATCCAGCCTAGGCGTGGATAGCGCCCCGAACTCAGTCTTCCGAATACTAGGGGCTTCGCCGAAATTTAAAATTATAGAATTCTATGGCCAAGTGAGAGTGATAAAGCATTATAAGTCCGACGGCCTGGTTCATTGTGCTGAGCGCCTCCCTAGATGGACCCAAGAATGGGAACAAGAGCGCTCAGGTTTATCCCGAACACCCCAGCACTCGTGGCATGGGGGTCGAAGCCGACGACTTGCATCTCTCAGATTTGATAAACAGTCGCATAGAAGGTAATATTTTAAATTAACAAGCATTGCTTAACACATATGAACAAAGTTTTCAGCGTACAGGATAAACAGATGCGAGTCTACTCAAAAATTACATCTTTGGAGCATTCATCCGCTATACAGCGAGCACCCTTCAGGACGCCCTTATAATACATCTCGGGGTGCGATACTCCTTGCCCGGCGGTGGCGCGTCCGTCAAAAGCTTCTCAGCGTCCAGCTTGCCCCAGTGCACTTTAGCACGAGCAAGGGCCCGACGGGCACCTTTGATACAAACGGAGCGCTTGACGACCTCAATCCACGGACACGCGTCCACCAGCTGCCGCACCAGCCCGAAGTAGCTCCCAAGCATGGCCTCTCCAGGCCACAGCCGAGCTATGAGGCCCTTCATGGACTGTTCGGCCACCTTGTTGAGCTCGACCAGCTGCTTCAGTTGATCTCTCTGGGGCATCAGATGTTCGGCCTCAGCATACTGAGACCAGAACACTTTTTCCGTCGAGCTCCCCTCTTCGGCTTGGTAGTACGCGGCGGCATCAGACACGCTACGGGCAGATCAGCGAACACTCCTGGAGAGCTCTGGATTCGGGTAAGTAGCAGATAATTAACTTTTATATTCTTGCTTTGCATAAAGAATGCCTTACCAGCTGCTATCTTCTTCATCGCCTCGATCTCCTGGAGGGCCTTCTGGGCTTCGGCCTTAGCGTTTTTGGCACTCTCAAGAGCCAGGGCGAGCTCGGACTCTCGAGTCTTCGAGTCACGCTCCAAACTCTCGTGTTTTTCCACGAGAGCCTGGAGCTCTTGCCGCACCTCCGCCACCCGCGCCTCCTGCTTCTCTCGCTCGGTGTGCTCTAGGGCCGCACTGTTTTCGGCCTTGGAGACCGCCTCCTTCAGGGTCGCCACCTCGGTTGTGGCCCCTACAACATTTAAGTTGGTCCTGTCATTATTTGCAACCAAGTATTTCTATATACATTTATATGCGGTATTACATACCCTCCTTGTCCTCGAGCTGCTTCTTGGCACGGCCGAGCTCGTTCTCGGACCGCTCAAGATTCTCCTTCAAGGCATTGACCTCCGCAGTCAGTGCGGCAGAGGTCAGCAGCGCAGCCTGCATTCCCATATTGACATATATTTATTAGACTCTTGCGTATATCTTTTTAGATCCTCAGCTCAGCTTTTCTTTCCGAACGCCGAGCTGAGCATCAGGGGCTACTGTCTATGCGGTAACATTTTTATATGTTTTTAACACATACCTCGAAGCCTGTTAACAGGCTTGTACAGGCTTCTGTCAGCCCGCTCTTGGCGGACTGAACCTTTTGAATCACCGCACTCATAACAGTGTGGTGTTCCTCGTTGATGGAGGCGTCGTTAAGCGCCTCCAGCAAATTGTCCGACGCCTCCGGATGGACGGAGGTTGCCGGCTCGTAGGCTTGCCCTTCTTATGAAGGCGCCGCCTGTCGGACTCTGGAACCGTTGATGGTTCCGGAGTAGTGTCCGGCCCGGGGCCGGACTTGGATCCCTCCGGGGCTTTACCCCCTTTGGGCCTGGGGTCCGGGAGGTCGCCTTGTGGTGGCTCCAGGACCACCTCCTCCTGGTTTAGTCCCTTTCGGGACTCCACCTCGGCGTCGTTCGTAGGGAGAGGGGAGGAGGCCGTCGGAAGTGAAGCGCTATTCACATCCGACGAATCCAAGGAGCCGCTCATTGAATCGTCGAGCTGAGCCTTGGGCGGACTGCATGATCAAATACGGCGTCAGAAAATGCCAAATAATGGAGGGGCGTCGTAAGTTTTTCGGATGGCCGGACACTTACGATCTTGCCAGGGGCTTGACCCTGGACGGCCATTCCTCCCCACCGCCTTCGGCACCGGAGGCGTAGTCCGGCAGAAGGGTTTTCCCCTTCTTGGACCCTCCGGCCTCCCCAGTTGGGGCGGCCTTTCTTTTCTTTCCATCCCCCGTTGGAGAGGGAGAGGCTTCTTCTTCTTCTTCCTCCTCCTCGTCTTCAGAGGCGGAGGGTGCTTCGGGGTTGTTGGGCGATGAACCCGACGCCCCCAGGCGCCGGGAGCTCTTGCGAGTCTCCATGGCCTTCTTCTTGGCCTTCTTCTCCGGCACCACGTGAGGTGCCGGAACCAGCAGCCCTGTCAATTGGGCATCCGCTGGGTCTTCTGGTAAGGGAGCCAGGCAGATCATCTGCCCGGACGTCTTCAGCCAGTCCTGTTAAAGGAAAGGGAGTTTAGACCCCACATAGAGTCAGACTATGAAAGATAAAGTTCCCGTAAAGGGTAGAGTAGCTTACCTTGCTGGCCTGGCGCCGAGAGCTGAATCCGCAATCTTCGGTAGCGGATGCGGGTGCCTTAGCGCCCTTAAACAGCACCTTCCAGGCATCTCCGTACGAAGTGTCGAAAAGCTTGCTCAAGGTTTGGTGCTGTGCCGGATCAAACTCCCACAATTTGAAGGCCCGTTGTTGGCATGGGAGGATCCGGCGGATGAGCATGACCTAGACTACGTTGACAAGCTTGAGATTCTTGTTCACCGGCTTTTTGACGCAGGTTTAAAGTCCGGTCAGCTCCTCCGAATCCCCCCATGTTAATCCCATCTCTTTCCAGGAAGTGAGCCGTGTGGGGAAGCCAGATCGAAATTTAGGGGCCTCCGCCCATTTGGGATCGCGCGGCTCGATGATGTAGAACCACCCCGATTGCCATCCCTTTATTGTCTCCACGAAGGAGCCCTCGAGCCATAGGACATTGGCCATTCGGCCCACCATGGCACCTCCGCACTCCGCTTGGCGCCCGCCCACTACCTTCGGCTTGACATTAAAAGTCTTCAGCCATAAGCCGAAGTGGGGTTGGATGCAGAGGAAGGCCTCGCACACGACGATAAACGCCGACATGTTGAGGATGAAGTTCGGGGCCAGATCGTGGAAGTCCAGGCCGTAGTAGAACATGAGCCCCCGGACGAACGGGTGAAGAGGAAAACCCAATCCATGGAGGAAATGGGGGAGAAATACAACTCTCTCATGGGGCCCAGGGGTGGGGATGAGTTGCCCCTCATCTGGAAGCCGGTGCGCGATGTCGTCAGACAAGTATCCGGCCTTCCTCAGCTTTTTGATTTGCCCCTCCATGACGGAGGAGGCCATCCATCTACCTCCCGCTCCGGACATAATTGGAGAAGGTTGAGGTGGGGAGTGCGGGCTTGGGCGTTGGAGCTCGAGCGCGCAGGGACGAATAAGCAAAGGAGGAAGAAGGCGTGAATGGAAAGGGCGGATTCTTATCCCCTTATATGGGCGGCCGAAACTATGAGCCCCCCACCAGCCTAATAAAACTCGCTTATCTCCCAAGCGCCACGGTTAATGGCGCGGTTGGGTTATCCACGCCCGTATTGATGAGAATCCCGGAATAAGGGGACACGATCTCTGCTTTGACAAGACGTGCCAAGGAAACCGCCTCGCTAAACATGCTGAGGTGGAACAGTAAAATGAATAAGAGCCTGGCCGTGGCGTGATGTCATGCTGCGGAATACGTCAGCAGATTAGATTGGTGCGAATATTATTCTCTCTACGGTGGCATGTGGAACTTATTTTGTAGAGCCGGACACTATCCTGGTGTTCAACATCTTCTATGAAGTATTCGGAGAAGGAACCCGCCTTGCAATGCCGAAGACAACTTGCGCACCGGACTCGTCGACATTGAAGCCTGGTTCAGGGGCTATTGAGGGAGTCCTGGATTAGGGGGTGTCCAGATGGCCGGACTATGACGTTTGGCCGGACTCCCGGACTATGAAGATACAAGATTGAAGACTCCGTCCCGTGTCCGGATGGGACTTTCCTTGGCGTGGAAGGAAAGCTTGGCGATACGATATGAAGATCTCCTCCCATTGTAACCGACTCTATGTAACCCTAGCCCTCTCCGGTGTCTATATAAACCGGAGAGTTTTAGTCCGTAGGATGAACAACAATCATACCATAGGCTAGCTTCTAGGGTTTAGCCTCTCTGATCTCGTGGTAGATCCACTCTTGTACTACCCATATCATCAATATTAATCAAGCAGGAGTAGGATTTTACCTCCATCGAGAGGGCCCAAACCTGGGTAAAAAACATCGTGTCCCTTGTCTCCTGTTACCATCCGCCTAGAAGCACAGTTCGGGACCCCCTACCCGAGATCCGCCGGTTTTGACACCGACAACAAGGATAGTGTCCTGCTCTGCAAAATAAGTTCCACATTCCACCGTAGAGAGAATATTGCACCAATCCAATCTGCTGACGTATTCCATAGCGTGACATCACGCCACGCCCAAGCGTTTATTCGAATCATTTTACTTTTCCACCTCAGCGCGTTTAGCGAGGCGGTTTCCTTGGCACGTCTTGTCAAAGCAGAGATTGTGTCCCCTTATTCCGGGATTCTCATCAATACGAGCGTGGGTAACCCAACCGCGCCTTTGGTATGACTTCCTAATTGAAAGTGAGTCCCAAACGGTTGCCGGGAGGGCTCTCGGTATTCAACCTCTTTATAAAGAGACCAAGGCTCGACTCCTTTCTTTTCAATTCATTCAAATCCGCCCCTCGCCTCGAGTTCCAACACCCAAAGCTCCAGATTCAGGCGCTTCGGACCTTTGATGATGTCCGGCATCGACCTCCAAGGCCGGTGGATGCCTTCCTCCATTATGGAAGAGGACGTGCGAAAGCTGAGAGATGCCAGGTATCTAACCGGCGAAATCTCGCATAGGCTGCCTGCTCAAGGGCAGGCTATTCCCACTCCCCAGCCCGGTGAGAGCGTGGTGTTCACATCTCACTTCCTCCGGGGGCTAGGCTTCCCGATTGATCCCTTCGTGAGGGGGCTCATGTTTTATTACGGGCTGGAATTTCACGACTTAGCTCCGGAGTCCATCCTCCAAATCTCATCGTTCATCGTCATGTGTGAGCCCTTCCTCCATATTACTCCTCACTTCGGATTGTGGCTTAAAACCTTCAAGGTAGAACCGAAGATGATCGAGGGGCAGCATGCTGAGTGCGGAGGGGCTATTATAAGCAAGATTGCCGACGCTCCCTGGCCCGAGGGCTCTTTTCAAGAGGAGTTCGGCCTATGGCAACGGAGTGGTTTTACATCATAGCCCCCAGGGGCACCACATGGGTGGCGCCACCTGCTTTCCGCTCGGGTGCCCTACCACGGCTAGCATCATGGGTCAATGAAGGGCTTAACTGGGGGCCGTCCAAAGTCGTGCCCTTGCTACAGGGCCGCATTCAAGATCTCCTAGAAAGAGATATCGACTTGACCGTAGTGGCGCAGGTTATGCTGATTCGCCGCATACTGCCCTGCAAACGTCGCCCTCTCCGCCTATGGGAATTTAATCTGGAGGGACCACGAGTCCTCCAACATTTTATGGGCACGACGCCCGTGGAGATGTACAAATTGTTCTTCAGATCACAAGCAAGGTGTCCGGGCTTGTCCGAGGATGCAGGTCTTAGCTGCAATCGCCCAGATGGTCAAGTAAGTAGCCCCGTATTTGGACACGCCCTCCGTATTTTTATCATAAAAGTGCCCTTAAAAGAGCTATCCTTTGAGCAGGAGTGGATAGCGAAAGCAAAGCTTATCAGGTGTCCAGCCCCCCTGCCCGAGACCACGCTGGATCCTATGTTGACCAGGATGCTGAAGATTGCGCCTTCGGAAGAAGGCGAAGAGGGGGACCCAGGAGCTACCGCCTCTGCGAAGGAGGCTGTCGGGAAGGGAGGAATCGAGAATTTCCCCAACCAGGGAAAGAAAAGGACCGCCTCTGAAGACCCGGAGGTGATGGCCTCAAAACGGGGGAAGAAATCTTCGCCAGAGGGTCCGGTGCCGGAGAATGCCCCAGCCGCATTGCGCCCCCAAGGGGATCAACTCTCCACCGAGCCGTAAGTAAAGAGAGGGGCTCTAAAATGAGTGACATCCCTGTTTTATTTCTGAGAAAGATAACAAAAATGTTTACCTTGCAGTTCGGATCTCAACCCTTCTCAGCAAAGCTCATCTTCAGGGGATCTTCGTCCGGAGATGATGGAGAGTGAAACGCCTCCCCCAGTTGTACCGTCTTACGAGGCGGGTGACCCCGAGGTGTCATCTCGGAGGATTTCTCCAAATCCGGACTTTAAAAAAGGTCGTCGGACTAGTCCGACACATTTAGGTGCACGGTCGGAGGGGCTGCAGGATCTGCTCGAGCGAGTGTCTATCTCAGAAGAACACCGCATGTTGATGGACACGGTGAGTGGAAGGATTTCATCCGCGGAAAGCGGATTGTATGAGTCCGCCAGGAGTTTACTGACAGGTTTTGAGGTACGCGAAAAGATGTACCTCTTGACAGAGCCGCATATATAAAATGTGCCCTGTATAAATAGTAGCCCCTGAGACTCTGTGTGTTGTCAAAAAGGGACAGCGCACAGAGGATCATAATCCCAGGTATAATATGTCACCTTTCCTATGTAGGTGACAAGGCGTTCGGTGGCTAGTCGGACTGATGAATCTGCCGAGCTAAAGCGGCAACTTGACATAGTATATGCCGACATCGCGCCTGTAAATAAGCGGCTAGACGAGGCACAAGGTATGTAATGTCTCCAAAGACATCTAATAAGAGGAGCTTGATACTCGTGTCTTATAACATATGTGCTTAATGCAGATGGCGCCGTTGCCGTGGAGAACCACGTGTGGAACTTGCCCGAGCCAAGGAGCAAGCGAGGAAGAGTGATGCGGCTGCCGCCAAGGCGGCTGAAGAGCTAAAAGCCGAACAGGCTACTCACTGCCAAAGCAAGAAAGAAATGGCTGAGATGGCTGGAAAATTGAAGGATGCTGCCGACCGTTGTAAGCTTCGTGAAGAAGAAGATAGGGTGGCACAGAAGGACCTAAAAAAGGTCACCGTCGAGGCCAAGGACACTCGCTCTGCAATGAGGGCTATGAAGGAGGAGCTACGTCAGGCCGGAGATATCGCGGCTGGAAAGCCCTATATGCTGCGGATGAAGTTTGGGGATCCTAAGTATGCTCCGTTAGACCGGAAGTGGAGTGTGGAGAACACTTATCTGGATTTAGCGGCGAGTGCCGCACACGCGACCGAACACTTCCAGGGTCGAGGTGACCATGAATTGGAAGAAATTTTTTTGTCGCAGTTCCTCGATCCAGAGCGCCCACTTTCGGTATCTGACCGTTTGGCCGCTTGGGCGGAGCTGAACAGGTTATCCGGACTCGCCATGAGATATGTTGCGAGTCATCTGTGGCCAGAAGAGCCAGAGCCGAAGAGTTATTTTAGCTTGGTGCAGCAGTTCCTTGGTTCAGTGCCGCATGTTGATGCAATGAAGGGGTCAGCGTGCATAGAGGGTGCACAGATGGCTCTTGCCCTTGTCAAGACATACTGGGCGAATATGAAGGCCAATGTTGTTGCATCCCGGGATTCGGACGAAAGCCGAGTACCTGCCAAGCACTACTTTGAGGAAGTTCTTCAGGGCGCTCGTTTAATAGAGGCGCAGTGCTCGAAGGATGTTGTGTTCGAATAGCATGTGATATTGTAAAACAATATTTTGATAGGATATAAAAGCTTTTTATACTTGTGCTTTCAAGAATTATAATACCTCATGTGCGGCCGTTAATGTATATGTGTATATAACCTGAAAGATGGCAGTCGTTGGCTTCAGCCCCCACGCATATAATGCGGGGGTGTTCGCAAAAAGGTGCCTTTTCACACTTAATCCAATGTCTTGGTCCTATAAAGGAGGTGATAGCGCAGCGAACTAGGCAACCGGACTATAATGCTTTATCACTTTCACTTAGCTATAGGAGTTTGACAGTGGGGCTACTGAATAGCCCCTAGGGGCACCGCGCTCGCCCGAATTCAGGGCGCGTGTGTGCCTGACCGGGAAGCGGCCCTTCGTTAATGCGGAGGAATCCTAAAGATTCCGGAAGTCATCGAGTGGTTGACCAGTCTCTCGCTATATCATGACAGACAATTTTCGGCTTTCTCTACTGAGGTGCTCACCTAGCCGAACCGGAGCACAATCGCAGTAGTTCTCCTGGTGCCGCCTTAGTCGATAGAGCGGAACATAAGGCAGCAAAACACAGGGGCCGGGCAAACCCAACATTTGACCAAAGACATGATTCGGAGCTGATGCATATAAGGCCAAACTCGCGACGCCGAACACTCCCTAAGGTATTCGGTCTTTATGAAAATGGGCCGAACAAAAGCCCTTGGTAAAAAGCCCCTGGTGCCCAGGAACGCGCAAAATTCTGGCGTGGCCACATGCCAAGATGCCAGCCTCCTCCTTGGTTATAGTGAAAACCGGGGGATGTTATCAACAAGAGACAGTAAGAAAGGTTTATGCAGGGTCTTAATCTGAAAAGAATCCATAGAACGGGTCCCTACTGCACATCTGCGCCTGTGTCTCCGTTGTGCCGTATCCTGGACGGGTGTAGCACGGTGTTCGTCTGCGAAAGAGAGGAACTTAGTGGAAAATAATCGTGCGAGAAATCTAGGTTAAAATAAACAAAATATAATACAGAGACATGAGTAGAATTGAGCCGTATTGTCTCCTGGTGTAAACACGCGGAGCCCCTTGTACAGGGTTATGCGACTATTAAGCCTTTGTATGTTTACGCCGGACTTGTCGAGCCATGTCCGGGGTAGTAAAGCTGGATTAGTGTGCGGCTGTCAAGGCAGACGCCCATTATCCGCACTTCGGGGAACACTTAATATTTCCCTTTAATGAGATGATGCCTCGTGGACCGGGCATTTTGAGTGTGAGGGATGCATAATGCGGTATTGCGTTAAAGCGGGCGAAAGCTTCGCGTCCCAGTAGCGCTTGATAGCGGCTTATGAATGGGACGATGTGGAAGGTTAGCTTTTCCCTTCGGAAGTTGTCGGGGGAGACAAACATGACTTCTAACGAAAGGGAACCCATACTCTGGGTATCTGGGCCTGGCGTGACTCCTTGAAAGGAAGTGTTGCCATGGCGAATTATTGCTGGGTTTACTCCCAGTTTGCGGATTGTGTCCTGATATAGCAGGTTTAGGTCACTGCCGCCGTCCATTAGGACTTGTGTAAATTGGAGTCCGTCAATAATCGGATCTAAGACCAAGGCAGTCCAGCCTGCATTTCCGATACCTCTAGAGTAATCCTGATGATCGAAGGTGATTGGCTGTAGCAACCAGTGGCGGGGCTTCTCTGGGGCAGGCCGTATGGCGCGTATCTTCATAGGCACCACTCTGTTTTTTCCTTTGTCACCTGAAGTGAATTTACTGTTTTGACTTCTTGTGGGTACTTCTTTTGTTCTCCGGTGTTCTGCTTGTGGGGTGCGTCTTCATCCTCGCTTGGTGTGTCGAGCCCCTTGTGTTCGGTGTTGAGTTTGCCGGATTGCTTGAAGACCCAACAATCTCTGTGGGTGTGGTTTGCAGGTCTCCCGGGAGTACTGTGGATTTGACATATTTTGTCCAAGATTTTGTTGAGGTTAGATAGCTCGTCCCTGTCATCTTTGGGGGACGGCTTTTTCTGATTTTGCCGAGAGCTTTTGAATCCGGCATTGACTGTCGTGCTCATCGGGCTGTTATCCTTGATCCGGCGCTGTTCTTTGTTACGGCGTGGTTTCCCATTTCCACCTCTAAGTTCGGATGTACTTGGGTCGCTGGTGCTGCTTCTTGCCAACCAGCTATCCTCTCCTGCGCAAAAGCGAGTCATGAGGCTTGTCAATGCGGCCATTGTTCTTGGCTTTTCTTGGCCGAGGTGTCTGGCGAGCCATTCGTCTCGGACGCTATGTTTGAAAGCTGCTAGGGCTTCGACGTCCGGACAGTCGACTATCTGATTCTTTTTGGTAAGAAATCTGTTCTAGAGTTTCCGGGCTGACTCTCCGGGTTGTTGAGTTATATGACTCAGATCATCTGCATCCGGAGGTCGGACATAGGTCCCTTGAAAATTTGCCCGGAAAGCACCCTCGAGCTCTTCCCAACTTCCTATGGTGTTTTCGTGAAGGCTTTTAAGCCAATGCCGGGCTGGCCCTTTGAGCTTAAGGGGTAAGTATTTTATGGCGTGAAGGTCATCTCCTCTAGCCATGTGTATGTGGAGGATATAATCCTTGATCCAGACTCCAGGGTCTGTTGTTTCGGCGTATGCTTCTATGTTTATGGGCTTGAATCCCGCTAGAAATTCATGGTCCAATACCTCATCGGTAAAACACAGGGGATATGCAGCGCCCCTGTATGTAGGTGTGTCGCGATGTTTGGATATTTTTTGCGTTGCATTGCTTACTGGAGCTTGCTTTCTTGGCCCGTAGATGGATCTAGTTGGACCGTTTTTTTGATGCGAGTCCTTGGGCGGATCGCGTGTTGGATTGAGTGCGGCGCCCTTTGTGGCTTGATGTCGATCGTGAGGTCGTCTATTCAACCTGGTGGCTTCATTGTTTTTTGACTGTGGGGGCTCTAAGGCCTCTTCATCAAATTCCGGTAGTAATTTCTGCTTCGGATAGCTCTTTATGTGATGACTGTTGCCATACTTGTGTGCGGTATTGAGTACTTTGCCCCATCTGATTCTGAGTGCATCTTCCGCTGTTTTGAGCTTCCGCTTCTACTTTTTCAGGCTACGCGCAGTGGCGATGAGCCTTTGGTGGAGGTTCTTCTGTTCCAGCGACTTATCCGGCGTGAGGTCTTCCGGACTATCATTTTTGCTGGGGACGGATTGTTTGGTTTGTCCGCCCTGTTTGAACTGTTGCTCGATGGCATGTTCGTCTTCCGTTGATTTGCCCTGCTCTATGGCTGGGTCTCTGTCGAGGTGGGGCTTGGCGTGGCGCTTACGCCGCCGCTTTGATTGCTATTCGAGGGAACAATCCCTGGTTGCGCCCTTTTGATCCTCGTCATTGCTTCTTTTAGGTGTGTCCACCATGCATACATCGTGTGATGAGGTGATTGTCCGGTGCTCTATAGGCGCTGGTTCTTGGTCGTCTCCTTCATCGGCGTCCATACCGTCGATGTCTTCGGAGTCGAAGTCGAGCATGTCGATTAGATCGTCGACAGTGGCTACGAAGTGGGTGGTGGGTGGGTTTCGAATTTCTTCGTCGTCCGCATCCCAACCTCGTTGACCGTAGTCCGGCCAGGGCTCTCCTGACAAAGAGAGAGACTTTAGTGAATTCAGGATGTCACCAAAGGGCGAGTGCTGAAAGACGTCAGTGGCGGTGAACTCCATGATCGGAGCCCAATTGGGTTCGATCGGAAGGGGTGTGGAAGATCCGGAGTCCGGGACAGAGTTTGGCACCTTGGGGTCACAGGCCTCACAAAGGACTAGGCTGGTATTCGGCTCGATGGCCGTAGGGATTGCGGCTTCCGGGGCGGCGTCCAACCGTCCGTCCCCGATTGGCGCGGTCGGTTCCGAGCTAAGGGTCAGAGCGGACACCTGAGAGGCGCTCTGAGCGCTGTCCGGCGGCAGAGCCAGATCGTGCCTGTCGTGACAGTGCGGCGCGCTCAGCCGTGGCTCGAATCCGTCGAAAATCAAGTCCCCGCGGATGTCGACCGTGTAGTTTAAGCTTCCAAATCTGACCTGATGGCCAGGGGCGTAGCTTTCGATCTGCTCCAAATGGCCAAGCGAATTGGCCCGCAGTGCGAAGCCGCCGAATACGAAGATCTGTCCGGGGAGAAAAGTCTCACCCTGGACAGCGTCGTGGTTGATGATCGAAGAAGCCATCGGGCCTAAAGGTGACGACACAGAGGAACTCTCAATGAAAACACCAATGTCGGTGTCAAAACCGGCGGATCTCGGGTACGGGGTCCCAAACTGTGCATCTAGGCGGATGGTAACAGGAGGCAAGGGATACGATGTTTTTACCCAGGTTCGGGCCCTCTCGATGGAGGTAAAACCCTACTCCTGCTTGATTAATATTGATGATATGGGTAGTACAAGAGTTGATCTACCACGAGATCAGAGAGGCTAAACCCTAGAAGCTAGCCTATGGTATGATTGTTGTTCGTCCTACGGACTAAAACTCTCCGGTTTATATAGACACCGGAGAGGGCTAGGGTTACACAGAGTCGGTTACAATGGGAGGAGATCTTCATATCGAATCGCCAAGCTTGCCTTCCACGCCAAGAAAAGTCCTATCCGGACACGGGACGAAGTCTTCAATCTTGTATCTTCATAGTCTGGGAGTCCGGCCAAAGGTCATAGTCCGGCCATCCGGAGACCCCTAATCCAGGACTCCCTCACCCACTTTTACCAAATCTAGCATCAAGATCTAAAAACTCCGAATTATTGGGACGCCTTCTAACTATAGTTCAAACATCTCCAGTCCCATTATTATTAAGATTCATATTGCAAAACAAAGATCTAATAGGGGACACATCAATAACTTTAAGATCTTCATCATTATTTTCACGGAAACTAGAAGAACACGCCTTTACAAAGCAATCTTTCTTAGCACGCAATCTAGCGGTTCTTTTCTTGCACTCATCAATGGAAATTCTCATTGCTTTGAGAGACTCATTGATATCATGCTTAGGAGGTGTAGATCTAAGTTTAAGAGAATCAACATCAAGCGAAAGTCTATCAACGTTCCTAGCCAAATCATCAACTTTGAGCAATTTTTCTTCGAGCAAAGCATTAAAATTCTTTTGAGAAATCATAAATTCTTTCACACTATTCTCAAAATCAGAGGGTGTCTTATTAAAATTACAATAAGAATTCTTGTAGGAATTTCCATAATTATTAGAGGAATTACTAGGGAACGGTCTAGGATTAAAGTTTCCTCTATAAGCATTGTTTCCAAAACTATTCCTACCAAAAAAATTCACATCCATAGATTCATTATTATTCTCAATCAAAGTAGACAAAGGCATATCATTGGGATCAATAGGAGCACTCTTAGTAGCAAACAATTTCATAAGCTCATCCATCTTTCCACTCAAAACATTAATTTCTTCTATAGCATGCACTTTTTTACTAGTAGATCTTTTGGTGTGCCATTGAGAATAATTAGCCATAATATTATCAAGAAGTTTTGTAGCATCTCCTAAAGTTATTTCCATAAACGTGCCTCCCACGGCCGAATCTAAAAGATTTCTAGAAGCAAAGTTCAAACCGGCATAAAATTTTTGTATGATCATCCATAAATTCAAACCATGAGTAGGGCAATTGCGAATCATCAATTTCATTTTTTCCCAAGATTGGGAAACATGCTCATCATCAAGTTGTTTAAAATTCATAATATCGATCCTAAGAGTGATAATCTTAGCGGGAGGAAAATATTTAGAGATAAAAGCATCTTTGCACTTGTTCCAAGAATCAATACTATTTTTAGGCAAAGACGAAAACCAAACTTCAGCACGATCTCTAAGTGAAAATGGAAATAACTTCAATTTAACAATATCATTATCCTTATATTTTTTCTTTTGCATATCACACAAATCAACAAAGTTGTTTAGATGGGTAGCGGCATCTTCACTAGGAAGGCCGGTGAATTGATCTTTCATAACAAGATTCAGCAAAGCAGTATTGATTTCATAAGACTCAACATCATTAAAGGAGCAATCGGAGTACTAAGGAAATCATTATTATTGGTATTGGAGAAATCACACAAATTGGTATTATCTTGTGCATTGGCAACAAGTAATCCAACACACAAGCAAACAGAAAAAGGCAAACGAAAGAGAGAGGAGAAGATTGGGAAAGAGAGGGAAAATAAAATGGCAAGGGTGAAGTGGGGGAGAGGAAAACAAGAGGCAAATGGCAAATAATGTAAATATGAGGGAGATAAGTTTGTGATGGGTACTTGGTATGTCTTGACTTGAGCGAAGACCTCCCCGGCAACGGCGACAGAAATCCTTCTTGCTACATTTTGAGCTTGCGTTGGTTTTCCTTGAAGAGGAAAGGGTGATGCAGCAATAGAAGCGTAAGTATTTCCCTCAGTTTTTGAGAACCAAGGTATCAATCCAGTAGGAGGCTCCTCAAAAGTCCCACGCACCTACACAAACAAACAAAGAACTCGCAACCAACGCAATAAAGGGGTTGTCAATCCCTTCACGGCCACTTGCGGAAGTGAGATCTGATAGAGATAGTATGATAAGATAAATATATTTTTGGTATTTTATAATATAGGTTGGAAAAGTAAAGATGCAAATAAAAGTAGAATGAAAGCTTATATGATAAAAGATAGACCCGGGGGCCATAGGTTTCACTAGTGGCTTCTCTCAAGATAGCATAAGTATTACGGTGGGTGAACAAATTACTGTCGAGCAATTGATAGAAAAGCGAATAATTATGAGATTATCTAGGCATGATCATGTATATAGGCATCACGTCTGTGACAAGTAGACCGACTCCTGCCTGCATCTACTACTATTACTCCACACATCGACCGCTATCCAGCATGCGTCTAGAGTATTAAGTTCATAAGAACAGAGTAACGCATTAAGAAAGATGACATGATGTAGAGGGATAAACTCATGCAATATGATATAAACCCCACCTTTTTATCCTCGATGGCAACAATACAATACGTGCCTTGCAACCCCTATGATGACTGGGTAAGGACACCGCAAGATTGAACCCAAAGCTAAGCACTTCTCCCATTGCAAGAAAGATCAATCTAGTAGGCCAAACCAAACTTATAATTCGAAGAGACTTGCAAAGATAACTCAATCATACATAAAAGAATTCAGAGGAGATTCAAATATTTCTCATAGATAAACTTGATCATAAACCCACAATTCATCGGATCTCGACAAAGACACCGCAAAAAGAGTTACATCGAATAGATCTCCACAAGAGAGGGGGAGAACATGGTATTGAGATCCAAAAAGAGAGAAGAAGCCATCTAGCTAATAAATATGGACTCGAAGGTCTGTGGTAAACTACTCACAACTAATCGAAGGGGCTATGGTGTTGATGTAGAACCCCTCCATGGTCGATCCCCCCTCTGGCGGAGCGCCGGCGAAGGCTCCAAGATGGGATCTCGCGGATATAGAAGGTTACGGCGGTGGAAAGTGTTTTCGTTGGCTCCCTGGATGTTTTCGGAGTACGTGGGTATATATAGGAGGAAGAAGTAGGTCGATGGCTGCCCGAGGGGCCCACGAGATAGGCGGCGCACCCTCCACCCTCGTAGACGCCTCGGCTGCTTCTTGGCTTGCACTCCAAGTCCTCTGGATCATGTTCGTTCCAAAAATCATGCTCCCGAAGGTTTCATTCCGTTTGGACTCTGTTTGATATTCCTTTTCTTTGAAATACTGAAATAGGCAAAAAAACAGCAATACGGGCTGGGCCTCCGGTTAGTAGGTTAATCCCAAAAATGATATAAATGAGTAAAATAAATCCCATAAACATCCAAAAGGGTAATATAATAGCATGGAACAATCAAAAATTATAGATACATTGGAGACGTATCAGAAGGCGACCAATCGAGCAGCGCAGTCGGTGGATGCTGCAAGCGTTCACGCGACAACAAGAAAGCTAAGTCATGCAAAAACTCTGAGTAATTCCTTTTTATATAAGGTTATCATCCTCAGAGATCTTTCCTTTGTATGAGAAACCTGCACGCAGTGGGGCCCTTCCATTATTGGCAATGCCCTTGGTCTGTTTCGAGTTTGCTCAACAGATCGAGCGGCTGCGTCGAGAATGGCAGGGTGGCCTTCTGCTATTGGCAATGCTCTTGCTCTGTCTCGAGTCCACTCGACAGTTCGAGCGGCAACGCTGAGAACGGCAAGGTGGTTCGCACGGTAGCAAGCACACCCTACCGGGCGCTAAAGGATCCGTCCTTCAAAGCACTGCGGTTTGGGTTTACGCATCGGCAAGCCTGCCCAATTGGCGTAGGGTGGACATACAAGGAGAGGTTGAACAGGGAGATAGCATGCATCGTTTTAAAACACTATAGAGTTATATTACATCAATTGTTGCTGCGGTTCTAACTAAGGATAAACATTGTCTTGGTCATGAACCTGCAGCGGCGATAAGAAACGGGGTGCCTAATCCCGGCGCTGGCCCTCTACCCTCTGAATTCCACCAACGCGGTTGATGATGGGATCGATACGCTCCTCGAGCACCATGAGGTCTGCATCCTCCGGCAAGCTATCCAGCGCGACGTCAAAGTCGAGGTTGGGGTTCCAGTATGCCAGCTTGGTGAGGACCTTGGTCGTGGTGCCCTGGCAAAGTATCCGGGCCTTGCTGGCCAGGGAGCTCGCCCAGTTGGAATTGAATCGTTCTAGGGCTCCAAGAATGCCCTCGAAGAACAGGGTCAACTTGGCGTTGGGGCTCACATTCGGCTCCGGGGCGTACCTCACGTCCGGCATCCCCATGTCGGCCAGCTGCTTGGTGATCCTGTTGGCAACGTCGGCGAGGCGGCTGATCCAGAGGTTCTCGCCCTTCACGAAATCCGCGTGGTTGGCGGCGGCGTTCTTCCGTAGCTGTCTCTCCTCCGTCAGGCTCTTGGTCAGGGTTACCTTCCGGGTCCTAACCTCCGACAGCGTCCCCTCAAGGCCCTCCAGCTTCAGCTTCAGGTCCTTGATGGAGTCGTTGGCGCGGGAGAGCTGCTCGGCCTTGTCAAGGACGTCGGCCTGTGCCACCGTCAAGGCGCAGTAGACTGTGTCCTTCTCCTTCGCCAGCTCCTCTGTCCTGGTCTTCAAGCCATCCCGCTCCACCTCTAGCTCCTTCACTTTATCGCCATGGGCCAGGGCTTGTGCATCAAGCGCTTCCTTGTGCTTCTGCTCCAGCTCCCGGGTACGCGCCGCGGCAAGCTTCTCGACCTCCTCGTCCTTGCCGTGGAGTGTGGCAACAAGAGCCGCCTCACGGGCGACGAGGTCCTCCTCCTGAGAGTCCAGCTCAGCCTGGCGCTGGGACCGGGCGGCCTCGGCCTTGGTGGACTCTTCGCTCGCCGCCTCCTGGGCTTTCTCGATGTCGGCCTGCTTCAGGAGAAGCTCCAGCTCGCGCTCTCTCAGCTGGCCTTGGGCGGCCTTCATCTCCTCGTGGGCCTGGCGGAACCAGGCCTGCACCTCAGTGACACGCTCCCCGAGGTCTGCCTCCACCTTGCCCGCCACCGCCTCCCTTGACTTTACATTGTCCAGCCGGGCACGATGGAGCGTCTGCAGCTTCTAGAATCTAGAGCCCATGGCCCGAAGAATCTGCTCCTCCTAGGTGCCACCGCCACCGGCACTCGGTTCCTCGATGACCTCGAGCCCAGTGGTGGCGAGCACTTCATCATTGAACACCTCCCCCTCGGCCGGCACCCTGGTGCTCGCCGTCCCTGGGAGGTGGACGAACAAGTTGTTGCCCACCTTCATATACTTGCCTGAGCCAGAGGCAGCAGACAAGGAGGGTTGGTCGTCAACCACCTCCTCCTCGGCAGCGGCCTTGCCTGCCTCCCCGGCAGTGGCCTTGCCGGCCTCCCCGACAGCACCCTCGCCGGCCTCCTCGGCAGCGCCCTTGCCGGCCTCCTCGGTGGCAGCCTCGCCGGTCTCTCCGGCAAGCCCCTTGGCGGCATCCTCGGCCATGGTCTTGGCAGCCTCCTCGGCGGCGATCTTGTCGGCCTCAACCTCGGCGTCCTTGGCTACCTCCTTGATCATGGTGTCGATGTCCCCTTGGTCTGCCAAGGGAGGATCTAGATGCCAGAAGGGAGGATGAGGCGAGGCCAAGATCAAGGTTCATAAAAGAAGAAGAGTAAGGAAAATCAGATGACTCACCCGTGTTGGGCTGAGAAGAAGTCGGCCCCTCCCCGCCAACAACTGTTGCCGGGATGGGGCCACCAGTGCCCAAGTCTACCTCCTCATCCTCCGTGCACATGGGCTCGGTGTCTGGCACCCTTGCCGGGGACACCTCTCAGGGCGGTGTGGTCGATGGGGGCGGCATGGTGGGGGTGGCCCTTGACGGCTCCTCCTGGTGTCATCCTCCTCCTGCAGCCACGACAAGGTCAGTACCAAAAAGTCACACCCCGGTGCACGTTGATGGGGAGTAGGTTGTGAACGCACGCTGGGGGTGAGCCGGGGACTTTGCCGCAGGCTGCTCACCACCACCAGCGGCGCCTTTGAGGTACTCGCCAGGGGCTGGTTGCCCGTCGAGGCCTTGGCCTTCTTCGCCGCCCGCTGGGTCAGTGTCTCCATTTCCGTGCAAAGACAAAAACGAATCAAGGAAGGCGGCACAATTGGAGAGGACGGGAACGACAAGGGGCAAAATACTTACTCGTCCTCCACCTCCTCTTCTGCTGCCTTCCTCTTCCTCCTCGGGCTGAGGGATGAAAAGTCAAAGGCGACCTCCGTGCTGGCGTTTGTGGGAGGAGGGGAAGGTGATGGAGTCCTGTAGCGTTTGGATGAAGAAGAGGCGATCGCTTTCTTCTCCGCCACCGCGGCCCTCATCACGTGCGCGGTTTCCCCCTGAACCCCTTGCCGCGGCTCGGCCCTGCTGGACCGGACCGGCTCGCCAGAGCTGGCCCGACGCAGGACGCGTCCTTTCTTCATAGCCGAGGGGTCGTCAGCCTTGGCCTCCTCCTCAGATGATTCCTCGACCACGTCCTCGACAAGGAGGGCCTCGATGCTGACGCCGCCCGCCCCCCTGGTAGACTTCGCCCACTAGGCGAGCTCCTTCTCTTCTGCAGCCACGGCGGCCTCGTTCTCCATGCCGCCGGCGTCGCCGGCCACCCTAGCAAGCTCCGCCTCCGCCACTCTGGCGGCGATGTAGTTCAGCTCCTCCTGGGTGTTGTCCTGGATGAGCAGCGGCTCGTCATGATCGAGAACTTCGACCAAATTGTCGAAGAACTCCTGCACCTCGTGTGCCGAGGGCTCGACCCAGGCTGGGTCAAGACCGTGCGCGTTGAAGACCGGCATCATGGCAAGGAAGTCGGTCTGCCGGGAGTTGTTGCTCAGCGGGACCACTCCCGGCGGCAGCCCGAACCAGGCCCCTTGATGGCCTTGCTAGACTTCGTGGCCTTGCCAGTCCTCTCCACATTGCCGTCGGCGAACACGTCGAGCTGGAAGAGCCTCTAGCAATACCAGGAGTGCCCCATCACCGTGAGGTTGTGCTTCAGGCCGGTGCGGAGCCTCATGATGTCGGCCGCGTTCCTGAAATCCCAAGCCGGCCTCCCCTTGTTGTGCAGCGGAGCGATTTGGCAGTGGATGAAATCCGCCACAATCATCTCTCGGGTGATCCCGGCCTCGGTGAGGCGGCAAATCCTGGTGGTGGCGATCGAAAACTTCTTGTCATCGGTGTTGAGGTTGCTCCAGTCCGCGCCACGGGTTGGTGGCTCCCAACGAACACCCCGGCAGAACTCCGGTGGGTTCTCCTCCACGATCTAGCACCATCGGCCCCGCCACTCCTTCCACCTCTCCTTCATGGCACCCTTTGGGTATGCGCCTTTCCCCTGGGCCCTCGGGATCCAGGCGACGCTCCCAGTAAGGGCGCCCCCAGGTTGGATGCGGGGGGAGAAGTAATGGCGGAAAAGCGTCGTGCTGGGAAACACCCCAGCGAAGCCCTCACAGAGGTGGGCAAAGCATGCCAAGCACGCCACGGCATTCGGTGTGAGGTCCAACAGATGGAAGCCAAAAGTGCGCATGACATCGTTGAAGAAATCGGAAAAAGGGGGGCAGAGCCCTCAGAAGAAGAAGTCGACAAAGAATGGGTACCATTTTGGGCCGCCCTTGTTGCAATCAGCGGGGATGACGCGCGTGGCAGGATGCCTCGTCGTCTCCGTCCCCCACAAAGGCCTAAAGTAGTCCTTGAGGTCGAAAACGTCTATTGACGACGGGATGAAATAGGCGAACTGTGCCCGCCGCGCCAGCGCCTTGCTCTCTGGCGTCTCCTTCTCCATTGTGTCCTTGGCTACGCCCTTGCCCTTGCCATATTTAGGCGCCATGGCGCCTGGGAAGAGGGCGAGGGGTCGAAAGCAGTGGGGGGCGCAGCAGCAGCGAGCAGGAGCAAAAGCTTGAGGACGAAGAAGATGGGGACGGCGATGCCGAGATTGGGGAAAGCGCAGATGGTAAATGAGTCGTGCCCATGGTTATTCCTTTTTATGGGGAAGGCGCGGGCCACCTCTTAACCACTTATTACAACGTGACGCATGCCTACAGCGACCGCCCCATTCATGCCCCCCACATCACACACGACCCCCATGTCACACATTCAACGCATGTCATGGGGAAGCGTAGCAGACCGAAAAAGTAACTTCGGTAAAAACCACCACGCCTGCATGCGCACTGTTTTGGGCCTAGCAAAACAACACGTTGCGCTTATGTGTGTCCCAGGCACGGGGGCTCCTGTCGGTGTACCAAATAGGGGCACTCCTTTGTACCCCTTACTTGTGCACGGTCAGTCAGAGCCGCGCCCACGGCCACGCTTAACAGGGCAGAGGGAGGGGTCAAGGCTGCAGGAAGGTCAAAGCAACGCCAAGACAGAGACACAAAGAATAATAGGGCGAGGTGGTTTCCCCCGGCAAGACCCTTGTCAGGGCGGCCTCCGCGGCCCCGGCAAGACCCTTGACGGGGCGGCCTCCGTGGCCCCGGCAAGAGCGTTGCCGGGGCGACTTGCCCAATACCAGCGGAGCGCTTCGCCCTTGAGCCCGAGGTTTCCAACGTCATCAACGGCACTGAAATCAAGGCTCGGGAGGTACCTCCATAGTGGCATGCAGATCTTTGTGAAGATCATTGACACACAAGATCAAATGAAGACCAGAAGATGAGGCCTCCGGCAACATCCTTGCCGGGGATGACCGGGGCGCCACGTAAAGGCCCTTGCCGGGGCCCCCGGCAAGATCCTTTCCGAAGACAATAGCGAGGCCGCGGCCAAGCCCGCGCGCGGCAAGACCCCACCGACATTCCCATGCAGCTACCCGCCCAGCCAGCCAGGCGGGCACCTGCGTGGCGACGCGCAGTCCCGAGGCCAACTCAGCAAAGCACTTGCGTGGCGACATGCAGATCTTCGTGAAGGCCCTACCACCGCGCCACCTCAGCAGCTTGCCAGCCTACATGGCACCATGCGCACCGCTGGCCTGGACGCGTGTCGGAGTGAGGTGGGGCGGCGGCAGACAAGACGGGGGCTGGTCCGTCCCCGATAAAGTGAGAGGGACACCTAAGGGGCGCATTAAATCCGTATTGTCCCGTAATGGCTAAGCGATAAGCTTAGCCACTATACACCGATGCCACCTCCTGTGTGCCACTGTGGCGATCCCCTTAACTATAAAAGGAGGCCCGAGGCATCCAGGAGAGGGATTCGGACAAGTTGCACTCATCGTAGCTAGCTGAAGAACTCCAAGAACACTCAAATAGACACAAAAGCAGGAGTAGGGTATTACGCATCCTCGCGGCCTGAACTTGGGTAAACGACCCGTGTGCTTGTGCTGATTGTTGATCCCGCTCTTCTCACGACCCCGCGCCCCGCAACCATAGTAGGGATTCCCGTGATCCCATAGGTGTCGTTTCCACCGACACTTCGAGTGATGAACTAGATTCTTGGAAAGCTTGATGGCGCTTTCATTGTCGCAGAAGAGTGGTACATTCTTCATGTTGATGCCATAGTCCTTGAGAGTCATGGAGCCATCGCGACGGGTTACCTTAGAGAGGTTAAAGCGGACAAAGGACACGAGAGTTTTATACTAGTTTGGCCCCTTATGATGAAGGTAAAAGCCTACGTCTAGTTGTGATGGAATTAATGAGGTTTCAGTTGCCAGGGAGCAAACACGCTATGCCTGGCTCTCGAATTGTTGTTTCTTGTCATTGAACCGCCGCCGGGTCGTCCCTATATATACACAGGTTGACGCCCGGCCGGTTTACAGAGTCCCGAGGTCGGCTCATACAAGTGTACGGCTTGGTCTCTCCCTCCCTAACTTACAATACAAGTTATACAACTATGGCGGTTTACCACTATGGGTCCTAATCCGCCTTTGGGCTCTGGGCCTCTAAGCTTTATCAGTAAAGCACCATCTTCTTGTTCTTCATGGCCTTTAGTATGGTTGAGCATGAACCGGCCCCTCCTGGGCGGTTTACACTTAGTAGTTATATCCCCAACATTAGGCCCCAGGTTGATTTGAACCAGTTCATGTTAATCTTCAATACTTAGAAAAATTGTGTGAACATCTTCTTATGGTTCTCGTAAACCGCCATGATGTCTTCTTCCTGCAAACTTTGGTAAAGCGCCATGACGTCATCTTCTGAAATTGCAGTGAATCGTCATGACGTCATCTATGTATAAAAAGATTATAAAGATTCCCTCCATTAGTTATCTTCCGAAGATCGAGGCGACAGCTGCGCCCCATTTTACCGCTTCAGCTCCTCGATTCTCATGCTCGCCTGCTTTATCCATTCGCCTTATTAATAGGCTCCGGGGTCCTTCTCTTTTCCCCTTCCGCACTTCTTCTTCCTCTCGCTGCTCAAGCTCAACAGCTCCGCCGCCGCCGTCGACTTTTAAGCTCTGCCTCATCCCTGGCCGCTGCATCGACCTGAATGCACCAGAGATCTGCGGTTCTCCTCCGCCACTCCTGTGAATCCAGTAAGCTTTCTTCTCCCTCAACCCTAGATCTGCATTAAGGTTTTGGTATTCGGTCGTGTTCGTCAGTGTTTGTCCGTGCTCTTTACTTTGGCCTTTCTACCTTACTGAATCTAGATCAAACTTGACATGTTCCTTCTGCGGCCGAAGTTTTTAGTTTATTTCGCCTCAGCATAGTATCTTTTAAGATCATGAACAACTCTCATCTGGCTCCTTGCTGTTCCGCTGTCGCCATTGTTAAGGCTTCAGAAAATTTTCTTTACTGAACCACGGTAGATCCAAAATTACTTTACCATCTTGTGAAACCTGTTTCTGCAACCACTTAGTAGATTTCAGATCTGCTTCCTCTGTCGTAGGCGGTTTAACCTTTAGAATCTGATAATCCGCCAGGTACCATTAGCCCTCACTTAAACCACCAATATTACCTGAACCTGAATTTCCGGTTTAACATGTATAGTCTTTGATGAAATCTCCCGGTTTGATGCCGGTTTATGTATGTCAATCTTGAGCCATAAACTGTCATGTGAACTTCCTTTATAGTTTGTCAGCAAAGAATGGCCAAACAATTTTCTTCTTGCAATTGGGTTCCTTCCCGGATTAAAGAAGAACAACATACTGGGTATGTTCTGACTGGCGCTTTAGCCAAGAAAGATGTCATTCATTGGCGAGTCCCTGGTCCGGAATGTCCTCCTAAACCTCAAGATGGAGAAGTGGTTGTGTTCATGCAGCATCTAGACCGAGGTTTTAGTCCCCCTGGATCAAAGTTTTTTCGGGGTGTACTTGCTAGTTTCCAGCTCCACCCTCAAGATATTGGGCCAAACTTTGTGTCCAATATTTGCAACTTCCAAGTGTTCTGTGAAGTTTATCTACAAGAAGAACCGTCCGTTAACCTCTTCAGAGATCTCTTCCATTTAAATCGCGGCACAGAATTTACTGATGGCCCCAATACCGAGCTTGGTGGGGTGTCGATTCAAAAGAGGAAAGAAGTAGATTTTCCTCATGCCAAACATCACAGCCACCCAAAAGACTGGAATCAAACATGGTTCTATTGCCGGAACACCGCTCCTAATGATGAAAATCCTCTGCCGGGTTACCGCCCTCACCGACTCAGCAATGGACATCCGCTACCTCAACGGCTTACTGCCAAGGAAAGACAAACTTATGCACCACAGCTTGCTAAGCTCCGAGCTCTTCCCGCAAATGGTTTGACTAGCATTGATCTTGTCCGTTGCTGGGTCTCCTGGAGTATCCTACCCTTAAACCGCCGCACCAGCTTAATGCATGAATATACCGGAAATGTCAACGATCCTCAACGGCACTCTGACATACTAGTGACTAAAGAGGAAGTCACTGAGTCTGTAAAGAAAATGCTGGATGAACCAATCTCGGAATGTTGCAAGACCGGATTGGCCCCCTTTTACACCTCCAACAAACCGCCAGGCGTAAGAATTTATCCTTCTGTTTTTGTAATCTGTCTACTCTTTTTCTTTTTCCTGACAACCTTTTGTTTATCTGTACAGGCCAGAGACCCATTCTGGAAGAGAAAAACTCAAGACAAATCGGCCAAGGCTCAAGACAAACCGGCAAGGGCTCTTCGTGCTAAGACCAAGGTCACAAAGAGGCCTGCGAAGAAGAAAACCGCCAAGTCCTCTGATCCGCCAGAAGACATCGATGCGTCGGAACAAGAGGTAGAACTTGACTCCCTTGATTCATTTTTCATACACCTTATTGACAATGACTGTTCCCAGGATGATGCGGAAGCCAGCCGCGCTAACCATGTCGAGGTAATCTCCCTTTCCTCCGATTCAGAACATGTGCTGGTTCAAAAACTTCGTTGTGCAGTTCGGAAAGTAAAACAGTCACATCCTCTTGCTCATTGGATCCACAATTTTCTTTGAAGACGCAGCAACATGAAGGTCGTCGTACAACCCTGCATAGCGGCCAACAGGTCACTTCCTCCGGTTTATCGGATACACCAACCCGAAAGCGTCGTCCAGAGGTTTCTTGTTCTTCCAATAAATCTTATCCTTTGGCGGGTTGCTTCCAATATCCACTTAATCCGTCTGATTCGAATTACCAGGTGACTTCCAATTCTTCATCTGGCGATTCATCAACCACCCAAATGCCTCCCCTCAAAACCGTCCCTGGGTAAGTATACTGAATGTTTAGCTTATCCTTCTTGCGACTGGTATATCATACTAACCTTTGTTTGTTATTTTGTAGTGCCAAAGGCCGGCCCAGCAAGAAGGCAAGAACAGATGCTTCTGCAGAGGATGTTGAACCGGAGAAGATCCCAGAAGATGCTGGTGGAGATACTGACATTGTTGTGGACGATCTTATACCCAAAGATCAGGATACTTATGCTAATCCACCAAAAGTTAACCCGGCTAGTCCTCATGCTGATCCGCCCAGCCCAGCCAAGGACGAAGATCCACCAAGCCCAGCCAGGGATACTATCAATCCGCTAAGCCCGTCAAAAGGTGGCGATGATGATGTTATTATCACCGGTACTGGTCACACTGTCCCTGGCAACCCGGTTGCTTTATCAAAGCATACTACCAAAGAAGAATTTGCTGCTATGGGCAAGGGGAAAGGAAAGACAGATTTGTCCAGCTACGTTAACCTTACTGCCCAGGAGCTCCATTCCGGATTCCTAAATCTCCTATACACAAGCCGGGATTATGAGGCCGGTTTGGTGAACATGATGAAGGAGCGCTATGAGGTAATCTTCAAAACACTTTAAACTTTCTTGTTCTGTATGTCAACTCCATTGTAGCCCCCAAGGGCCGGTTTATCTCTTGAAGATAAACCGGGACTTTTCAGATCAAGAACACTTCAACTGAGTATCCCCCAAGGGCCGGTTTATGTTATCAAGATGAACCGGAACTTCATGCTCCAAACCGTCCTTTCTTCAACTCATTTGCCTTTGATTTTCTGATCACATACACATTAGCCCCCAAGTGCCAAGATTAATACTTGTATTGAGCCTTGGGACTTTCGAATAAGCAGTAGGAAATAAGCAACCCGCATTAGCCCCCAAGTGCCAAGTGTATAACTGGTTATATGCTTGGGACTTTGAGAAAAATATTAACATCTTCATCATCGGACTTTTGCAGGCCGACATAAACAACAAAGATTCCCAAATCGTCGATCTTCAAGAGAATATCAAGTCCCAGCAAGCAGAGACCTCTAAAGCCAAAGATGAACTAAAGGGCGCTTTGACAGCCATGGAACAACTGAAGGATGGCTTCAAGAATGAACGTGCTAGCTGGGAAACTGAAAATGCGGCTTTGTTGAAGTGGGCTGAAGACGCCGAGGCAGCTCTTAAACCGGTGGCAGAAGAGCTAACTGGGCTGAAGCATCAAGTGAATGCTATGACTTCTGCAATTTTTGGTAAGTACTTTGTAATAACCTGTCTGAAGCATCTTCGAATTTGCCGGTTTAACCATAAATTCTGCAGGTAGTCGTATTGCTCATCTGGGCACAAATATGCGGATGAAGTTGAAGGCAGCCTATACGTTGATTGAGCAACTATATACTGGTGCACAACGAGTCATCTGTGCGGCTTCGTACAACAAACCGGCACCAATTTTGATCAAGGATACTTTGGTCAGGCTATCAATGACACCTGCTTAGATAGAGGAGGTGAAGCGATCTGCTGCTAGGGCTGGCGCGTTATCAGCGTTGACTCGTGCTAAAGCTTGGATTGCCGACCTTGATCCAGTTGATATTGCAAAGGGTTATCCTGGTGAACAGGCAGACGGGTCAGCATTTGATAATGAAGCCCTTAAAGCTCTGACAAAGGAGATGCGCCCACTAGCAAGCCAATTGGCTGAAGAGGCTAACTTGTCCTCTCATCGGTCCTTCTATGATGGAGACAATAGACGGGTTGATGCTGTTGTAAAAGAAGTGCAGAATCTCATCCCGCCAATCCGTAAGCACACCTATGCCCCTGACGTTGAACCGTCCAATCTAATAAGTGAAGAAGTTGTCTTCCAGGCTTTAACCCGGATTGACTGGACCACCATTGACTTCCAGCCACTTGGTGGAGAGGAGGAGGTTGAACCGACGCCAGAGGATCCATCAACTTCACGTCAACCTGGTGACGAGTCTTAATCCGGCAATGGGCTTGATTTTCACAAACTGTTCTGTGTGAAGAACAATCATTATTTTGGGCCTCAAAGCACCTCGTAATAGGCTAGTTGAAATACTTTGATCTGCTGCACTGATACATGATTGTGGTTGATCCACCATGATATTGTTGTGCTTGCTTATATACTTTGATAATTCCATGCGATCCTTATGTTTGCATAAAAAGAATTATCCGGGCGGTTTACCGCCATATGGGTCATAATTCCCAATACAAAGCCTGGTTGATTACCAAGGCTGAATCAAAATATGAAATAGATCATACCTTTGATATTAAATCACTAAGTTGATTTACCAATCTTTGATTGTAATAAGGGCAAGAACCCAAATCTTGAGTATTGATAACTCCCACCATGCAGTGCTGGTGTATACGATAAGTCATACCGGGTTGTGATGAACACCGGATGATCATGCTGGCAACATGTAATTAAAACCAGACCGGGTTATGAAACACCGGTTTAATAATGAATATTGGCTGACAGCTTGTAGTTGAAAGCCAAGCCGGGTTAACAAACATCGGGTTATTAGGATGACTGAAAGCCATGTCGGGTCAATAGACACTGGTTCAACATAAACTTTATCAAAGTGTAAAAACTTGGCAAAAGCAAATAAAAACCATGTAGTCGAGGCTTTTCAAGGGCTGCCAGGCCCAAATTCGAGGCTTTTCATGGGATGCCAGGCCACTGAGTTAAACCATTTTGCAAAGCCTTTTAAGATGGACCTCCAACTAACCAATTGTCGTTTTAACCTTGACAAGTTCAGGATCTGTATAAGATTGACTTGTCAAACCTTCGGCGGGTCATGCCAGGATTACCTGGATAGGAGTGGCTTACTTGATGAAGGTAGGTTAACCCAGGGTTTTAGGTGAATACACCAGGCTCCCAAGCCGTGCTTGATAGCATATTACAAGGGTCCTTTCAAACTCTTTGTTGCAGTGCACAAAGAGCCCCCAGGTAATTTTGTGAGCTGTGCTCAATGGGTGCCTATGTTTGAGCTGTGCATAGCATCCAGACTCTCTTTGGCCCCTTGGGTGTGAAGCTCCCAAGCTATATTGTGGCGTGATAGCCGGTTTAATAGGCAGAACTCCGCTTTGTCAGCTGAAGCCCCCATGTAATCAAAGATATTGGAAAAAGGGCAGAGGCCCTGCTTATAGCAAGGATGCCGGTTTATTATATTGATCATAATATATACATTGTCGAAATACGTACATAAGAGGAGCCTATAGCTCAGGTGTAGTAAGGCCAAAGGAGAGCTATGTTCCATGGCCGCCGGGTCTCCTCCTCAGAATTGCGTGAGTCTTTGTGCTCTCGAACGTCAATGAGGTAGTATGATCCGTTGTGCAGATTCTTGCTGACCACAAAGGGCCCTTCCCAAGGTGGGGATAACTTGTGCATATCGGTCTGATCCTAGATGAGCCGGAGCACCAAGTTGCCTTCTTGAAAGGTTCTTGTTTTAACCCGGCGGCTGTGATAATGCCACATGTCTTGCTGATAAACCGCCGAACGAGCCAAAGCCATGTCCCGCTTCTCATCTAATAGGTCCAGTGCCTCCTGGCGTGCTTTTTCATTGTCTGCTTCAACATAATTAGCAACCCGGGGCGAATCATGACGAATATCACTTGGGAGGACTGCCTCTGCCCCGTAAACCATGAAGAAAGGTGTATAACTCGTAGATCGGTTTGGGGTGGTGTTTATACTCCATAACACATATGGTAATTCTTGCACCCAACAACCCAGCGTCCGTTTCAAAGGAACCATAAGCCGGGGCTTGATACCTTTCAAGATTTCTTGATTAGCTCTCTCAGCTTGACCATTAGACTGGGGGTGAGCCACGGATGATATATCAAGCTGGATGTGCTCTCATTGACAAAATTCCTCCATCTCACCTTTGGAAAGGTTCGTGCCATTATCTGTGATGATGTTGTGTGGAAAACCAAAACGGAAGATCACCTTCTTGATGAATTGAACCGTCGTGGCTGCGTCACATTTGCTTACTGGCTCCGCTTCAACCCACTTAGTAAATTTGTCAACTGCTACCAACAGGTGAGTCTTCTTATCCTTGGATCGCTTAAAAGGACCCACCATATCAAGCCCCTAAGTAGCAAACGGCCAAGTGATTGGAATCATCCGTAGTTCTTGAGCCGGCACATGAGCTCAGCGTGAAAATTTCTGACATGCATCACACCGCTTCACCAGGTCCTCAACATTAGCATGAGCTGTCAACCAGTAGAAACCATGACAAAAAGCTTTAGCAACCCGGGATTTTGAACCGGCATGGTGACCACAATCCCCTTCATGGATCTCACGCAGAATCTCTTGGCCCTCTTTAGGAGAAACACAACGCTGGAATACGCCTGAAACACTGCAGTGGTGTAACTCGCCATTGTGAATAACCATGGACTTCGATCGTCGGACTATCTGTCTGACTAGAACTTCATCGTCTGGTAGCTCGCCCCGGTTCATATATGCCAAATATGGAACCGTCCAATCCGGAATTACATGTAAAGTGGCTACCAATTGGGCCTCTGAATCAGGAATAGCTAAATCCTCCTCTATAGGTAACTTAACAGACGGGTTATGCAAGATATCTAAAAAGGTATTAGGTTGGTACCGGTTTAAAGCATCTGCTACTTTATTTTTTCGCCGATCAATATGCTCAACCTAATAACCTTTGAAGTGACCCGCCACAATATCCACCTCGCTGTAAGCCGCCATGAGTGGATCCTTAGAATCCCAAGTGCCAGAAACTTGCTAGGCTACCAAATCAGAGTCTCCAAAGCATCGTACCCGGCTTAAATTCATTTCCTTGGCCACACGGAGACCATGGAGTAAAGCCTCGTACTCAGCTGCATTGTTAGTACAAGGAAACATTAAGCGGAGAACATAACAAATTTTATCACCTCGAGGGGAAGTAAGGACAACTCCAGCCCCCGGGCCCTCCAATTGCCTGGATCCATCAAAGTGAATAGTCCAGTATGTGTTATCCGGTTTGTCCTTGAGTGCCTGTAACTCGGTCCAATCATTGATGAAGTCAACAAGCGCCCGAGATTTGATGGATGTCCGAGGCATATAGTTCAAACCATGTGGACCAAGCTCAATTACCCACTTTGCAACCCGGCCAGTTGCCTCCCTATTCTGAATTATATTGCCCAAAGGAGCAGAACTGACCACTGTGATGGGATGGCCTTGAAAGTATTGCTTGAGCTTCCGACTCGCCATAAAAACCCCATATACCAGCTTCTGCCAATGCGGATATCGTTGCTTCGACTCGATGAGCACCTCACTGATATAGTAAACCGGCCGTTGAAACGGATATTCCTTCCCAGCCTCCTTGCGCTCAACCACAATTGCCACACTGACAGCACGGGCATTAGCAGCCACGTACAATAATAGGGGCTCCTTGTCAACCGGAGCAGCAAGGACCAGCGGTTCAGCCAACTGCCTCTTCAAGTCCTCAAACGTCGCATCAGTTGTGTCACTCCAGACAAAAGTGTCTGTTTTCTTCAACATCTGATATAGAGGGATCGCCTTCTCTCCCAAACGGCTAATAAACCGGCTCAGGGCTGCAATTCGACCCGCCAGACGCTGAACATCATTAATACACACCGGTTTAGCCAAAGATGTAATCGCCTTGATCTTTTCCAGATTAGCTTCAATGCCTCTGTTGGACACCAGAAAGCCTAAAAGCTTGCCTGCCGGAACACCAAAAACACACTTGTTTGAATTGAGCATCATCTTATAAACCCGAAGATTGTCAAAGGTCTCCTTGAGATCATCTATCAATGTCTCCTTCTTCCTGGATTTTACTACAATGTCATCCACATATGCATGAACATTGCGCCCAATCTGAGTGTGAAGACAATTCTGTACATAGCACTGATAAGTCGCTTGGGCACTCTTGAGCCCAAAGGGCATAGAAACATAGCAGAAAGCTCCAAAGGGAGTGATGAAAGTTGTCTTCTCCTGGTCCTTAACTGCCATTTTGATCTGATGATAACCAGAATAAGCATCCAAGAAACTCAAACGCTCGCAACCCGCTGTCGCATCAATGATCTGGTCAATAAGCGCAGAGCAAAAGGATCTGACGGGCAAGCTTTGTTCAAGTCTGTGTAGTCCACACACATGTGCTAAGTGTTGTTTTTCTTAAGAACCAGCACCGGATTAGCCAACCACTCAGGGTGAAACACTTCAATGATGAACCCAGCAGCCAACAGCCAGGCTACCTCCTCACCAATGGCCTTGCATCTTTCCTCGTTAAAGCGGTGAAGAAACTGCTTGACCGGTTTAAACTTGGGATCAATATTAAGAGTGTGCTCAGCGAGTTCCCTTGGTACACCTGGCATGTCAGAAGGCTTCCATGCAAAAATGTCCCGGTTCTCACGGATGAACTCGATGAGCGTGCTTTCCTATTTTGGATCCAGATTGGTGCTGATACTAAACTGTTTGGATGAATCACCAGGAACGAAATCAACAAGTTTAGTTCATCAGCCAGTTTGAACTTCAGAGTCGGGTCATTCTCAGTGGTGGGCTTCTTCAGAGGGGTCATGTCTGCCGGATCAACATTGTCTTTATAGAACTTCAACTCCTCTGTGGCACAAACCAACTCAGCATAGGCCGCATCACCCTCCTCGCAATCCAAAGCGATATTACGACTTCCGTGTACTGTGATGGTCCCCTTATGACCCGGCATTTTGAGATGTAAATAAATATAGCAAGGCCACCAAGAACTTCGCGTAAGCCGGCTGTCCAAACAGGGCGTGATATGGGCTCTGGATTTTCACCACTTCAAAGGTCAATGTTTCAGACCTAGAGTCATGCTCATCACCAAACACAACCTCCAAAGCTATCTTGCCAACAGGATATGCCGATTTTCCTGGCACTACACCATGGAAAATAGTGTTCGATGGTTTAAGATTCTTATCTGTCAACCCCATGCGGCGGAAGGTTTCATAATACAGGATGTTGATACTACTCCCTCCATCCATGAGCACCTTGGTGAATTTATATCCTCCCACCTGAGGCGCCACCACTAAAGCCAGATGACCCGGATTGTCAACCCGGGGCGGATGATCCTCTCTGCTCCACACAATGGGCTGCTCGGACCAACATAAGTAACGGGGTATTGCCGGTTCGACAGCATTAACTGCCCTCTTGTGAAGCTTCTGGTCGCGCTTACACAAGCTAGTGGTGAAAACATGATATTGCCTGCCATTCAATTGCTTTGGGTGACTCTGAAAACCTGATTCCTGCTGATTCCCCTGATTATTCTGTTGGTTGTTACCACCTTGGTTGTTCTGGTTGCCCTCATTATTCTGAAATCCAAAGTTTGAACTGTCGCCACCATGAAAACCTGGACCTGAACTGCCCGACGGATCCTGATCATACCGGAAGAGATCAGAGTTTTTGAACTCCTTCATAATGAAACAATCCTTCCAGAGATGTGTTGCTGGAACCTCCTTGGTCTCGTGCTTTGGGCAGGGCTGGTTTAACAGACGCTCTAGATTCATACCTCCATCGCGCTGGGGTGGTTTACCTTTACGATGCTGCATATTGGTGTTAGCCACAAAATCTGAATTATCTGCTTTGTGCTTACCATTATTCCCATGGCTCCCTTGGTTGTGCTGCTGTCCCTTTGCACTGTCGTTCTTCTTTCCCTTCTCCGGTTTCTCCTCGTCAGAATCGGGATCCTTGGTATTGTCAGAATCGGCATATTTAACCAAGGCTGCCATAAGTGTTTTCATGTCATTGCAGTGGCGCTTGAGCCGTCCCAACTTCATCTTCAGTGACTTAAACCGGCAATTACGCTCCAATGTGATGATCGCCGAGCCAGCATTAATACGGTCCGACGAATGCAAGACTTCTGAAACCCGGCGCACCCAATGAGTTGTTGACTCGTTCTCTCCTTGAACACAGGCATCCACATCCACAATGGACATAGGTTGTTTGCATGTATCCTTGAAGTTTGCTATAAATCGGGCCTTCAATTAGTCCCATGACTCGATGGAGTTGGCGGGCAGGTTTTTCAACCAAGTGCGGGTTGTCCCTTCCAACATCATGGTGTAGTATTTCGCACATGCCGCTTCATCCACATCTAGCATCTCCATCGCCATCTCATAACTTTCCACCCACGCCTCGGGAGGTTGATCGGTGGTGTAATTAGGCACCTTAGGTGGACCCTTGAAATCCTTGGGCAGTCGCACATTACGGAGAGCCGAAATGAGACACGGCACTCCCCAGGAGCTGAAGGCAAGCCTGGTGCCTCGGTCTACTGACGCTGCTGGCTGAACCGGGGCGGGTTGATGACGACTCGCGTATTGTGCTGCTAATGCGGCCTCCCTTCATTCTCTGCCATTATCCACCACGTTCTGAGCATTTGCCTCACCAGGCGCCGGATTGGGCCCTTGAGGGACATTATGGAGTCGTGCACTGCTGGACACTTCCGGTTCATCTATGTGCCTGCTATAACTTTTGCTCGGACGGGGGGTCGAGTGAATCCTGTCTCGGCTGTATGAATAAGCCTGCTGCTGCACCATAGCAGTCTAAAGAAGATCCCTGGTCCGCCACGTCTCAACTGCTGCTAGCGACTCACCCTCAATCAGAATAGCTGCCAGCCGGGATGCTGCAGCTATCATATTGTCCAAAGGAGTGGAGAAGTGACCCGGCAGAGGTGTTGTGTATTGCGGCGGGTTGTCTGTTCGTCGAGGTGGACCCATCACATGAGGTTGATCCGGCGCTCCGGTCCTTGGCACGATCATCCGGTTTACTGCCGCTGGGTTACTGGTTCCTGCTCCTGGTGTATTAAAGAGATTCATCGCATTGTAATCCACCGGTAAGCGAGACTGATGTCTCCTCCTCAATACGTCATTCGAAGCATTCTGATCCAGCAAAAGTCGATAATTCTCGGCCTGAATCCTCTGTGACTGGGCATCTAAAGCGGCCCGTTCCTCGGCCATCATGATTTCCTCAGCCGTCAAGTCCTCCTTGGCCTGAGTTATCTGATCCCGTAGCTTTGTGACTTCCGCGTGGTGCTGATTTTGAGTCTCCGGGGTAACTGCTGTGGCCAATAACGTTGTCCAGGCGTCCAACAAACTAGACAGAACTTGAGCCGGTCGGTGCGCGGGGCCTCCTCCCGGTTGTTGATCTGGAACCCAATGCCGCTGCAGTTGAGTTTTGCAAAGCTGGCTATGTACTGGCCATGAAGATTGCGACCCGATTTGGCGGTTCAAGAAATTCCGGAATACTGCTGCCGTCGGAATACCCTTCGAACAAGCTGCCTTGTACTTGGTACAAGGACTCGGTTTCACCGGTGGATGACTCGCCATCAGAATAAGCGGCCGTCTCACCTTCGGACACCGGTTCAGGTCTGATCCCATGGACACATCCTACGAACGCACGCTTCATGATGGGCTGAATCCGGGCAGGACTCGCACGCTGAGCCATTTCAACAAGGTCGGTGCAGATGTCCGGCTCAGGGCCCGGTTCGCTGATCTTGCCGATGAAGACGTGAATTCCTCCAAAGGGGGCCCGGTACCCGTACTCGATTGAGCCGGCGTCAGGGCCCCAGCCTGCATCGTCGATGTAGAGTTTGCCGCGACGACTCTTGGTCATTCGGCCTACTTCATATCCCTTGAGCCCTTCGAACTTGCCCTCTAAGAACTTGAAACCATCGTGCGATAGCCCCACAGTGGGCGCCAACTGTCGTGGAATTATCACGTCAGATGTCCTTGTGAAAGGACTTAGTTGTGGAGCCATCGCGACGGGTTAGCTTAGAGAGGTTAAACCGGACAAAGGACACAAGAGTTTTATACTAGTTCGACCCCTTATGATGAAGGTAAAAGCCTACGTCTAGTTGTGATGGAATTACTAAGGTTTCAATTGCCAGGGAGCAAACATGCTATGCCTGGCTCATGAATTGTTGTTTCTTGTCCCTGAACCGCCGCCGGGTCGTCCCTATATATACACAGGTTGACGCCCGGCCGGTTTACAAAGTCCCGAGGCCGGCTTATACAAGTGTTCGGCTCGGTCTCTCCCTCCCTAACTTACAATACAAGTTATACAACTATGGTGGTTTACCACTATGGGCCCTAATCCGCGTTTGGGCGCTGGGCCTCTAAGCTTTATCAGTAAAGCACCATATTCTTTGTCTTCATGGCCTTCGGTATGGTTGAGCGTGAACCGGCCCCTCATGGGCGGTTTACACTCAGTAGTTATATCCCCAACATGGCACCATGCGCACCGCTGGCCTGGACGCGTGTCGGAGTAAGGTGGGGCGGCGGCGGATGGGACGGGGGCTGGTCCGTCCCCGATAAAGTGAGAGGGACACCTAAGGGGCGTATTAAATGTGTCTTGTCCCGTAATGGCTAAGCGATAAGCTTAGACACTGTACACCGATGCCACCTCCTGTGTGCCACTGTGGCAATCCCCTTGACTATAAAAGGAAGCCCGAGGCATCCAGGAGAGGGATTCGAACCCTTGGACAAGTTACACTCATCGTAGCTAGCTGAAGAACTCCAAGAACACTCAAATATACACAAAAGCAGGACTAGGGTATTACACATCCTCGTAGCCCGAACCTGGGTAAACGACCCGTGTGCTTGTGCTGATTGTTGATCCCGCTCTTCTCACAACCCCGCGCCCCGCAACTGTAGTAGGGATTCCCGTGATCCCATAGGTGTCGTTTCCATCGACACTTCGAGTACTGAACTGGATTCTTGGAAAGCTTGATGGCGCTTTCATTGTCGCAGAAGAGTGGTACATTCTTCGTGTTGACACCATAGTCCTTGAGAGTTTGCTTCATCCATAGAAACTGAGCACAGGACGATCCAGTAGCAATGTATTCAGATTCAGCAGTGGAGAGTGACACAGAGTTCTGCTTCTTTGAAGACCAACAGACAAGTGATCGACCGAGAAAGTGACATGTTCCTGAGGTGGACTTGCGATCAACCTTATCACCAGCATAATCAACATCAGAATACCCAATCAGATCAAATGTTGAGCCCTTTGGATACCATAATCCTATTGTTGGGGTGTAAGCCAAATATTGAAGTATTCGCTTCACCGCTAGGTGATGCGACTCCTTTGGTGCCGCTTGAAATCGGGCACACATGCAAATGCTAAGCATTATATTTGGCCTAGATGCACATAAGTAAAGTAAGGAACGAATCATGGAGCGGTATACCTTTTGATCGAACTCTTTACCATTGTCGTCAGGACCCAGATGACTTTTGGTTGGCATTGGCGTCGTGTATCCTTTGTAGTCTTGCATTCCAAACTTCTTCAGGCAATCTTTGAGGTATTTCTCTTGTGATATGAAGATGCCATTCCTTTGCTGACGGATTTGAAGACGAAGGAAGAACTTCAGCTCACCCATCATGGACATCTGATATTGCTCTTGCATCATGTGCCCAAACTCATCACTATATCTCTTGTCAGTGCAGCCGAAGATAATGTCATCCACATAGATTTGGCACACAAACAGTTCACCGTCATATGTCTTCGTGAAGAGTGTCGGATCTAGAGAACCAGGTTTAAAGCCTTTGCTCTTCAGGAAGTCTTTGAGTGTGTCATACCAAGCGCGAGGAGCTTGTTTGAGGCCATACAGTGCCTTGTTGAGCTTGTATACCATATCAGGATGTTTTGGATCTTCAAAGCCAGGTGGTTGTGCAACATACACTTCTTCTTCTATCTTGCCATTGAGGAAAGCACTCTTCACATCCATTTGGTACATAAGGATGTTGTGATGGTTGGCATAGGCTAGCAGTATGTGAATGGCTTCAAGCCTTGCCACGGGAGCAAATGTTTCATCAAAGTCAATTCATTCTACTTGAGTGTAGCCTTGAGCAACTAGACAAGCCTTGTTTCTGACAACTTGACCATGCTCATCTTGTTTGTTGTGATGCCAATGATATTGTGCTTGCGAGGATCGGGATGCTTGACCAGTTCCCAGACATTGTTCAGCTCGAACTAATGAAGCTCATCTTGCATAGCTTGAATCCATTCAGGTTCCATAAAGGCTTCAACAACTTTCTTGGGTTCAGATATAGAGACAAATGCAAAGTGCCCACAGAAATTTGCTATTTGTGTTGCTCTTGAACGAGTGAGTGGACCATGTGCACTGGTGCTATCGATTATCTTCTCAATCTGTACTTCATTTGCAACATGGGGATGAACTGGACGAAGATTTTGCCCTTGCAGATCATTGTCTTTAGCTTCAACATTGACTTTAGGCTGAGCATTATCTTCAGGTTGACTTGGTGCAATGATGAGTTCATCTTCAGCCTGAGCTTCTGAAGGTATGATTTCTCCAATACCAATGAGCTTGATAGATTCACTAGGAGGGACTTCATCTAGCGCATTTGGTAGGTGCTCTCTTTGCGAGCCGTTAGTCTCATCGAACCGCACATCCACAGTTTCAACCACTTTATAGTGAAAGAGGTTGAAGACTCTGTAGGAGTGTGAGTCCTTTCCATATCCAAGCATAAAACCTTCATGTGCTTTCGGTGCAAATTTTGAAGTGTGATGTGGATCCTTGATCTAGCACTTAGCACCAAATACTCTAAAGTAACTGACGTTTGGCTTCTTACCAGTTAGCAGCTCATATGATGTCTTCTTTAGAAGCTTGTGAACATAAACATGGTTGATGACATGGCATGCAGTATCAATGGCTTCAGGCCAGAACTTCCTTGGAGTCTTGTACTCATTAAGCATCGTCCGAGCCATCTCGATGAGGGTTCTGTTCTTGCGCTCCATGATGCCATTCTGCTGAGGTGTGTAAGCAGCTAAAAACTCATGAGTTATGCCCAGTGTATCAAGATAAGTGTCGAGGCCGGTGTTCTTGAATTCTGTGCCATTGTCACTTCTGATGCGCTTGATCTTGACGCCATAGTTCGTCATGGCACGATTTGCGAACCGTTTGAAGACATCCTGCACTTCAGTCTTATAGAGAATTATATGCACCCATGTATATCTTGAGTAATCATCAACAATAACGAAGCCATAGAGACAAGCAGTGGTAGTAAGAGTAGAGTAGTGAGTAGGGCCGAATAAGTCCATGTGAAGCAGCTCGAAGGGTTGAGATGTCGTCATGATTGTCTTCGAGGGATGCTTGCCCCTAGACATCTTCCCTGCTTCACAGGCACCACACAGATGATCCTGCTTGAACTTGACGCCCTCGATGCCCACAACATGCTTCTTCTTCACGAGAGTGTACAAGTTCCTCATGCCCGCATGTCCTATCCTCTAATGCCAGAGCCAGCACTCTGAAGCTTTTGCTAGAAGACATACGGCTAATTGTGGTCCTGCTGAAAAATCTACCATATACATATCATCTTTTCGATATCCTTCAAAGACTAGAGATTTGTCAGATTCCATAAGGACAAGACAACGATATTTTCCAAATATCATAATCATGTTCAAATCACATAGCATTGACATAGACATTAAGTTGAAACCAAGGGATTCAACAAGCATCACTTTATCCATGTGCTGATCCTTTGAGATTGCAACTCTGCCAAGACCCAATACCTTGCTTTTACCAGTGTCAGCAAATGTGATATGACTTTTATCATACGGATGAAGGGTTGAAACCATCAGAAGACTTCGATCAACAGTCATGTGGTTGGTGCAGCCACTATCCATAATCCATTCTGAAGCCTGAGGTGTCATATCCTACAATACAGTTTGGGGGATAGGCTTCACCAAGAGAGTTGTGAAGCAGAAACATTTGATGAACAAGCGGAACATAAAAGTTCAGATCTTGGTTAGGATAGATAGGATGAGTGCCAAGGAATCCCGAGAGAAATACATAGTAAGACAATTTGGACATTTTATCTTGCGTCCCACAAGACATTTTAGGTCCCCAGCATAAGCATCAGACACCTTTGATTTCCGGCTGGAGACCTTTCCCTTGGCACCACGTGCCATGAAGCAGTAGGTGGGAGCAGAGTCATCCTCATCCTTGGCATCAGCATTGGTGACGAGGCCATTGTCTTCAGTGTTGAAGATGGACTTGGCGACGTATGCAGAAGCTAGAGCCAGGCTTGCTACTCCAGAATCGGATTCCTCTTCAGACTCCACCTCTGCCTCCTCAGATGCAGACTCCTCCTCTAAATCCATCTCCTTGCCAACAAATTCACGAGCCTTGCTTGATGAGCTCTTCTTGTGTGATGAAGACTTCAATGAAGATTTGGAAAAAGAATTTGAGGGTTTCTTCTTCCTCTTGTCATCAGAATCATATTCCTTGCTCTTCTTCTTCTTCTTTGTCTCATTGTCCCACTGTGGACACTCAGAGATGTAGTGACCAGGTTTCTTGCACTTGTGATAGGTTCTCTTCTTGTGATCACGAGAGGAAGCTTCATCATTTCTTGAGCTGGATCTTGAAGACTTTCTGAAGTCTTTCTTCTTGGCGAACTTCTGGAACTTCTTCACAAGCATAGCAAGCTCCTTTCCAATATCTTCAGGATCCCCAGAACTGTAGTCAGATTCTTCTTCAGATGAGGAGACAACCTTTGCCTTCAAAGCGCGAGTACGACCATAGTTGGACCATAGATATCTCTTTTCTCAGATAGTTGGAACTCATGTGTGTTGAGCCTCTCAAGTATGCCAGACGGATCGGGAGTCTTGAAGTCAGGGCGCTCTTGAATCATCAGGGCTAGGGTGTCAAATGAGCTGTCAAGAGATCTCAGGAGTGTATTGATGATCTCGTGCTTGGTGATCTCAGTGGTGTCGAGTGCATGAAGCTCATTGGTGATATCAGTGAGGCGATCAAATGTGAGCTGGACATTCTCATTGTCATTTCTCTTGAAGTGGTTGAAGATATTGCGAAGAACACTAGTCCTTGAATCTCTCTGTGTTGAGACGCCTTCGTTGACCTTGGAGAGCCAGTCCCAGACCAGCTTCGCAGTTTCCAGAACACTCACACGACCATACTGCCCTTTGGTCAGATGACCACAGATGATGTTTTTGGCAGTTGAGTCCAGTTGGATGAACTTCTTGACATCAGCAGGAGTAACACCTTCACCGGCCTTGGGAACGCCGTTCTTGACGACATGCCAGAGATCGATGTCAATGGCTTCAAGATGCATACACATCTTATTCTTCTAGTAGGGGTAATCAGTGCCATCGAAGACAGGGCATGCAGCGGAGACCTTGATTATCCCTGCAGTCGACATAGCTAAACTCCAGGTGGTTAAACTGAATCACACAGAATAACGGAGCACCTTGCTCTGATACCAATTGAAAGTGCTAGTATTCGACTAGAGGGGGTGAATAGGCGATTTTTATGAAAGTCTTCAAAACATGGGTGTTTTGAAGACAAACAATAGAAATGAACCTATTGGCATACAACAAAAGGTAGACTACACTAGACAAGCCATAGTCAAGTAAGCAATGTAGTGAAAGCACGAAGACTATCAGTAGCTAGGTAGTATGGATCAGGATGGAAGATAGTATGAAGCCAAATAGTAAACAGTCTTCACACAGTGAAGTTAATCAGATCAGGCAAGTGGGCAAAGACTTCACGAATACAAACTGTAAGTAAGGTGAGAGAGGAAGGATAGAACCGGTTGCTCAGAGAGGACAAGGGATTTGTTGGACCAGTTCCAGTTGCTGTGACAACTGTACGTCTGGTTAGGGAGGGTGAGATTCAACTCAGAAGACCGTGTCTTCACCTTATTCCCCTTGAGCTAAGAACACTTAGTCCTCGCCCAATCACTCTGGTAAGTCTTCAAGGGAGACTTCCAAACCTTCACAGACTTTGTTCATCGGCAATCCACAATGACTCTTGGATGCTCAGAACGCGACGCCTAATCGGCTGGAGGATTCACAGTCCTCAAGTGTAATAAGTCTTCAGATCACGCGGACAGAAAGACTTCAGTGATGCCTAACACTCTTTGGCTCTGGGTGTTTTGGGCTTTGTCCTTGCAAGGATTTCTCTCTCAAAGGCTTCAGAGGTGGGTTGCTCTCAAACGATAAAAGTCGTGCACTAACTCTGAGCAGCCACCAATTTATGGTGTAGGGGGTGGGCTATATATAGCCAGAAGGAAACCCGACCTAATTTGTCCAAAATGACCCTGGATCACTAAGGAACTGACACGTGTTTAACGGTCAGATTTCAGAACACACACGGCAGCTTAGCTTGGACTACAAGCAAAGTTGACTCATCCAGCTCTGGATAAGATTTGCTCTGATTGTCTTTGCTCAAAGACATAGGATTTGGTTGAGCATCACTTCAGTCACTCTAACTTTGTTCACTTGGACCCCACTTAACAGTACAGTGGTTCCTATGACTCAACAAAGAAGAAAAAGAAACTATGAAACAATAATGTCTATGTACTCCATAGTCTTCACGCGATGTCTTCTCTTGTCATAGTCTTTAATGTGAATATCTTCACAGACCACCATTTTCTTCAATGTCTTCACACATTTTTAGGGGTCATCTCTAGTAGGTAAACCGAATCAATATGGGACTACTACCTGTGTTATCCTGCAATTCTCACATATACATTAGTCCCTCAACCAAGTTTGTCCTAAATACTCCAAAACTAACTAGGGTGGCACTAGATGCAGTTACAAGTTCATATCTGATCTAGGTGTCATACCTAGTGCATCGGGTCCAATGAAAATCTTTTGTGACAATACTGGTGCAATTGCCTTGGCAAAGGAATCCAGATTTCACAAGAGAACCAAGCACATCAAGGGACGCATCAATTCCATCCGTCATCAAGTGTCGGAAGGGGACATAGAGATTTGCAAGATACATACAGATCTTAATGTTGCAGACCCGTTGACTAAGCCTCTTCCACGAGCAAAACATGATCAACACCAAAACTATATGGGTGTTAGAATCATTACTTTGTAATCTAGATTATTGACTCTAGTGCAAGTGGGAGACTGGAGGAAATATGCCCTAGAGGCAATAATAAAGTTATTATTTATTTCCTTATTTCATGATAAATGTTTATTATTCATGCTAGAATTGTATTAACTGGAAACTTAGTACATGCATGAATACATAGATGAAACAAAGTGTACATAGTATGCCTCTACTAAACCAGCTCGTTAATCAAAGATGGTTATGTTTCCTAACTATAGACATGTGTTGTCATTTGATGAACGGGATCACATCATTAGGAGAATGATGTGGTGGACATGACCCATCAGTTAGCTTAGCATTATGATCGTTATAGTTTCATTGCTACTGCTTTCTTCATAACTTATACATGTTCCTCAGACTATGAGATTATGCAACTCCTGAATACCGGAGGAACACTTTGTGTTGTACCAAACGTCACAAGGTAAATAGGTGATTATAAAGGTGCTCTACAGGTGTCTCCGAAGGTGTTTGTTGGGTTGGCATAAATCGAGATTAGGATTTGTCACTCTGTGTTTCAGAGAGGTATCTCTGGGCCCTCTCGTTAATGCTCATCACTATAAGCCTTGCAAGCATTGTGACTGATGAGTTAGTTGCGGGATGAAGTATTACGGAACGAGTAAAGAGACTTGCCGGTAACGAGATTGAACTAGGTATGATGATACCGATGATCGATTCTCGGGCAAGTAACATACCGATGACAAAGGGAGCCACGTATGTTGTTATGCGGTTTGAGCGGTAAATATCTTTGTAGTATATGTATGATACAATATGAGCATCCAGGTTCCGCTATTGGTTGTTGACCGGAGATGTGTCTCAGTCATGTCTACATAGTTCTCGAACCCGTAAGGTCCGCACGCTTAACGTTCGATGACGATTTGTATTATGAGTTATGTGTTTGTTGATGACCGAAGTTTGTTCAGAGTCCCGAATGAGATCACGGACATGACGAAGAGTCTCTAAATGGTCGAGACATAAATATTGATATATTGGACCATATTATTTGGACACCAGAAAAGTTCCGAAAAGTTTCGGATAAAACCGGAGTGCCGGAGGGGTTACTGAAACCCCCCGGGGGAACTAATGGGTCACCATGGGCCTTAGTGGAGAGAGAGGAGGGCAGCCAGGGCAGGCCGCACGCCCCCCTGGAGTCCGAATAGGACAAGGGAAGGGGGGTCCCTTTCCTACTCTCTCTCCCTCTCCTTTCCTTTCCCCCTCTTCCTTGAAGTGGAATCCTACTAGGACTAGGAAGTCCTAGTAGGACTCCTCCTCTTGGGGCGCACCCTAGGGGACGGCCGGCCTCCCCCTTGCTCCTTTATATACGGGGGCAGGGGGGCACCCTAGAACACACAAGTTTCTATTAACCGTATGTGGTGCCCCCATCCACAGTTACACACCTTGATCATACCATCGTAGAGCTTAGGCGAAGCCCTGCGCCGGTAGCATCATCATCACCGTCGCCACGCCGTCGTGCTGATGGAACTCACCCTCGTCCTCAACTGGATCAAGAGCACGAGGGACTTCATCGATTTGAACGTGTGCTGAACGCGGAGGTGTCATACGTTCGGTACTTGATTGGTTGGATCGCGAAGAAGTTCGACTACATCAATCGCGTTATTGAAACGCTTCCGCTTTTGGTCTACGAGGGTACGTGGACACACTCTCCCCTCTCGTTGCTATGCATCACCTAGATAGATCTTGTGTGATCATAGGAATTTGTTTTGAAATTACTACATTCCCCAACACGATACTACCCATAGATTCATCAAAATAAGCAAACAACACGCGAAAAACAAAATTTGTCAAAAACAGAATAGTCTATAGTAATCTGTAACTCTCGAATACTTATGTCACTCCACAAATCCATCAAAATTAGGCAAATCTGAGAAATTTTTGTACCAATATAGAGCAAAAAGAATTAGATCAAAATCAGGTTTTTGTGAATTTTCAAAACTAATTTACTAAGCGCAAAAGTTTCTGATTTTCAGTAGGATCAACACAACTATCACTTTAAGCTATCCTAAAGGTTAAACTTGGCACAAGCACTAATTAAAACATAAAATCACATCTAACTAGAGGCTAGATGAATTACTTATTACTAAACAGGAACAAAAAGCAAAGAACAAAAATAAAATTGGGTTTCCTAACAACAAGCGCTATCATTTAATGCCCTTAGCTAGGCATAAAAACACGAATAGATCTAAGTATTGCCATCTTTGGTATGCAATTATTTAATTGAACACACATGATCCTTAGGGGACTCTTTGGTTTTATCAACGATCAAACTCCTCGGCGAGAAGTCGAGAAATTCATTCGTGGCAAAAGGTTCCTTAATAATATCGAAAAGGTTGGGGTGAACACTTATTGATTTGAGATCTTCATTTTCCTTACTAGAAGATTCATCCTTATTCTTAGGAATGTAGATAAACTTGGCAACTTTGGCAGGAGGAAGATTTGAAGTACTTTTAATAGCAGAAAAAGTAGAACCCAAGTTGGTAATAATATCTCCGAGTTTATCAATTCTAGTAGAATCTTGATCTATCTTTTCATTAACTATGGGTTCCTTTTCTCTAAGATTCTTTAGAGTAACTCCTACCTTAGATCCATATTGAGTAATTTGATTATGAATCTTTTTATCCAAATTTTCAATCGACTCTACAGTAGTAATTTTATTCTCAATAATATCTAGTCTTTGCATCACATGTTCCAAAGTTAAAATAGTTCCATTGACCAAAAGAGGTGGTGGGCCTAACAAATATCATGGCATTATAAGAATCAAAAGTATGGATTCCCAAGAAATTCCCTCCGGTAATGGTGTCAAGAACATATCTATTCCAAGGAGTAATGCCCACCTAAAAATTGCGGAGAAGAACGAAAGTAGATTGCTTTCTAGTAGATCTATTTTGAGCATTGCAAATTCTATACCAAGCATCTTTTAGATTTTCTCGCTCCCTTTGTTTAAAATTGAGGACTTCATTATCGGGAGTACTAACAATGATAGGAGGACTAGCCATGAAGGCAAATCAAGCGATCTAACACACGAGCACACAAGAAGCAAACAAAAAGAGACGAATGGAAGAGGGGCGAAGAAAAGGCAAAGGTTTTCGAAAATCGTTTTAGAAGTGGGGGAGAGGAAAACAAGAGGCGAATGGTGAATAATGTAATGCAAGAGAGAAGAGTTTATGATGGGTACTTGGTATGGCTTGACTTGACATAGATCTCCCCGGCAACGACGCTAGATATCCTTCTTGCTACCTCTTGAGCTTGCGTTGCTTTTTCCCTTGAAGAGGAAAGGGTGATGCAACAAAGTAGGGTAAGTATTTCGCTCAGTTTGAGAACCGAGGTATCAATCCAGTAGGAGACAACGCACAAGTCACCGAATACCTGCACAAACAATCAACAACTTGCACCCAACGCGATAAAGGGGTTGTCAATCCCTTCACGGTTACTTGCAAAAGTGAGATCTAATAGAGATAGATAAACGGTAAAGTAATATTTTTGGTATTTTTGGTTTATAGATTGGAAAGTAAAAGATTGCAAAATAGTAGATCGGAAACTAGTATGATGTAAAAGAGAACTTGTATAATGGAAAAGAGACCTGGGGCCATAGGTTTCACTAGTAGCTTCTCTCAAGATAGAAAATATTACGGTGGGTGAACAAATTACTGCCGAGCAATTAATAGAAAAGCGCAAAGTTATGATGATATTTAAGGCAATGATCATGAACATAGGCATCACGCCTGTGTCAAGTAGACCGAAACATTCCGCATCTACTACTATTACTCCACACATCGACCGACTCCTGCCTACATCTAGAGTATTAAGTTCATAAAGAACAGAGTAACGCATTAAGTAAGATGACATGATGTAGAGGAATTAACTCAAGCAATATGATGAAAACCCCATCTTTTTATCCTTGATGGCAACAATACAATACGTGCCTTGTTGCCCCTACTGTCACTGGGAAAGGACACCGCAAGATTGAACCCAAAGCTAAGCACTTCTCCCATTGCAAGAAAGATCAATCTAGTAGGCCAAACTAAACTGATAATTCAAAGAGACTTGCAAAGATATCAAATCATGCATATAAGAATTCAGAGAAGAACCAAATAATATTCATAGATAATCTGATCATAAATCCACAATTCATTGGATCTCGACAAACACACCGCAAAATAATATTACATCGAATAGATCTCCAAGAACATCAAGGAGAACATGGTATTGAGAATCAAAGAGAGAGAAGAAGCCATCTAGCTACTAGCTATGGACCCGCAGGTCTGTGGTAAACTACTCACGCATCATCGGAGAGGCAATGGTGTTGATGTAGAAGCCCTACGTGATCGAATCCCTCTCCGGCAGGACGCCGGAAAAGGCCCCTAGATGGGATCTCACAGGTACAGAAGGTTGCGATGGTGTAAAAGTGGTTTCATGGCTCCCTGGATGTTTTCAGGGAATAAGAGTATATATAGGTGAAGGAGCTAGGTCAGGAGATCCACGAGGGTCCCATGAGGTAGGAGGCACGCCCTCCTGCCTCGTGGCCGCCTCGTTGTGTCTCCGACTTCATCTCCAAGTCTTCTGGTTTCCTTCTGGTCCAAGAAAGATCATCACGAAAGTTTCATTCTGTTTGGACTCCGTTTGGTATTCCTTTTCTGCGAAACTCTAAAATAGGCAAAAAAACAAACAAAAACTGGCACTGGGCTCTCGGTTAATAGGTTAGTCCTAAAAAAAATATAAAATAGCATATAAATGCCTATTAAACATCCAAAACAGATAATATAATAGCATGGAACAATAAAAAAATTATAGATGCGTTGGAGACGTATCATACATGCATGACAAAAAACGTGACCTACTGTGACAAACACGTATCATCACGAAAGTGTTTTTTTGTAGTGGTGGCTAACTCCTTGGTCACATTGCTTACAAGCTCATTGTAATGTTGTATTACCGAGTGGGCCCCGAGATACCTCTCCATCATATGGAGTGACAAATCCTAGTCTTGATCCATGCCAACTCAATAGACACCCTCAGAGATACGTGTAGAGCATCTTTATAGTGACCCAGTTATGTTGCGACGTTTGATACAGACAAGGTACTCCTACGGTGTCAGTGAGTTTCATGATCTCATGGTCATAGGAACAGATACTTGACATGCAAAAAACCGATAGCAATAAACTTGATATGATCAAATGCTACACTTATAGTTTGGGTCTTGTCCATCACATCATTCTCCTAATGATGTGATCCTGTTATCAAATGACAACCTCATGTCTATGACTAGGAAACCATAGCCATCTTTGATCAATGAGCTAGTCCGGTAGAGACTCACTAGGGACATGTTGTTGTCTATGTATCCACACATGTACTTGAGTTTCCAGTCAATACAATTATAGCATGGATAATAAAGGATTATCATGAACAAGGAAATATAATAATAGCTACTTTATAATTGCCTGTAGGGCATATTTCCAACACTTTGGCCACTAGAAAAAATAAATGTGTGTTTTCCAAGGTTTGGCGCTCGACAATGGGACTCACATGATAAAGAGGTGCATCGTTGAAGCCTTTGACAACCATATTCAAGTACCACCTTACAAAACCTAGTTGTACTAGAACATTATGCACCATGTTCCCTTCAGGATGAAGAACACACCTCTCCATATGCAATAACTAGCTTACCATTGTGCAATAGGATCATGCATTGAAGACGGGCCTTTATGGCTCATAGATTCATATATGCATCATCATCAGTAGTTGGAGTCCCCAAGACATGACCACCTGATGCACAACTACTACTCTTGTTCCCTCCATGGCTTGGTCGTCCTCTCTCCCAGGTTGTTTCTAGCGTCCCCGTGGTATATGCAAGTCCATGCTATTTGTCTCGGGCCATCTCTTGTTGAAGCATTTTATGAAACTTTGGTAACAATCTTTCTTCAAGCCACTTCTCCTTGAGTTATGCCCCCAACCTTTTTTTTCTCAAAACTTTGTTCCTTGGTGGTTGGGAACGCCCTCTTATGCAGGAAGTTCACCCCAACACCCCTTGAATGACCCGGGGAATCAGAGGTTTCCAAACTCTTCTAGAGAATGCCATTTGACCCTATGGGGCCAAAAAGTGATTCATAGTTTCCCGTGTATCATTTTCTGGTAGAATTCTTTGTGCAGAACATTCTTGAAGACGTTTTTGTGTATTTATCTAGGGATAATTGATTTTATGCCCCTAGTTGGGTCACGCTCGGCAGGTTTACCCCTAGTTTCCCAAAACACTTGTTCCTGCCTAAACCACTTTGCTCCTCTTATGCTTTTGCCCTTTGACCGTTTGACCATCACTTTGAAAACTTCATAAAAAATTCATACTAACTCAGAAAAATTCAAATAAGATATCAAAATGTTCAGAAAAGCATCACCTATATGTGCATGTCATTTTCATTCATGAAAAAGTGTTGGCCAGTCCCCATCTTAGTTTTAGCTCATATGATCTTAGCATGAACAATAAAACAAAAAAATTGTGAATGTTCAATTCCGTGTGAATGTTTAGTTCCGTGTTAATGTTCAATTCCGTGTTAATGCTTGGATATACTTTGTATAAATTGTGTCAAATTTGTCATGCACAGTCGACCATTTGAAACTTCCTTTGCCCAGTAGCTTCATCTTGCAGTTCCACACAACTTTTGCGTTGCATATTTTTTGTTTCATCGATCGTAGACAAGTAGATCTACATTTTCCTCGTGATTGTACATATGTATATGTGTGGTCTGGTTTAAGACACTCCTTAATCGTTCGTCTATGCCTCTCTCCCGCATCATGTCACACTGACGCCACCATCAGCGTCGTTCCTCTTAGTCTCCTCTCCCCTATCTTGCTGCACTGGCGTCATCGTCGACATCGTACATCTTGGCCTCCTCTCCCATGTCCTACTGCACTTGTGCACACTGTATTTCTTCTCCCTTGTCCTCTGCTTCACGCTAGGAACTAGTTCGTCGTTTTGCTGAGGGGATCGCTCGCTCGCGACTCCATACTCACCATGTCGGACGCAGCGCCGTTGCCCCTATGCCTTCTCTCATGCGTCCTACTACATTGGCACCACCGCCATGCTGCCGATGTTGTTCCTCTCGGCATCCTCTGACACACCATGCCATGCTGTCACCACCGTCGAAATAGTTCCTCTCATCCTCCTCACCCTCGTACTGCTGCATTGGCGTCATCACCGACGTTGTTCCTCTCGGTCTCCTTGCATGCGTCATACTACACAAGCGCCATCGTCGGCGTTGTTCATCTCGACCTCCTGGTCCATCCTACTACACTGGAGTCATCATCGGCGTTGTTCCTTATCTCCCTTGTCCTACCACACTAATACTGCCATGGTGCATGCACTACATTTCTCCTCCTTTGCCCTATGACTCAGCGCCCTCCTATTTGTCCCTCTGCACGGACTTTCTTTGCGCGATGATGCTAGGAACTAGTTCGCGGCACCGCCGATGGGATTGCTCCCCTAATGCAAGAAGCCTAGATGTGGGCAACCAAACAACATGCAGATGTTGGTTTTTTGCATGTTTTTCCTTGGCCAATCTCAACTGAGACACATATGTAATACATGCAAAATCCATGCAAGCAAGCGAACACTCCTTAAGCAATGGGGGGATGAGAGTGACTGCACCCACGGGTTGGACCAAACCATAGACAAAAGTCCTTTCACTCCTGAGACATATTGTTTGAACAAAAGTTTGCTTTCCAACTGGAGAGGAAACATCTAACCAAATAGGAGAGGCCCAAGAAAAGAAGATAAATGACAACTAGCCACTTTGAAGGAAAGGCATTTTTCACTCACCCTGCTATTTTTTTATTAGTTTGATCTACATCCAAATGCTATCTGCTTCTATTTTCCTTTGTTAACAATGACAAAGTATCAGTGCAGGAATTCCTCATTTCTCAGGATGTTTTCTCCATGTTCTTCTTGCCTCTCTCTCATGAGGCTGCTCTGGAGTTGCAAGTGTTGGAAGGCTAGATTTTGTCCTTAAACAGGGACCCCAACATACCACATGTTTGGATTTGGCCAGTCAAATCAGGTTGTTTTTCTGCCAAGAGTTTTTACACAATTATGCACTCACATCTGCCTACAATTCAGCCTTGTAGATGGTTGTGGAAAAGCAGGTGTACCATGAAGATCAAGGTCTTTGGTTGGTTGCTTTTCTTCGACAAACTTAATACCAAAGACTTGCTGGTACGCAGGCACTGAAGATCTACTTTGGATGAAAATCTTTATGTTATTTGCAATGAATATGTGTATGAAGATATGTTGCATCTGGTCTTCAACTGAAATTTCAGTCGCAGAGTTTGAAGCTATCTTTGTCTTGACTGTTCCAGAGGCCCTGATATTCAGCAATGTATTCAACATGCAAGTTCCAGGTTCTAGCATCCTTTCTTCTTTGAAGTGATGCTCACAACAGCTTGGAATATCTGGATCCTCAGGAATGGCAAAACTTTTCGAGGGGAGAGAGCCACTTTTGGTGCCTGAAAATGTAATTTTGTACATGATCTTTCCCTTTTAGCTCATAGGCTTAAAGATGATTCTAGGCTCAAGCTGATTGCTTGGGTTAACTCCCTAGTTTAACTCCAGGTAGGTAGTTGCACTACAAAAAAAGACACATCCGTGACATTTTGGGCCGAACGAAATTTTTTTCTGTCATACATATGACACTTCTATGACAATAATTGTGACAAAACCCGGTATCATCATAGATGTGGTGGGCTCCTACTTCTATGACAAAAAATCATGACAGAAAATGTGCTTTTCGTCCTGGGCGGGCAGGAGACGCAGCGGCATGACATTCTTTGGGCCGTCCATGACGGAAAAAACCATGGTAGAAGTGAGGGGTAGGAAAATTTTGGGGAGTTGCCGGTTACGGTGGGAGGTCGGGGGCCGAGTGATGCGTGTTTCTCTCGTACACGTACGCGCGTGTGTGCGAGGCGTTGGCTCTAACTGAACCCGAGCGAGGCGTTGGGCTCTAACTGAACCCGAGCGATTGCACTACAGGCTACGCGTTACTGAACCCGAGCGATCGGTCGATGGCTGTTAACTGAACCCGATGGAGCGATTCCTTCACTACTACTGCTAACTGAAGCCGATCGATTGGATGAACAGTGAGCGTTGCGGGGGGGTGGATGAACAGTGAGCGGTGGCGTTGCCTCTGGATGAACTGGACCCCGTGGTGTGGAGGGCTGGATGAACAGTAGACGGTGGAGGGGTGGCCGTGGAGGGGTGGTTGAACAGGACCCCGTGGTGTGGAGGGCTGGATGAACAGTAGAAGGTGGAGGGCTGGATGAACAGTAGACGGTGGAGGGGCGGTTGAACAGTAGCCGGTGGAGTAGCGCGCGGTGGAGGCTGGATGAACAGGAGCCCGTGGAGGCTGGAGGAGGTCGACGGTAACCCGTGGAGGCTGGAGGAGGTCGACAGTGGAGATGAACAGTATCCCGTGGAGTCCCGTTTTGCGGTACGCCACACCCCTCCCGATGAACAGGACCCCCGTTTCGACCGTAGGAGGTCTGTTTCCTCCGTTTTGCGGTACGCCACACCCCTCCCGATGAACAGGATCCCCGTTTCGACCGTAGGAGGTCCGTTTCCTTTGTTTTGCGGTACGCCACACCCCTCCCGATCAATAGGACCCCCTTTTCGACCGTAGGAGGTTCGTTTCCTCCGTTTTGTGGTACGCCACACCCCTCCCGATCAACAGGACCCCGTTCCGAACGTAGGAGGTCCGTTTCCTCCGTTATGCGGAACGCCAGGCCTCGTTTCCATCGCATGTTCCGTCCAAGCCCTCCCAATGAACACGACCACGCATTCCGTTCCGACCCAGCCGGTTGGCTCCCCATGAACACGACGACGACGTTGTTTCTCCGTTCTGACCCAGCCATGTACGTATGCGCGAGTAGGCGTTCGAGACCCTGCCCGTATGTACGTACGTGACCGTATTTTCTTTCTTGCACCCTCGCCGCTGTATGTATGTGTACATGCTACGTGCGCACCTCTACTACGACACGTGCGCGCATCTACATCCACCAGTATATATGTATGTACACGTTCGCGACCATAATGACAACTCTACGTACGCTTCGACCAGGTGGGTCCCGACTGTCACGCACTTCCTTGCGTGCGAAGATGTAGCTGGTGGGTCCCAGCAGTCAGGGGGGCGAATGGTTTTTTTTTTGCCCGGACACACATCCTTGCGTGCGAAGATGTAGCTGGTGGGTCCCAGCAGTCAGGGGGCGAATCGTTGTTTTTTTTTTGCCCGGACGCACTTCCTTGTGTGCGAAGGTGTAGCTGGTGGGTCCCAGCAGTCAGGGGGGAAACGTTTTTTTCACAAAATATGGTGGCCCATCCGGTGGGTCCCTGCTATCAGGTGGAGGAATAATTATTTTGCGCGTAATAAGGAGGCACTTCCTTGCTGCGGCCGTGGACCCAACTGTCAGCCTCTCCACGTATAGTCCACGTCCGATGGAAGCCGTTCCTTGACCACGTTGACCACGCCGCGCCGAGAGCACCAGGGCGGTGGACGACGGCGAGGCCTAGGAAGGGGATGACACGGAGCCGGGGAAGACGTGGCAGTGGATGCCCACGCGTAGAGGAGTACGAGGGTTCACTGGTTCGGCTGCGGTGTGAGGCTCCTATCGCCGCAGAATAACAGGGGGTGTGGGTGAGTAGAGGGATGGCCTGGCCAGTGGTGGGAGTAGTAGGGGGCGGTGAGGCCTCCGCGGCATCACAGCTAGCCACAGGAGGCAGGAGCACGCGGCACAACCGGCGCTGGTTTGGGCGGCTGGAGCAAGAAGACCAGAGGTTGAAGAAGCACTACAACCATTGGATGAACATCGTACGGTAACAGGAGCTAGAATCGTTCATATTGACTAAGTTGACAAAGCCCTCCGTCCCCGTCAACTTGGTAGGCCCACAAGTCAGCCTCCCAGTATGCTGGGTTCCAGCTGGCAGGGGGAGTATTCATTTTTTTGTGCATAATAAGGAGGCACTTCCTTGCATGCGAAGATAGCTGGTGGGTCCGACAAGTCAGCGGGGGGCACGTTTTTTTCGCGAAATACAGAGGCCCTTCCGGTGGGTCCCAGAGGAATCATTATTTTGCGCGTAATAAGGAGGCATTTCCTTGTGTGCGGCCGTGGACCCAGCTGTCAGCCTCTCCACACACAGTCTACTTCCGATGGTGTCGTTCGTTGACCACGTTGACCATGCCGCGCCGAGCGCATCCAAGGTGGTGGACGACGGCGAGGCCCCGGACAGCAATGAGCCAGAGATGGGAAGACGCGGGAGTTGAGTCGCAGATGGAGAGGTGTATGAGGGTTAACTGGTTCTAGTGCGGTGTGGTTCGGCAGTCGGTGGAGAAGAACAGGAGGTGTGGAGGGGTGGAGGGATGGCCTGGCCAACGGTGGAGTAGTGCTTCATAGCGAAGCGTGCTAAGCAGAGCTGCTAGCAGCAGGAGGCGGGAGGTGGTCCCGGCGGCGCTGGAGGAAGAAGACGAGAGATTGAAGATGGATGTCGGTCGTTGGATGTAAATCCAATGGCTAACATGTCAGAATCATTTGTTAACTAAATTGACAACGACTTGCATTGGCTTCGACCTATTGGCCCACATTTCAGCCTCCAAAAATGTGGCACGTATTCAACCCATCTTTTCAGAATTTATAGTCTTTTTTTTGCTCGATCCTTCAATCTCTAGTGGATGCTCCATCTGGAATCGATACTCCCACCACCGCTCCCTCACGATCGGATTCGGTGAATCTGTTTGCTCCATGGCCCAGAGGAGCAGCTCTATGTACTCCGGCGCGACTCCCTCCGGGAGTATCGCCGCCTTTTCGCTCTATTGTAGATATTTGGCCATGGATGTCTCCGTCGCCGCTAGTTGGTCCTTGTTGTCAAACCAAGACTGTATCTCCAACATCCTAGCTAGCTTCACAGGGTCGCCGTCTGCAATCCTCACGTATCGGTTGTACTCCTCCATTGATCTACTTCTCCACAGCACCTTCACTCGCCGGCGGTGGTTTTTGAATGGAAGAGGAGAGGAGCAGCGCTGGTTTTGGATTAGAACACGAGAGGAGCAACGCTGGTTTTGGACTAGAACAGGAGAGGAGGGGCGGTGGTTTTGAAATGGAAGAGGAGAGGAGCGGCGCTAGATTTAGATTGGAACAGGAGAGGAGTGGCGTGGTTTAAGAGGAGAAGAGCGAAAGAGCGGCGCTGGTCTTGGAAGTATTTTTTTTTGTTGTTTTGCGTATTTTGGGTCAAAGTTTGACCACGTACTGTATATGACAAGCAAAATGTGAATGCATGTCACCAAAAATTGTATCATTTGGTTCGTATTTGAATGTACTTTCAAATTATATTATTTTTGCAACGTATAACATATATTTTATGTGTGAAAATCATGGTCAATTATGACCCAGAATAAAAGGGAGACTAGTTAATGTGGGGTCGCTTTCTTAATTGAAGGGTAAATTGATTTTGATTTTGATCTAGTCACAGCGCGCCGGCCCTCTCGCCCAATCCTAAATCGCTGCTGCACGCTCCTCTCCCTCTTCTCCATTGCAAAACCACCTCCTCTCCTCTCCATCATCTCCATTCCAAAACCACCGTCTCGCCTCTCCCTCTTTTGATCTTCTCCATTGCAAAACCACCTCCTCTCCTCTCCATCATCTCCATTCCAAAACCACCTCCTCTCCTCTCCATCACCTCCATTCCAAAACCACCGTCTCGCCTCTCCCTCTTCTGATCTTCTCTCCATTGCAAAACCACCTCCTCTCCTCTCCATCATCTCCATTCCAAAACCACCTCCTCTCCTCTCCCTCTTCTCTATTGCAAGACCACCGTCTCTCCTCCCATCTTCCAAAGCTAGCACCGGACCACTCAGAATGACATCTATGGAGAGGATGCGGCAGCAAATCAGGCAGATCGCCGGTGGCGACCAGGCAAAGTTAGCCAGGTTGAAGGAGATCCTTAGTTGGTTTGACAATGAGTGGGAGATTTCGAGGACGGTGCGGGCCATGTGGCAATGTATGCGAAAGAGCAAGACGGCGGTGATGAGGGCGGCGATGTACATGTACTCCTCGGCGGCAGTCATGCCGCAGTCCTCTGAGTTCATCGAGTATCTCCTATGGGTGATGGAGCAGACAGATTCGCCCGAGGCGACAGTCAGGCGGAGGTGGTGGGCATACAGGTCAAAGGTCGAGCACCCAGAGGATAACGAATTGATCAAGTATGGTGTGCCGTTCGTGAGGGTGGAGAGCCAGCCGGAGCCACAGGAGTGTTCGTTCTCCCACCGCAAGAGGAGGCCGGATGGTGCGATGTCGCTTCCCCGCCGTTCTCCACGGTTCCCTCAACGCTCGCTTCGTTTCAACGGCGGTGGTAGGGTTTAAGGTAAGCTTCGCACTAACCTAATTTTCCACCTGCTCATGCTTACAATCAGTGTGACAGCTAATGAAAATCATGCTTACAATCAGTCTCCAAGTACTACGCCAATCACCCTAAAATAGCTCTGGAACTTTGGGTCAAAGTTGTGACATAGTGTACAAATAAAGAAAAATAGATTGGTGCTTCTTTCAGAAAAGAGTACTCCCTAGAAAACTGCCAATATAAGCTACTAGTATTTGATTAGAGGATTTGTTGGCGAGAAAGATCCATCCATAGAGAGCGCCACACATCCCACTGGTGGTGGTGGATGCCAATGCGTGCATGCAGCATGGTTGGTGTCGGTAATTTTTACTTGGCACACCTCGCACTCTGCATATATGCCGGTTCCATACGTACATTTGTGCAGTTCCACCAAAATGCAGCTGAATAACCCTGTTTGCACAGATAATGAAAAAGCGTGATTACATTATAGTGGCACTAGTTGATGAAACACACAAAATAAATAGAAGAAAATATTGCGATAGTATCATAGTATGCTATGCTGCGAGGGCGAGATGGGCCCTGCGATGCCTCATACGGTACGCCTCATACTGGACATCGTCCCAAGTCTCCCAGATACACCTTCTGCCAGTGATGAACATCAATGTACAGCAGTAGTACAAGGAGGCGCCTTGAGACATTCAAATCTCTATTTTTGTACATATCAACTAAAATTAAGCACCCTAGTTTGCAGAAACGCTTAAACATTAACAATGGGACTAGTTGATGAAACATACTTTAACAAAGAGAAGCACTTTCTTTATCTACATTGGAAATGAAATGATAGAGATGACACTCACTCTATTTTAACTGTATTATTACTTCATTTTATCAGTGACACCAGGGTCGAGCAGGTGGCAAATGAGGTGTATCGTGCGTCGCGAGGATGGAGGCCGGGGGTGCTTACACTAGGATGCTGAAGCTGGCTCTTTCAGTCACCAACATGGATGATTCAATTCATGGGACATTTTGGTGCAGTTCACCTAAAATGAAGCAATGTCCCGTGAGCTAGCAGCTTCTTCTTCAAAAAAATTTAAGAAAAGGGCTCCAGCCCCGGTTCCATTTCCACCATAAAACAAAACCCACAGAGCTTCTTCTTCATTAGTTGCAATAAATTGAGCAATGTCAAGGTTGGTTGTGAAGCTCCTGGAATGCTCAACTATGATTTGGATATCATTTGTGCAGTGCAACTAAGATCGAGCATGAAATGTATATCTCTGTTTGCACAAAAAAGGTGGAAAGGAGGGTGACTAACAAGTGATGAAACATGCATCAAATGAAAAGAAGCATGTTCCTTATCTGAATGGCAATCCTACAAGGACAGTAGCAATTTCTAAAGCAGTGGCATTGCTAGATATTAGTGTGGGCATTAGGATTAACTATGACAATCGTTAAATACGACATTACTTTGGGCACGGGAGAGTAGATGGACCAGGACAGTTGCATTTCTAACGAAAAGAACTAACTTATCTTAATGAGAAATTTTAGCAGGACATGTAAAGAAGTGCCATTGATTAATATTACTAGATGCATTACATTGAAAACAACATTGGTTTAACGTGTCCTTACTTTTAACAGTGCGACTGCTACATTTTACCAGTGGCATTACATAAGAGTGGCTCGGGGCAACAAACATCATAACAGGATATCTGGGTTGGTCCCATTTTTGTTCGGTATAGCCACCTTATACTATGTGAGGCTAGCAAATCTAGTGCTGGACTTACTCTGTTGACTTGTCCCCCAGTCCCCACTTTCTTTCCTTTTTCAACCAATAGATCGGGTTTATATTGAGTTTGTACTGCGTTTCCCTTTATTTCCCTATTAGACCTAGAGACCAGTTGGATAGCCAGTCTCTGTTACTTTTCGCCCCCATTATTTCCTCTTTCGACCAAGTCCTAGATTCAGGTAACAAATCCTCCCCCACCCCCACCCCCTTTCTTCCTTGTTTGAACCAAGTAGTACTAGATTCGAGTGCATGAACTAGTTTTACCTCTTAAACATAAAAAAATTAGGTGGTTTTCGAACAGCCGATCGATCCTATCTACGAGGGGGCCTGAGAAATAGTAAAAGTTACAAATGCAGCGACGTCAGGAGCTCGGGAAGTAGAGCAAGGCCGTTTTCGAAGGAAGTTATACCTGATGGTCGCTGGGATGTCGCTAGGTGGACGGCGGGAGGCCGGATCTGCCCATACTACGGCAGCAAGGAAGAAGGGGTCGGAGGCCCTCCCTCGCCAGCGGTGCTTGGGAGAGAACAGCAAGGCAGGTTGATCGAGACGCGCCCAGCTGTGGGTAAGAGCCATCGCCGAGGACGACCGCATGAACGTTGCACCTTCTCACCTTCCCCGGCGGAGAGGATCCGGCTGGATCTGTGACCAGCGGTGAGCAGAGAGAGAGAGAGAGTGGCAACCGCTGTCGTGTTTAGATCTGGAGAGGCCGAGACAGTGTGAAGAGAGCAACACTAGCAAGCAAGCGCGGAGGCTCCTGCCTATATAGTGGAGTAGTACTCAGTTTTCTTTTGTCTACCGGAGCCGGCTTGACCTCGTCAATGACTGTCGAGAAGTCTTCATGCATGTGGCCCGGAGGCGCAGTTGTCGTCATTTTGATCTGAAGCGCCGGATTATAACATATAACACGAAAAAATGCCACATGACAAGAAATCATAACCTCACTGCCCAAAGGAGACAACATGAATCCCGACGGACAAACTAGACGAGGAACAAAGCTCAAATTAAAGATAAACTTGTAGAAAAGGGGTTCGTCGATAGATGTCCTAATTAACATAGCCGGCTTGACCTAGATGGCAGTCGAGTAGTCACTGTTCGTGCATGTTCCCCCAATGACTAGCCCAACTCAGTTGTCGCTGTTTAACCCTCGTAGTGATCCGAAGCACATGACACATAATTTTGTGAGATGACAAGAAACCTTTTTTTAGATTTCTCACCACAACTACAGCCATGTACAACACAGCCTGCACGATATGTAGACGATAGCCAATCCAGGCGTGTCTGCTGGAGTCTGGTTACATGCATGGACGAACTGATCTTCCATGTCTTGCAGGGATCGTCCAGGCACCAACGTAGTACAACACTTCTCTAGTACTATTGCTCGTCTCCCTCTTCTATTAAGTCACCTGACTTGCGGGGCCGGGGAGTGTGCCTATGGTCGGTTCTCAATTGCTGTCCCACATGTGTGTGCGAACGCAATATGACGCGCGTTCCATTCAGAGAGCAGTGTGCCAGACCGACCGACCGTCTGGGGTGCGACGCGAACGCGATGGGCATGTTGTATACTCCGTACATGTGTACCGCCGTTTTCTAGACGCTTTGCTCCATGGCGCGGGCGCAATCCATGGATAAAAAATTAGTATTTGTATACTATTTAAAAGTCGAAGGCGGGGCTTTTCCTGCCCGGTAGGCGGCGGGACAGTTCCGCCTAGTCGGTTCGACAGAGACGTGAGAAGACGAGGGAGTAGGCTGCTGCAAACGTAGGGCTGTGTGATTTGACAGCGAGTTACTGCTGGACAGGTGGGGGCCCGTGATTTGACTTGCCATTATCATTTTAACTGCGGCGCTATGACCGGCGTGAGTCTCCCGATTCCTGACCACCTCCATACAGGTGCCTCTCCCAATGCTCCACCATGTAGTAGAGGTTGGCTCTTGCATGAGAGCCCACTTCTCCACTTTTTCCTTGCCTCTCTTTCCTCCACATATGCAAAAAGGCCATGTAAAGCGCACTATTGTACTTACTTGCTCCTACATGTACTTAAGCTTGCCACATAGGCATAAAGTCTGATGTGGCAAGTTAATCAAGAAGAGAGAGACTAGTTTGGTGACCCAAGGAAGAAACGGTGCTAAGCGCGTGTACCTAGGTGAAAAGACAATTTTGAGTCTATAGCTAATTAAATTAAGCAAACTTAGCAACACCATTTCATTGGAAGAGGTCACTCCTTGGCAAATGCAATAAATACTAGTACTCCCTGTGTCCCATTATATAAGAACGTTTTTGACACTACACTAGCTAATGTCAAAAACGTTCTTATATTATGGGACGGAGGGAGTACGAAGAAAGAGATAGACAGGAGTAAAAAAATACACTTATAGCCAACCTTATAGCCAACCTTGTTGTAGTATGAGTGACTAAGTGATGACTATGTATGACATGCCAACATCAGATAACCTAACGCACCGTGTTATAACTCCAAGGGCGCGACCACGCGAGCGACGCGACGGTCATGGTAGGCGCGACCATGATATGGGCTGCTGGCAGCCCTTGGATCTGAGATCAAACGGTCGCATGCTAAGTTGCTGAAAATTTGCAGAATAACCCTCCAGGATAGGATATTCACCCATAGGTCTAGAATCACGCCATGCAACCGTTAGATCTCCGATCCAAGGGCTCTCAGAAGCCCGTATCATGGGAGAATGGAAAGCCACTACCCTTCCGTTCGCGCGCTGGCAGTTCGCTCCTACTCATCCCCGCACGTCCTTTAATACTATGGCGGTTCACTCCTAGTCGTCCCGTCCATTCACATTAGTACATTACGGCAGTTCCACTAATCCTAACCCTCCTCCCAAATCCATGGCGTCCCAAATCTCCCCGATCGGCGGTGAGTACAAGGTTAGAACCATCACCGGCGATGAGTTCGACGTCATCTACACCCGTTCTTCCGCGATGGTGAAAGGATGCCTTTCTCGCTTCAGACGCATGTTCGAAGACTCAGATGATGAGTGGGTCGTTGGGCTAGATGTTGAGTACACCATAGTCGTGGGACAAGAGAAGGATCTAAAGGACGCAGAGAGGAAGAAGCCCGACGTGATCCAGGTTTGCGTGCATGACTTATGCTTGGTCTACCACATATGCCATGCCGACGTTGAGTGCCAGGATTTTAAGGACTTCCTCGAGAGCAACCTAGTCAAATTCGTTACTGTAGACTTTGGTAACGACAAAGAAGTCCTGCGTCAGATAGGCCTCGTTGTAGGCAATACCTTTGACCTCCAAAAGAATCGGCTGGTGTCCTCTCGTTAGCCTTCAATGCTGACCCTAGCAGGAGCCATGGTTCATCCTTCGTACGGTAAACTGGAGAAACCTCCATACACGTTTCATTGTCATGCATGGCAGCGGAATGTACTAGATATAGACCAGATCCAGTATGCTGCAATGGATGGCTACCTTTGTTTCAATATCTACAAGGGTTGGATGAAGAGAAACAGCCAAGTTGGCGGTTCAAGCAAAGAAGTATCGGCCAAGAGGAAGAGGGACAAGGACGAAGTCGAGGACGTGGACGACGACTCCGAGTAAGGTGGCAGTGTCGTTGCTCATGGTGGTTCTAATGCAATTTCTACCAGAATAGTTGCAAAGTTTAATTTCAGGTGTGCTTAATTTAATTTGAGGGGTGTGTTGTGCTGAGCCCCCAGCAGAACTATGTTATGTTTCTTCTTGTTACTTTAACTCTTCAGTAAGTACATACTAGTATTTCTTACATTTCATCTTTTAGTTGGTATAGTACTACCACTCGTTTCTTCATATTATATACGTACAATATATATGGCCAACATCATATAGCCAACAGTTTAGTTGTCAAAGAATTTCAGGGTGCTTAGTTTTGTCAAAGAATTCCAGGGTGCTTAGTTTTATTTGAGGGGTGGGTTGTGCTGGACACCATTATTGTGACTAGCCTTTTTAATAGTAGTATATGCATAATTTGGCGACAAGCGCTCTCTATATGTACCACCTTTTTTTATTTCAAGTTTTGCTCCATGGCGCAATCCATCGATACTACTGTCGTACAAAAGTATACATTTTTTAAAAGGCTAGAGGGCGGGGCAGTCTAGCTTGGTCGGTTTCACGAGAGGTGAGGGCCTTTGTGATTTGACGGCTCATTACTGCTGGAAGGCGGGGCCTTGTGATTTGACTGCTCGTATAAATGCGCCGACGACCTGATCGAGGAGGAGCAAAGAACCATGCGGTATACTCAAGTTTTCCACTGGAGTAGTACTGCGACGGAGGAGCACGAAACACGGCAGCCCAGTGCCATATGGCGATAAAAAATGATCTAATTTGCTAGTCATCTCATTGTTAGCATTGTTCTATTCATTCCCTCAAAAAACAAAAACCATTGTTCTATTCATGCCTCGCAGAGAACGTGACACGTGCGGTGAAACACCCGAAGCAAAAGATGAAACACAGCAGCAAAAGAAGAAGGAAGATTATCACCCCAAATGATCTAATTCGCCGCGGAGTCGTAACTGCTTCTTCATCGCCTCCACGACCTCCATCTCCTTGCGCGTCTCCTCCACCATCTTCTTCATTCTGTCCATGATGCGGGATTTCTCGACGCGAGCCTTCATCATCTGTTCCACGGCCGCATTACGTACCTTGACAGCAGTCGGGTGCTTGATGCGGAGCTTCGCCAACTCCTGCTTCTGTTCCATGACGAGGGCCTGCAGCATCTTCATCGAGGAACTACTATTCTCATGCAGCTTCTTCCAGCCGGCGTTCTTCTCCTTCAATAGGTCGATCTCGTGGCAGAGCTTCGCCTTGTCCTCCTAAAGTCACAGGATTTCGCCGGTCGCCTTCTTCTCCGAGGCAATGCTCTTCTTCAACAGCATCACCAAGCCGGCGGTCAACTCCCCCTGCTGATTGAGCTCAGCGGGCATGTCGTCGAGGCTCTCCTTCAGCAACTCCGCCAAGCCTTGGATGAACTCCTTCTGCTTATTGAGGTGCTTATTGAGCTGATCGGGCATGCCGTCGAGGGATAACGACTCGAGCTCCGCCGGCTCGGCATGTTCGCCTCCGCGGCTAGGGCGCTCCTGGGAGCCATCGCCTGCCCGTGAGAGATCTTTCGAGGTCTCTGCGTGGCAGTGAGCCCTCTCTTTTTTTTCATAGCCTTGGTTGCCCCTCCCTTGTTACGAGTAGTTCTCGACCTAGAGCTCTGCTCACCGGCCATGGCAACGACGAACGAAGAAGAAGCACTTATGAGGAGGAAAGGTAGAGTAATTTTCGGTTAGGTAGTTCCCCTTTTTATAACCTAAGTACTAGCACTAGTAGTACTAATACCTGCATAGTGGGAACACGTTCAGGTTTGGTACGTACTAGTAGGTGTGAGCAGGCTTTCGAATGTGATGGGAACAAGGTAAAGATTAATTGATGGTTTTGGTTTCGAGGCCCGAAACGGCTCCCGATGAGTTTAGCGAAACATAAATTTCAAGTACTACACTGCTCAAATGCGTAAATATTATGTTACTGTCAAAAATTGGCACAAAATACGAAGGAGGCCAATGGAAGTACTACTAGCAACCCACGATTTAACTACTCGCATGCGCGTAGTGGAGTAATAATGTCTTTCTTCCGCCCTCACGTCCACTCAATTTGCATGCACTGTATTAATTGACCCTCAATGAAGTGAACGACTTTACACGCGTCAAATTATCACATGGGGTGGATCTTGGTACAAAATTGCGTCCGCCCGTGTACCCGCATGTGCGTGCGAGGGAATGAGTGCGTGCATGGCGTGCGTGCACATCTTCGCTTCGTGCATGTACCGCCAGTATGGCTCAGGGAGGACGAGTACATTCTTCTGGAACCAGTAGCACGTCACTGTGATCAATCCACGCAAGGAGGTCGCGACAACGCCTCCACATGTGCCACGTGGCTTCATGAACTGTAAGAGAGACATTGTGTAGTGTGCCATTGGTATTCTAATTTACGTGTTTTGCACATACTCGAAGTACTAGTAAGGTACACGTGCATTGCACGCATCAGATTTTGCAACCAAATTATGAATAAATACCACACTATAGCATGTAAGCTCTGAGTCATATATGCGTGATGTAGCCCTTCGTTTAATTCTTATAGTTCATCTCATTCAAAATCAATTAGTTTTTATAAAAAAGCTAAGAACGCGTGAATAGGAAAAACATGGGATTATAGTGGAATGTCGTCTTGAATCCTACAGGATTGTACGAGTGTTTGATTGTGCATAGAAAAAACGCAAAATTCTTTCAAAGAGGTTTGAGTGGATGGGATGTTTCCTATGAAATCTAGTGCAAATGAATCATATGGAAAAATTCCTATGGTTTACAATCCTACGAATCAAACAACCAAGATAGAAAAAATTCCTAATGATTAGAATCCTCCAAATTTCCTTTGAGAATCCTTTGAATCAAAGAAGCCCTTAATCTATTTTATGATTCATGGAATTGTGCGTTGTAAAGCATAAAGTAAAAACAAATAATGGCAATTCAACTTGAAAAAAAGTTTGGGCAGTTATGATACGAAAGATTCTAGAACAAAAGAGAACCACTGTTGTTTTGAGGTTTGTGCATTATGCTTAAGTTCAACCATGGAGTCTGCTAGATTGTACATGTGGCAAAATCCGGTGGGGGGCTAGAAGATGGTGCGAGGGGCTGAGTGGAGGGAGACTATGAAGGAATGCACAAGTGCGAGATCGACATTTAGAGAGAGGGGGGGAACACGTGCGCTGTTGCACGCAGTGGCGGAGCCATGAAAAATAAATGAGCTAGGGGGCCAAGCATTGCTAATCCTTTACGAGGAGGGTCAATTCATGAAATTAAACCTTTTTAGCAGCAATTGTCTAATGATCAAATTCATATTAGCCTCAATATATAGTGATGTTAGGGGGGCAGGGCCCTTACTGCCCCCTGTCTTCGCCATTGTGCACGCGTCTGAGAGATGAAGCGGAAGGCATGGATGATGAGAGGGGGACGTTGCATATATAATTAATGTGGGTGTATTAGCTATTTATGTTAATCCTATATAGAGAGAGGTATAGATTGATCGATGTGGACGTGGGAAAGAGGGTGAGACCTCACTGGATATATCAATTGATCGGTTTGTGTGGAAAACTATGAAAGACCTAGCTATATACACACATACATAGAGGAACATCGATCGTTGCGCATGCATGCGTGAGAGATAAAGCCCGGTATGATGGAGAGGGGGATGTGTGTGGGTGTGTGCCTTCATGGGAGACCGACCCGAAGAAAACGATTGCATGTGTGCGATAGATAATGCCGACTAGTAGTGTGTGTGCATGCATGCACGAGAGAAAGTTAGTGGTACAATTATAAAGAGAAGACTACTGTGTGGGTGTAAAAGAATAGGTGAGGTCATAATCAATGTAAAGTTGAATTCAAATATTTGAATAAGAGATCCTGATGTTTGAAACCCATGCATGCATGAATATAACGGAGATCTGCGCGGTGTGGTTTGGAAACGAGCATGTTGTAATGTATACACATTGAACAAGGTCAGACTGATTTGAATTTGAGATACCAATGGCAGACATCATTTGCCCACGTCGCATCCGTGCATGGACACACTATTCTAATTGGAGATGATGGGCGGCTTTCGCATCACATATCTATATCTATACCCCTATATATATTGTGTGCGGGTAACTTTAACTTTGAAAGATGGTCGTTGGATGAGGCAAATCCGATGGTCCAAAGATGGCAAATTTGAGCACTATTGGCCGTTGGATATCATCTAGATTCCACCAGATTTCGCCACATGTATAATCTAGAAGACTCCATGGTTGAACCTAAGCATAATGCACAAACATCAAAACACAAGCACTTCTTATTTGTTCTAGAACCTTCCGTATCAGAATTGCCCAAATGTTTTTCTACATGATTTGCCATCATTCGTTTTTACATTATGTCTTACAACGCACAATTCCATGAATCTTAAAATAGATTAGCTTTCTTATAAAAACTAGATGATTTTGAATGAAATGAACTATAAGAATTAAACGAACATCTACATCATGCATATATGACTCAAAGCTTGCATGCTATAATGTGGTATTTATTCATAATTTGGTTGCCAAATCTCATGCGTGCAATGCACGTGTACCTTACTCTAGTCTAAATGGTGTTTGTGTGTGTGTTGTGTGTGTTGAGGTGCAAATTGTCTTTTTTTTGGTACACGTTAAGCTTGTTCTTCCAAAATTTCAAGCCGCGCCTTGTTATGCCGAAAATTGAAGCTAGCGTCTCTGTCTATCGTGCTGCGGAACTCCCGCCTCTTCAACCCGCGCCTTGTTAGCCCGAAATATTTAAGATATATTTTGTCTCGTTGTGCTCCGACAACTCCCTCCATCTCAACCCGCGCCTTGCTATTCCGAAATTACAACGCGCGAAAACTCCCACCTCCTGTGAAATCCCGACACGTGAAATGCCCGTGGTACCCCTGAACCGAAAGAACCGCCTCAAATCGGTGGGGGGTACTTTCGTAACTTACCCCACATTTCGGACAAGCGCGTCTTTAAGCCATGGTTCCCCACTGCCATCCCATCTGCCCACCCATTCGTACACCGAGGCCGCGAAAACCCGCGACGAAACCCCACACCCTGCTCCGTCTGCCACCCAGCCGGAGCCTCTTCCCCGACGATGTCGTCCACAGCAACACCTCGACGTCCCTCATCCACCGTACCAGATGAGGATCCGTCGTCGATCTCATCGTCCCTCCAGTTTAGCCACCCCGTCCTCCACCTCCAAGGAGCTGCCCCGATGTTCCCCTCGTCTTTCGCGCCACCTCCATTCCCACACCACCGTCTTCACCTACACCACCGGAAGAGCATCATCATCACCATTTCCTCGGATGAAGCTGCGGCCTAATCGGCGCCACCAAAGAGGTTGTACACTAATTGCCGCATTTTCTTCTTGATTCGATCTCACGGTGCTGCCTGCGCTCGGTCCCGAGCCGACACGGCGCGGCTCCATCCACGGCGGCGTCGCCAGCCACTTCCTCCATGGCGTCGCTCCCTCGGCGGTGACATCCACATCAGTAGGAGCTGCTGCTGCTTTAGCTCTCGCTCGCGCTGCTGCTCTGCTCTTGCTCTCGGTCCCCTGCCTGGTTTGCTCTTGCTATTGCTCTTGCTCGCGTTGATGCTCTCGCTCTTGCTCTTGCTTGCGATGCTGCTCCGATTTGGCTACACTTCAGTCGACTGTATCGACTTTTGGGTCAGACGATTTTCAAGGGGTGGGCTCGCCGGGGTGAAGGAAGAACCAGCCACAGCGGGGAGGGGGGCTCGCCGGAGAGGTACCCTACTATCTACCTTAGGGTTCAGGATGGGGGCGATGGTCGCCGGC
>NC_041381.1:633706199-633750448 GCF_002162155.2 Triticum dicoccoides
CGGGGCAGCGGCGAACCGGCGGTGGGGAGTGTTTTTGGGGCGGGCGGGGCGGCGCACCGCCGGCCGCGGGCGACGGGGGGCTGCTGTTTGGCCGGTGGTGGCTGGCGGCTCAGGGGGGTGGAGGTTGAAGATGAACCGCAGGCCCTTGATTTCATATCCAACGGCTGCAAAATCGATTGACCAGAGATGAAAAAGTCAGTCGACCGACGTGCAGCCTCACCTTGCTAGTGCGTTCAATTTCGACAACAAAATTCAGTTTTGATAGTTAGGTTCAGTTTCGACAGTTAAGTTCAGTTTCGACAGTTAAGTTCAGAGATGAACGGTTGATGTATTTTACATCTAGCACTTTGTGGTTATGTATTTTATGTCATGTATTGGAGATGCTATTAGAATTCCACTCAGGTTAACGTTGTTTGTTGTCTCTCTTGTCCTGCTTCAGCCTCGGCGTCATACAACTCATCGGAGCTACTCCAACGACGAAACTCTCCATCACAGCGGAGCAGTACCTCGGGCTCCATCTCCAGACGCTAAGATCTTCTTCCCCTCCTCCGACAGCAAAGTCAGCCGGAGCATCCTCATCGGCCAACCCAGTCACGCTAAGATCGACATGGCTTCGCCAAATAGGTTGTACACTTGTTGCATCTCTGTTTTACTCTACATGTTATATATATTGTCCATTGAGCACTCGTAGTAACGGGAAATACGATTATTTTATCATACTATATGACAAGCAGTGAGGTACCAGGCAACTTAGCTATCCGTGATGGACTCTCTTGAACGCCATCATTATTTATCTCTACGTGTTTGAGCTGTGCATTTGTCGATGGCCTGGGAGTTGAGCTAGTATGGCAGTGGCCTGGGTCCAAAGTAATAGAAGTAGCACAAAAACATTTTTTTAGTGTAGGATTTTCCTTGCTCAAGCCTGCCTACTAGAATCGCCAGTGCTTGAAAGGAAAAGTGAATGAAAAACATAGGAATTGGAAAGTTTCCTATGGTACTACTTTTCATGAATTTGGTGCAAAGGAATGGAGCAAAGGAAAACTGTAGGATTTGTTCCTTTAGTGTCTCCTTGAAAGAAAAACCGTAGGAATTCTAATTTCCACTTCTCCTCCTTTTCATACTCCTATTCATCAAGCACAAGACTAAGAGATAGTAGCATAATAGCATTATAACCATACATTTCTTGTGGTTTGACTTAATCTCACCATGCTTTTTTGCATCCTATGATCTTCCAATTGTTGTGAATCAAACACCCAGATTGGCAGAAATCATGTGTTTTTAAATTCTCTGTTTTGCACGTGCATTCCTATCCTATTCCTGTCTATTTCCTATCCCTGCATTGTTAGAATCCTCAAATTCAAACAAGCCCTTACTCAATTACTTCTGTTACAAATATGTGTCAAAGAAAACCTTGTGTGGTTTGTCCTACTCCTGCGGCGCTGTGTTCCACCCCAGCTCAGCTGCTCCAATGATGAAAGGGTTCACCACAGCAGGGATCCGCTCTCCAGACTGTCTTTCGTCGCCTCAGATCTTCTTCCCCGCCGCCGGCAGCCACGATAACTGCATTACCATCATCAACTGAGCAGATGACCTTGAGGACTACACGGGTCCGCAAGAGAGGTCACACTCTTCCGTGTCTGCTTACGTTATGTGTCGCTTAATATGATGACATGCTACATTATCGTCGTGTTCACCTATTAGACTCTGAGTCAGGTCCAAACTAATGCTGAAACCTGAGTATTTAAATGGTTGTGAAGTACATATTGGGGCAACAATCAGTACTATCTGTCTACTATCTGGTTATTCTCCGGTGTCTACTATGAGTTTCATGTTGGGTGCAAACAAACATTAAAGGAACCATTATCTATATTTTTTAACTAAAGCTATTATCTGCCTGTTATCATTGGTTTTGGGTCTATCCACAGTTTGCTACCATCACTCTGGATTTGTGCATGCACTCCTTACATAATCTCACTAGGTTTTATTCCTATGCATGCAGTTATTGTACATAATGGAACTGATCATGTAGAGCAAAAGAGACGAGCCTTGTGTGGCAATAAAATTTCATGCAGACGTTGTTCCATGGTGGGCACAAAGGCAGCCCCCCTTCCACCCATTTCGGATCGTAATCAAGAGGAAGATAACTGTTCTGAGGGGGATTCAGAAGGAGAAGACCACTCCTATTTACCCCATGAGGTCTTCGCTCTAACTTGGCATGCTGATGTTGGTAATATCATGTATATGGTGCCTTGCATTGCTTACTGTATACATTAAAGATGTCATCTGCTTAGTTTAGACATGCTTTGTGTCAATGCCATCTGTTTAGTTTCTTTATCGTATATGTGAATCATGCAATGCCATCTTGTCTAGCCAGGCATCATATATGTGAATTTTGCAATGCCACCCTGGTTAGCCAGTCATCTTATATGTGAATTATATCATGCCGTCATTTTTTATTATGTGTTAAATTTGTTAACAATTTTAGTACATTCAATTACTCTTCCTGTGCATCAGCCATTCGGCACGGTCATGGAAAAATCTGGAGTGGAAACAAGGTCTTCAGAGTAGACAATGCTATCTGACGAAGCGCATGTCTTGCTGGTTACCGATAGCTCCTCAGAGGAGGATTCAGAGACAGATGACCGGTCATATTTCCCCCTTGAGGTGCATGCCCTAACTTGGCAGGGTTATGTTACTCATATCATGCGTATGGTATCTTGCATTGCTATGTCATTTACTTGGTTTAGACATGCTTTGTGTGAATGCCACCTATTTAGTGTCTAATTACCATATATGTGAATTATGCAATGCCATCTTGTTGCAAGACATTATATATGTGAATGATGCAATGTTATCTTGTTACAAGGCATTATGTATGTGAATTATGCAATGCCATGATGTTTAGGCAAGCGTCATATATGTGAATTATATCATGCCGTCCTTTTTTTTTATTTCTCATTGCTTTTGTCGACAATGTTTGTATATTCAACTGCTCTTCCTGTGCATCAGCCATTTGAATTGGTGATGGAGAAATCTAGAGTGAAAACAAGGTCTTCAGAGCAGACAATGCTACCTGCTGAAGCAGATATCTTGCTGGTTACAAATAGCTCTTCAGAGGAGGATTTAGAGGCACATGACGAGTCCTATTATCCCCCTGAGGTGTATGCTCAAACTTGGCAGGGTTATATTACTCATATAATGCATATGTTGTATTGCAATGCTTAGTTTTTACATCATATACACAATATTGAATTCCATCTCCTTAGTTGACACATCATATATGCAATTGCCCTCTGCTCACTTCCTTAGTATATAAATCATATATTTGAATTATGTCATGCCATGATGTTTACATAGACAGCATGTATCTGAATTATGGCATGCCAACCCATTTTCTAAAGACATAATATAGTTATATCATCTCATCCTATTTACATAGTCATCATATTTTAAATTATGTCATTCTATCCGTGAATTATATCATGCCATCATGTTTCCATCGACGGCATGTTTGTGATTTATGGCATGCCAACCACTTTAATAGACACATCGTATAGTTATATCATGTCATCTTGTTTACATACTCATCATATTTTGAAGTATGTCATTCTATCATGTTTAGTTAGCCATCATACATGTGAAATTGTGTCATGCTATCCTGTTTAATTAGCCATCATATATGTGAAATTATGTCCTGCTATTCTGTTTGCTTAGACAACATAAATGTGAATTATTTCATGCCCTGTTTTCTCCCCTACTATCCATTGCACCTATCTATCTTACAATGTCTGTACAGTCAATTACTTTTCTTGTTTATCAACCATTTCAATTGGAGGGAGTGATGGCAGTATCTGTGGGAGTAAAAACACGGTCTTCAGAAAATATCGTGCTACCTTTCGATGCAGATAGAACCACGGTTGTACTTGCCCAAGAATCAGCCCCACCACACATTACCCACACTCATGCAGATTGTACCCCTACCCAGTTGGACAGAGAACCAGCTACACCCCTTCTAACCCCAACCCCAGCAGATAGACACCCAGTTCCCGTTGACATAGCACCGTCTCCACCACAGAGCACCCAAACACAAGCAGTTAGTAAGGCAACTGCAGTGCCCAAATCACGAGGACCACCACTCCGAACCCGAAGTCAACGCTTAAAGCAGAAGAAGAATTGTTCTCAGGTCAGGTTCCGTAGCTATGGTTCATACTACTTTGCTCTTGCATCACTATATTTACTGATACCAACCAATTTCAAATTTGAAGGATGCAATTGAAACTCCAATGGCGCAACAGGTATGTTTTAAACCTGATTCTTCAACGTGTTTGACTGTTTGCTGTTGTAACTTGCTCTATGTTGATTTCAGTTTCAATTGAATAAACAGTTATGTTCTCATGCCATGCACATTACAAGTGTTGTTATTGATGTGTAGTTTCCCACACTTATATTCTGTCTATGCTGCTTTGTCTTAAATAGATATGATTCGAACTGTATCTATCTTGATTTGGCAACATAAACTAGAATGATATAGACCATACAGTGACCATACTACATAGATATATGTTTGTTTCATGCTGTTATCATGTCCACCTTACTACTGAACTAGTTTACCAAAATGAGTTTCATATACTACATTGTAAAGCTGAGATGTGTTTGTTTGTTTCTCTTTTAGAACGCGGATAAAATATTGGAGAAGAGTACCCTGTTATGCAATGGTAAAGAAAGTAATGCAGATAAGGTTCAAGAGTGAGACATCCCTATTGGTCTCCAAGAAAGCTAATAAAAACTATATTGAGGACATTGAGACAACCCCAAAGTCCTGTCTTGATGTAGTGTTCGAGTTACTGGCTACCACTACTGGCACCAGCTCTTCGAACTTGTTGCCTGAATCAGTTCGGCTTCTTGAGTCTCAACTTCAAGTTGAAAGACATCGATCAGATGTTATGCGACAGGAAGCCGAAGGACTGAGGAAGTCCCTATAGAATTCAGATGCATACTTTCTGGTGCAACAGCAAGCACTGGAGGACTTAAGCGCCAAACAAGAGAAAGTTAATAAGCTTGCTAAGCATCTTGCCAGCATTATGGGTACCCAGGATATTGTTTCTTGAGATCTTCTGAAGTGGTTTCAGTTCTGGACTTGTTTTGGTGCGGCGTTTATATGCTGCTGTGTTCCCTATATTTGCACTGGTGGCGAACTTTGATGCCCACTGGATGTAATATGTGTAATAGCCGTGATAGCCTAGTGTAAGTTGCTTGCTTATTTATTTCCTTGTTGTCTTGTTTATTTGTTTGCTTGTAGTCAGTGCAGTTCTTTTTCTGCAGTTTGCTAGTGGCTGCAATAACCTATTTTTTAAAACTAGGCCACAATAACCATGGGCTAATATTTGTTGTAGTGACACTGGACCTACGGGTCGTAGAAACAGTGGGCCTTCTACGGGTCGTATAAACAGTGGGCCTTCTATGGGCCGTATAAACAGTGGGCCTTCTACGGGCCGCAGAAACAATGGGCCTTCTACGGGTCGTATCATCAATGGGCCTTATACAGGCAGTATGATCGATTGGCCAAACATGGGCCAATAACAGGCCGCATAATGGTCGTAAATGGGCTAGAGTTGGAATCGCCCGTTCATGGGCCGACCATAACGGGCCATCGTTAATAGGTCATATTTCATGACGCTATGAAAACGGCCCAACATGTTAACGGACCACAAACGGGCCGACTGTAACCACGGGCTGAATTTGGCCCATAAGCAGAAAATGACAGTAACAGGCTGTAAGTAAACGAATGCTGGAAATGAGCCCAAGAATAAATGGGCTCTGAGAAGGCCGAAAGATAACATGGGCTGGAAATGGCCCAACGAAATAACGGGCCCTTAATGGGTATAAAGAGATACACTGTTCATTACGGGCTAGTTTCACCACGGGTCGTTAATGGGTGTAAACTAGTACACTATTCATTACGGGCCAGTTTCACCACGGGCCGTTAATAGGCCAAGAGTTACATAGGGCCTCATATGGGCCGAAAGACGTCATGGGCCATACATGGGCCAGAAGTGAAAACGGGCTAGAATCATATTGGGTGGCCCAGATGACGCTATTGGGCCTAATTCGGATAGGGCGTAACGGGCCTTGGGTTAGCGAACTGTAAATGGGCTATATGCGAACATGCCGTTAACAGGCTTTACATGGGCCGGCCCGCCACCTTTTGACCAAGTCAAACGGGCCGGCCTTTTCACAGGAATGGGCCTCTGTTGGGCGGTGCCACATGTCGACGTATCATAGGCGCCTTCTGTCTAATGAGTGGATGACATCTGTCCCAACGGTGAGCCGACACGTGTTTCCTCCAGCCAATGATGATTTTACACGTGGAAAATCCCCATTGGTCGGGGCTGTTAACGGGTTATGGATCCAAAACCCGACCCGATAGCTTAACGGCGTTCCGTTACGGTGGATGCCACGTGTCGGTCAACCTTGACGAAAGCACTTCTGTGACGCGCGATTTATCGTCATGGAAGTGGACACTTCCGTGATGATAATTTTGGTAATGTCATGGAACACTTCTACGACAGCACAGGTATGACTATCTTGATTCTTTCACAAATTTGTCATGGATGTACATGCATGACAAAAAACGCAACCTACTGTGACAAACACGTATCATCACGGAAGTGTATTTTTTTTGTAGTGTTGTAGTTCTTGTAACTTAGAGCATCTCCAACCATTCGGCCCCCCAGGGCGCCGAAAAAGAGCATCCTGGGGGTGCGCCGGCGATAAACTCAGCGCTGGGGGCGGTTTGGCACCCAGTCGTCGCCCCCAGGCGTCGAATTCAGCCCAGCTTTCGGCCCAAATATGTCCAAAAATGGCCCAATAACTGCGTGAATCGGCCCATTTTTGGCGCGGTTCGGCGGTTTTCGGCATGAATTTTCGCATACAAATAGAAATCAATTATTAGTTCGGCGTGTTTCATCACATAAATCAAATAGTTCACTACAAATTATATAGTAACAAATAAAAACTCAAGTTTCATCACATGTCATTCCCGGCCTCGCCCTTGAGCCTTCATAGGTGCTCCACCAGATCGTGTTGTAGTTCTTGATGCACCTGTGGGTCTCGGATCTCCTGACGCATATTGAGGTAGTCAGTCCAGTTTGCCAGTAGCTGGTGATCAACTTGGGCAAGAGGACTGTCGGTGTCAAAACCGGCGGATCTCGGGTAGGGGGTCCCGAACTGTGCGTCTAAGGCTAATGGTAACAGGAGACTGGGGACACGATGTTTACCCAGGTTCGGGCCCTCTCGATGGAGGTAATACCCTCCTTCCTGCTTGATTGATCTTGATGATATGAGTATTACAAGAGTTGATCTACCACGAGATCAGAGAGACTAAACCCTAGAAGCTAGCCTATGGTATGATTGTTGTTTTTTTATGGACCAAACCCTCCGGTTTATATAGACACCGGAGGGGGCTAGGGTTACACAGAGTCGGTTACAAAGAAGGAGATCTACATCCAAATCGCCAATCTTGCCTTCCACGCCAAGGAGAGTCCCATCCGGACACGGGACGAAGTCTTCAATCTTGTATCTTCATAGTCCAATCAGTCCGGCCAAAGTATATAGTCCGGCTGTCTGGATACCCCCTTATCCAGGACTCCCTCAGTAGCCCCTGAACCAGGCTTCAATGACAATGAGTCCGGCGCATAGATTGTCTTCGGCATTGCGAGGCGGGTTCCATCTCCGAATACTTTAAGATAAATTCCGAACACAAGGACCGTGTCCGGTTCTGCAAGATAAATTCCATATACCACCGTAAAGAGAATAATAATTCACGAATCTAATATGCTGACAACTCTTTGAAACGTGACATCACGCCATGATCCGGCTTTTATTCGAACCGTTTTTTATAACCAGCTACCACACACATTACGAGGCGGTTCCTTTGGCACGTCTTGTCGAAGCAGAGATCGTGTCCCTCTTATCGTGGGATCCTCATTAATACGGGTATGGGTAATCCAACCGTGCATGTTGGCATGACTCCGTGTTTTTAGGCAAGTCTCGAACGGTTATGCTGGGGACACTTGATATTCTTCCCCCTTTATAGAGGGGTCGAGGCCTATCCCTTTACCTCCACGCTTGCGCCTTCCGCACTTCAAGTTCCAACACCCAAATCTCAAGCTCAAGCACCTCGGATCTTCGATCATGTCCAGATCTGACCATCAAGGCGGTGGATGGCTTCCTCTGTCACAGAGGAGGATATCACGAAGCTCAGGGAGGCCGGGTATTTGACTGCCGATGTTAAGCACGGCTTCCCGCCCCTGGACAGGTTATCCTTACTCCCGAGCCCAACGAGACCGTTGTATTTGTCTCTCACTTCCTCCGAGGCTTAGGCTTTACTCTTGATCCCTTCATGAGAGGGCTCATGTTCTATTATGGGCTAGATTTTCACGATCTAGCTCTGGACTCCATTCTTCACATCTCGTCGTTTATCGTCGTGTGTGAAGCCTTCCTCCATGTCACCCCACACTTTGGCTTATGGCTCAAGACTTTAAATGTGAAGCCGAGGGTGATCGAGGGGCGGCATGCAGAGTGCGGGGGCGCCACAATAAGTAGGAACGTCGATACCCCGGGGCCCGAAGGCTCCTTCCCGGAGGTATCTGATCTATGGCAATGGAGGTGGTTCTATGTCACAGCTCCTCGAGGCTCAAAGTGGGCGGCCGCCCCCGCCTTCCGCTCGGGCCCTCCGCCTCAACTGGCGTCATGGGCCAACGTGGGACTGAACTGGGGGCCTGCAAATGATGTACCGACATTGCAGAGCCGCATTCGGGAGCTTCTCGAGGGGGACATTAGTCTTGTCAAAATAATCCAGGTAATGCTAGTTCGGTGGGCCCTGCCGTGTAAACATCGACCTCTCCGGATGTGGGAGTTCAATCCAGAAGGCCCGCGAACCATTCAGCACTTCTTCGGCACGACACCTAAAGGAATGTATAAGTTGTTCTTCGGACCACGAATAAAGTGTCCGGACACCATCGAGGATGCGGGCCTGAGCTACAACCGCCCAGATACCCAAGTAAGTAACCATGTGAGCGAACACTTCGTTTATACTTGTCATAACATTGTTCTGAAAAACTAACTGCGACCAGGATTGGCTCAGTAAGGCAGAGAGAATCAGGTGTCCGGCCCCGCTTCCCGAAGGCTCGCCCGGTCCGGCAATAGCCAGGATGCTTAAACGAGCGCTAGGTCAAGTGCCATCGGAGAAAGGTGAAGGGAAGAGTGGAGAAGCCAAGAGTGAGCCTCACACATTGTGCATCTGAACCGGGGGAATTAATGTCTCCATCGAGGAGGAGAATCGGGGAGGAGAATCTAAGGTTTCCTCCCCCCACGGGAAGAAGAGGGCCGCCTCCGAAGACTTGGCAATGGAGGCGCCTAAACAAGGGAAGAAAACTTCACCAAAGGGCCCTGCCCTGAAGGGCGTTCTTACCACACCGTGCCCGCTAACGGGCCAGCCCTCTACCGAGTTGTAAGTTTAATAAACAAGAAGCTTATTGCTTTTTTCTCTGAGAGTAATAACCAGGACCTATTTTCTGCAGTCCGGCTAGCAGTTCGTCTCAACAGGGTTCGTCCTCGGGGGATCTTCTTCCGGAGATGATGGACAGTGAAACCCCACCTGCCTCTCCGCCCCATGGGACAGGCGACCCTGAGGTGTCGTCACGGAGGAGTCTAGATCCACTAAGGCCAGAAGCTAATACTTCGGCCGCCCCGAGCCCAGCGCGTTCGGCTCCCGTGGAGGGGAATGAAAAGGGTCCGAGAGAGTCCGGTGTCCGGCCGAACATACTGACGGGCCTCCTGGAGTCAGCCGCTCTCTCGGAGGATCACCGTACACTAATGGGTACGGTGTTGGAGAAAATTTCCTCCGCCACAAGCGGGTTAAATGAAGCTTTTAGGAGCTTGCTTAAAGGCTTTGAGGTAAGCAATGGAATACGCAGTTTTTTTTTGGTTGCACTGCACGCGATAGATGTGCTCTGTATAGATAGTAGCCCCTGAGACCGTGGTTGCCAGCCCATGGAGGCAAACGGAGGATCACACTCCCAGGTAATCATCGCACTTGTATTGATGTGCAGGTTGCTAAGGGTCCGGCGATATACCGGACCGCTGAATGCGCCGAATCGAGGCGACAGATTGATGTGGTGGATGCTGACATCACGCTTGTAAACAAGAGATTCGAGGAGTCGCAGAGTATGCGCTCTTACATCCATATTTGCTTTAGGAAATTGTAAGAAGGTTGTAATATTAATATGATGTGATGTGGCTGCAGGCAGAGCTGCTGCCATTGAGGCCTTGAGGGCGGAACTTGCCCTAGCCAAGGAACAAGCCCGGGTCAGCAATGCGGCTACCCTAAAGGCAGACGCTTGAAAGCCGAACAGGCTGCTCATCTCCGAAGTGAAGAAAATATAGCCGAGATGGTTGTGGAGCTGAGGGACGCCGCCGGCTGGTATGAGCTTATCGAGAAGGAGAATCAGGCAAAGGCGGCTGACCTGAAGAAGGCACTGGATTCGACTAAGGAGATGCGCTCTGACATTAGAGACGCGCGGGAGGAACTTCGACAAGCCAAATAAATCGCGGCTGGAAATCCTTACTTGTTGCGGATGAAGTTTTTAGATCCAAAGTATGCTCTGTTGGATAAGCTATGGAGCGCTGCAGATGAGTATGCAGAGTTGGCGAAGAGTGCGGCTGATGCGACCAAGTTGTTCAAGGAGCATAAAGATAACGAAATGGAAAGGTTGTTCTGGTCGCAATTTGATGCCCCAGCACGCTCATTACCATTGAGTGAGAAGATGGCCGCTATAGCCGAGCTCCATAGGCTGTCCGGCCTTGCAATGAGGTCTATAATAGACCATCTATGGCCGAGGGGACCGAAGCCGGACAATTACTTTGGTTTTGTGCAACAATTATTTAGCGCCAGAGCACGAATAGATGCCGAGAAGAGGTCGGCATGCATAGAGGGTGCGCGGATGGCTCTTGCCCATGTGAAGACATATTGGGCGGATATGGAGGCCACCAGCATTGCAACCCGGGGTCCGGCAGGAAGCCAAGAGCCAGCCGAGCACTATTTTGAGCAGGTCATAGAAGGTTCCCATAGAATAGAGGCTCGGTGCTCGAAGAATGTCATGTTCGAGTGACGAGTCTATTAATTGTAAACAGTTATGTGTTTTAATTATAGAGGCTGTTTTTTATACTTTTGCCTGAAAGTATTATAACGTCTCCTGTGTGGCTGTTTATGTATGCATATAACCTGAAAGTTAGCAGTCGTTGGCTTTAGCCCCCACGCATATAATGCGGGGGTGTTCGAAAAAATAGGCGTAAACACACTTGATCCAACGTCTTGGTCCATTAAGGAGGTGATCGCACGTCGAACCAAGCAACCGGACTATATAGCTGTAACACTTTCACTTAGCCATGGGAGTTGAAAAGGTGGGGCTACTATGTAGCCCCTGGTACTTCCGCGTGTATCCGGATACGGTGCGCGTACTTGACCGGAAAACCGGTCCTTTGTTGATGCGGAGAAATCCTATAGATTCCGATGAGTCCTCGAGTGGTTGACCAGTCTCTCGTTGTATCATGACAGTCAATTTTCGGCTTTCTCTACTGAGGTGTGAAGGAAATATGCCCTAGAGGCAATAATAAAGTTATTATTTATTTCCTTATATCATGATAAATGTTTATTATTCATGCTAGAATTGTATTAACCGGAAACATAATACATGTGTGAATACATAGACAAACAGAGTGTCACTAGTATGCCTCTACTTGACTAGCTCATTAATCAAATATGGTTATGTTTCCTAGCCATGGACAAAGAGTTGTCATTTGATTAATGGGATCACATCATTAGGAGAATGATGTGATTGACTTGACCCATTTCGTTAGCTTAGCACTTGATCGTTTAGTATGTTGTTGTTGCTTTCTTCATGACTTGTACATGTTCCTATGACTATGAGATTATGCAACTCCCGTTTACTGGAGGAACACTTTGTGTGCTACCAAACATCACAATGTAACTGGGTGATTATAAAGGTGCTCTTCAGGTGTCTCCGAAGGTACATGTTGGGTTGGCGTATTTCGAGATTAGGATTTGTCACTCCGATTGTCGGAGAGGTATCTCTGGGCCCTCTCGGTAATACACATCACTTAAGCCTTGCAAGCATTGCAACTAATGAGTTAGTTGCGGGATGATGTATTACGGAACGAGTAAAGAGACTTGCCGGTAACGAGATTGAACTAGGTATTGAGATACCGATGATCGAATCTCGGGCAAGTAACATACCGATGACAAAGAGAACAACGTATGTTGTTATGGGTCTGACCGATAAAGATCTTCGTAGCATATGTGGGAGCCAATATGAGCATCCAGGTTCCGCTATTGGTTATTGACCGGAGACATGTCTCGGTCATGTCTACATAGTTCTTGAACCCGTAGGGTCCGCACGCTTAAGGTCTCGATGACAGTTATATTATGAGTTTATGTGTTTTGATGTACCGAAGGAGTTTGTAGTCCCGGATGAGATCGGGGACATGACGAGGAGTCTCGAAATGGTCGAGACGTAAAGATCGATATATTGGACGACTATATTCGGACTTTGGAAAGGTTTCGAGTGATTTGGGTATTTTTTGGAGTACCGGAGAGTTACGGAAATTCGCCGGAAAGTATATGAGCCTTATCGGGGCATACGGGAATAGAGGAGAGAGGCCGAAAGGAAGGAGGCGTGCAACCCCCGTCTGGTCCGAATTGGACAAGGGGTGCAGCCCCCTTTTCCTTCCTCCTCTCCCCCTCTTTCCCCCCTTCTCCTGCTCCAACAAGGAAGGAGGGAGTCCTACTCCCGGTGGGAGTAGCACTCCCCTTGGCGCGCCCCCTCCTAGGCCGGCCGCCACCTCCCCCCTTGCTCCTTTATATACGGGGGCAGGGGAGCACCTCTAGGCACAACAACAATTGATCCTTGGATCTCTTAGCCGTGTGCGGTGCCCCCCTCCACCATAGTCCTCCTTGATAATATTGTAGCGGTGCTCAGGCGAAGCCCTGCGACGGTAGAACATCAAGATCATCACCACACCGTCATGCTGACAGAACTCTCCCTCGACACTCGGCTGGATCGGAGTTCAAGGGACGTCATCGAGCTGAACGTGTGCTAGAACTCAGAGGTGCCGTAGTTTCGGTGCTTGATCGGTCGGCCGTGAAGATGTACGACTACATCAACCGCGTTGTTCTAACGCTTCCGCTTTCGATACAAGGGTATGTAGACAACACTCTTCCCTCTCGTTGTTATGCATCACCATGATCTTGCGTGTGCGTAGGAAATTTTTGAAATTACTGCGTTCCCCAACAATGGCATCCGAGCCTAGGTTTTATGCGTTGATGTTATATGCACGAGTAGAACACAAGTGAGTTGTGGGCGATACAAGTCATACTTCTTACCAGCATGTCATACTTTGGTTCGGCAGTATTGTTGGATGAAGCGGCCCGGACCGACATTACGCGTACGCTTACGCGATACTGGTTCTACCGACGTGCTTTGCACATAGGTGGCTGGCGGGTGTCAGTTTCTCCAACTTTAGTTGAACCGAATGTGGCTATGCCCGGTCCTTGAGAAGGTTAAAACAGCACTAACTTGACGAACTATCGTTGTTGTTTTGATGCGTAGGTAAGAAAGGTTCTTGCTCAGCCCGTAGCAGCCATGTAAAATTTGCAACAACAAAGTAGAGGACGTCTAACTTGTTTTTGCAGGGCATGTTGTGATGTGATATGGTCAAGACGTGATGAGATATAAGTTGTTGTATGAGATGATCATGTTTTGTTGAAGTTATCGGCAACTAGCAGAAACCTTATGGTTGTCTCTTTATTGCATAAGATGCAAGCGCCAAATAATTGCTTTATTTTATCGCTATACAATAGCAATAGTTGCAAGAGCAATAGTTGGCGAGACGACCATGTGATGACACATTGATATAGATCAAGATGAAGAAGATCATGGTGTCATGCCGGTGACGATGGAGATCATGACGATGCTTTGGAGATGGAGATCAACGGCACAAGATGATGATGGCCATATCATGTCACATATTTTGATTGCATATGGTGTTTATCTTTTATATATCTTATTTTGCTTAGTTCGGCGGTAGCTTTATAAGATGATCTCTCACTAAATTTCAAGATAAAAGTGTTCTCCCTGAGTATGCACCGTTGCCAAAGTTCGTCGTGCCCAGACACCACGTGATGATCGGGTGTGATAAGCTCTACGTCCATCTACAGCGGGTGCAAGCCAGTTTTGCACACGCAGAATACTCAGGTTAAACTTGACGAGTCTAGCATATGCAGATATGGCCTCGGAACACTGAGACCGAAAGGTCGAGCATGAATCATATAGTAGATATGATCAACATAGTGATGTTCACCATTGAAACCTACTCCATTTCACGTGATGATCGGTTGTGGTTTAGTTGATTTGGATCATGTGATCACTTAGATGATTAGAGGGATGTCTATCTAAGTGGGAGTTCTTAAGTAATATGATTAATTGAACTTTAATTTATCATGAACTTAGTCCTGATAGTATTTTGCAAATTATGTTGTAGATCAATAGCTCGCGTTGTTGCTTCCCTATGTTTTTATATGTGTTCCTAGAGAAAACTATGTTGAAAGATGATAGTAGCAATGATACGAACTAGGTCCGTGATCTGAGGTGTATCCTCATTGCTGCACAGAAGAATTATGTCCTTGATGCACCGCTAGGTGATAGACCTATTGCAGGAGCATATGCAGACGTTATGAACGTTTGGCTAGCTCAATATGATGACTACTTGATAGTTAGCGCATCATGCTTAACGGCTTAGAATCGGGACTTCAAAGACGTTTTGAACGTCATGGACCATATGAGATGTTCCAGGAGTTGAAGTTAATATTTCAAGCAAATACCCGAGTTGAGAGATATGAAGTCTCCAACAAGTTCTATAGCTAAAAGATGGAGGAGAATTGCTCAACTAGTGAGCAAGTACTTAGATTGTCTGAGTACTACAATCGCTTGAATCAAGTGGGAGTTAATCTTCCAGATAAGATAGTGATTGGCAGAGTTCTCTAGTCACCATCACCAAGTTAGTGGGACTTCGTGACGAACTATAATGCAAGGGATAACGAAAACGATTCCCGAGCTCTTCCTGATGCTGAAATCGACGAAGGTAGAAATCAAGAAAGAGTATCAAGTGTTGGTGATTGATAAGACCACTAGTTTCAAGAAAAGGGCAAAGGAAAAAAAAGGAACTTCAAGTAGAATGGCAAGCAAGTTGTCACTCCCGTGAAGAAACCCAAAGCTGGACCAAAGCCTGAAACTAAGTGCTTCTATTGCAAAGGAAATGGTCACTGGAAACGGAAATGCCCTGAATATTTGGTGGATAAGAAGGATGGCAAAGTGAACAAGGGTAAATTTGATATACTGGTTATTGATGTGTACCTTACTAGTGCTTATAGTAGCCCTTGAGTATTTGATGCTTGTTCAGTTGCTAAGATTAGTAACTCAAAACAGGAGTTACAGAATAAACAGAAACTAGTTGAAGGTGAAGTAACGATGTGTGTTGGAAGTGGTTCCAAGATTGATATGATCATCATCGCACACTCCCTATACTTTCGCGATTAGTATTGAACCTAAATAAATGTTATTTGGCGTTTGCGTTGAGCATGAATATGATTTGATCATGTTTATTGCAATACGATTATTCATTTAAAGTCAGAGAATATTTGTTATTATGTTTACATGAATAAAGCCTTCGATGGTCATACACCCAATGAAAATAGTTTATTGGATCTCGATCGTAGTGATACACATAATCATAATATTGATGCCAAAAGATGCAAAGTTGATAATGATAGTGCAACTTATTTGTGGCACTGCCATTTGGGTCATATCGGTGTAAAGCGCATGAAGAAACTCTATGCTGATGGGTTTTTGGAATCACTTGATTATGAATCATTTGATGCTTGCGAACCGTGCCTTTTGGGCAAGATGACTAAAACTCCGTTGTTCGGAACAATGGAACGAGATACTAACTTGTTGGAAATAATACATACTGATGTATGCAGACCAATGAGTATTAAGGCTCGTGGCGAGTATCGTTATTTTCTGACCTTCACAGATGGTTTGAGCAGATATGGGTATATCTACTTGATGAAACATAAGTCTGAAATAGTTGAAAGGTTCAAAGGATTTCAGAGTGAAGTGGAAAATCATCATAACAAGAAAATAAAGTTTTTGCGATCTAATCGTGGAGATGAATATTTGAGTTATGAGTTTGGCCTTTAGTTAAAATAATGTGGAATAGTTTCACAAACTCATGCCACCTGGAACACCACAACGTAACGGTGTGTCCGAACGTCGTAACCGCACTTTATTGGATATTGTGCGACCTATGATGTCTCTTATCGGTTGCCACTATTGTTTTGGGCTTATGCATTAGAGATAGTTGCATTCACTTTAAATAGGGCACCATCGAAATCCGTTGAGACGACGGCTTATCAACTGTGGTTTGGCAAGAAACCAAAGTTGTCGTTTGTTAAAGTTTGGGGCTGCGATGCTTATGTGAAAAAGTTTCAACCTGATAAGCTCGAACCTAAATCGGAGAAGTGCGTCTTCATAGAATACCCAAAGGAAACTGTTGGGTACACCTTCTATCACAGATCCAAAGGCAAGATATTCGTTGCTAAAATGGATCCTTTCTAGAGAAGGAGTTTCTCTCGAAAGAAGTGAGTGGGACAAAAGTAGAGCTTGATAAGGTAATTGTATCTTCTCCCGAATTGGAAAGTAGTTAATCATAGAAATCGGTTCCAGTGATTCCTACACCAATTAGTGAGGAAGCTAATGATGATGATCATGAAACTTCAAATCAAGTTACTACCGAACCTCATAGGTCTTCCAGAGTAAGATCCGCACCAGAGTGGTACGGTAATCCTGTTCTGGAAGTCATGTTACTAGACCATGATGAACCCACGAACTATGAGGAAGCGATGATTAGCCCAGATTCCGCGAAATGGCTTGAGGCCATAAAATCTGAGATAGGATCCATGTATGAGAGCAAAGTATGGACTTTAGTTGAGTTGCTCGATGATCAGCAAGCCATGTTAAATAAATGGATCTTCAAGAAGAAGACGGACACTGATAGTAGTGTTACTATCTACAAAGCTCGACTTGTTGCGAAAGGTTTTTGACAAGTTCAAGGTGTTGAATATGATGAGATTTTCTCACTCGTAACGATGCTTAAGTCTGTCCGAATCATGTTAGCAATTGCCACATTTTATGAAATCTGGCAAATGGATATCAAAATTGTGTTCCTGAATGGATTTCCGGAAGAGTTGTATATGATGCAACCAGAAGGTTTTGTCGATCCGAAAGGTGCTAACAAAATGTGCAAGCTCTAGCGATCCATCAATGGACTGGTGCAAGCATCTCGGAGTTGGAATATACGCTTTGATGAGTTGATCAAATCATATGGTTTTATATAGACTTTTGGATAGGCCTGTATTTACAAGAAAGTGAGTGGGAGCACTACAACCTTTCTGATAAGTATATGTGAATGACATATTGTTGATCGGAAATGATGTAGAATTTTCTGGAAAGCATAAAGAAGTGTTTGAAAGGAGTTTTTCAAAGAAAGACCTCGGTGAAGCTGCTTACACATTGAGCATCAAGATCTATAGAGATAGATCAAGACGCTTGATAAGATTTTTCAATGAGTACATACCTTGACAAGATTTTGAAGTAGTTCAAAATGAAATAGTCAAAGAAAGAGTTCTTGCCTGTGATGCAAAGGTGTGAAGTTGAGTAAGACTCAAAAACCGACCATGGCAGAAAATAGAAAGAGAATGAAAAGTCATTCCCTATGCCTCAGTCATAGGTACTATAAAGTTTGCTATGTTGTGTACCAGACCTATTGTATACCTTGCTCTGAGTTTGGCAAAGGAATACAATTTTGATCTAAGAGTAGATCACTGGACAGCGGTCAAGAATATCCTTAGTGAGGACTAAGGAGATGTTTCTCGATTATGGAGGTGATAAAAAGAGCCCGTCGCAAAGAGTTACATCGGTGCAAGCTTTTACACCGATTAAGATGACTCTAAGTCTCAATCTGGATACATATTGAAAGTGGGAGCAATTAGCTAGAGTAGCTCCGTATAGAGCATTGTAGATATAAAATATTTACAAAATACATACGGCTCTGAATGTGACAGACCCGTTGACTAAACTTCTATCATGAGCAAAACATGATCATACCTTAGTACTCTTTGGGTGTTAATCACATAGCGATGTGAACTACATTATTGACTCTAGTAAACCCTTTGGGTGTTGGTCACATGAAGATGTGAACTATGGGTGTTAATCACATACAGATGTGAATATTGGTGTTGAATCACATGGTGATGTGAACTAGATTATTGACTCTAGTGCAAGTGGGAGACTGAAGGAAATATGCCCTACAGGCAATAATAAATTTATTATTTATTTCCTTATATCATGATAAATGTTTATTATTCATTCTACAATTGTATTAACCGGAAACATAATACACGTGTGAATACATAGACAAACAGAGTGTCACTAGTATGCCTCTACTTGACTAGCTCATTAATCAAATATGGTTATGTTTCCTAGCCATGGACAAAGAGTTGTCATTTGATTAATGGGATCACATCATTAGGAGAATGATGTGATTGACTTGACCCATTCCGTTAGCTTAGCACTTGATCGTTTAGTATGTTGTTGTTGCTTTCTTCATGACTTGTACATGTTCCTATGACTATGAGATTATGCAACTCCCGTTTACCGGAGGAACACTTTGTGTGCTACCAAACGTCACAACGTAACTGGGTGATTATAAAGGTGCTCTACAGGTGTCTCTGAAGGTACATGTTGGGTTGGCTATTTCGAGATTAGGATTTGTCACTCCGATTGTCGGAGAGGTATCTCTGAGCCCTCTCGGTAATACACATAACTTAAGCCTTGCAAGCATTACAACTAATGAGTTAGTTGCGGGATGATGTATTACAGAACGAGTAAAGAGACTTGTCGGTAACGAGATTGAACTAGGTATTGAGATACCGACGATCGAATCTCGGGCAAGTAACATACCGATGACAAAGGGAACAACGTATGTTGTTATGTGGTCTGACCGATAAATATCTTCATAGAATATGTGGGAGCCAATATGAGCATCCAGGTTCCGCTATTGGTTATTGACCGGAGACGTGTCTTGGTCATGTCTACATAGTTCTCGAACCCGTAGGGTCCGCACACTTAAGGTTTCGATGACAGTTATATTATGAGTTTATGTGTTTTGATGTACCAAAGGAGTTCGGAGTCCCAGATGAGATCAGGGACATGACAAGGAGTCTCGAAATGGTCGAGACGTAAAGATCGATATATTGGACGACTATATTCGGACTTCGAAAAGGTTCCGAGTGATTCGGGTATTTTTCGGAGTACCGGAGAGTTACGGGAATTCTCCGGGGAGTATATGAGCCTTTTTGGGCCATACAGGAATAGAGGAGAGAGGCCGAAAGGAAGGAGGCGCGCAGCCCCCCTCTGGTCCGAATTGGACAAGGGGTGCAGCCCCCTTTTCCTTCCTCCTCTCCTCCTCTTTCCCCCCTTCTCCTACTCCAACAAGGAAGGAGGGAGTCCTACTCCCGGTGGGAGTAGCACTCCCCTTGGCGCGCCCCCTCCTAGGCCGGCCGCCCCCTCCCTCCTTGCTCCTTTATATACGGGGGTAGGGGAGCACCTCTAGGCACAACAGCAATTGATCCTTGGATCTCCTAGCCGTGTGCGGTGCCCCCTTCCACCATAGTCCTCCTTGATAATATTGTAGCGGTGCTTAGGCGAAGCCCTACGACGGTAGAACATCAAGATCGTCACCATGCCGTCATGCTGACGGAACTCTCCCTCGACACTCGGCTGGATCGGAGTTCAAGGGACGTCATCAAGCTGAACGTGTGCTAGAACTCGGAGGTGTCGTAGTTTCGGTGCTTGATCGGTCGGGCCGTGAAGACGTACGACTACATCAACCGCGTTGTTCTAACGCTTCCGCTTTCGGTCTACAAGGGTATGTAGACAACACTCTTCCCTCTCGTTGCTATGCATCACCATGATCTTGCGTGTGCATAGGAAATTTTTGAAATTACTACGTTCCCTAACAAGGTGCTCATCCGGAATAACCAGGGCACAATCGCAGTAGTTCTCCTTTGACCGCCTTAGCCGATAGAACGGAACGTAAGGCAGCAAACTGAGGAGCCGGGCTAACCCAACATTTGACCAAAGACATGATTCAGAGCTGATGCATATAAGGCCAAACTCACGACGCCGAACACTCCCGAAGGTATTCGGACTTTATAACATATACTGGGTTGAATAACGCCCTTGACCCTGTAATTCCAGGTACGTGCATTGATCTGTCGTGGAGAAAAGCCTATAACGACAGTGTCCCTTATGGGTGTATGAAATACCCGTGGGATGTCAAGCAACAAAAGACAGTAAAGAAGGTTTACACAGGGCCTTAATCTAAAGAGAAACCTTTGGGCGGGGCCCTGCTGCACGTTTGCGCCTTTGTCTTCGTTGTGCCGTATCCTGGAAGGGTGTCGCACGAGTAGTGTCTGTAAAAACGAAAACTCATAAAGAGGAGTAAGCTTGCAGGAATTTGGTTATTCTCAATGGGTATTAGAAATATGAGATATTGGCCTATTGATAAGGCAAGCCGAATTGTGGGCTTTATTATGTGTTGACAACCCCTAGTACCATTTATGGGGATATATGTTTAGCACCCAACCAGGGTTTATCCGGGCTGTTGTTGATGGTGGTGCACCGGACTCGTCTAGCCGTGTCCGTGATATGAACGACCGATCATGCGTTCTAATGGGAGAGGCCGCCTAGAGTCCGGCAGCAGGAGCTGCCGCATACTGCTATGTGTTTCCACTAACCGTTATGACGCCACGTGGACCGGGCATCTTAAGTTTGAGGAGGCGTAGTTCGGTATTGCGTTAAAGCAAGCGAAGGCCGTTCTTCCGAGTAATGCATGATAACCGCTGCTGAAGGGAGCAATGTAGAAGAGTAGTTCCTCGCTTCTGAAGTTGTCGGGAGAACCGAATGTCACTTCTAATACGAGGGAGCCCCAACAGTGGGCCTCAACGCCTGGAATTACTCCATTGAAGGTGGCGCTATTTTGGCTTATTCTGGATGGGTCTATCCCCATCTTGCGGATGGTGTCTTGATATATCAGATTAAGACTACTGCCGCCGTCCATTAGGACTCGAGTGAGATGGTATCCATCAATTATTGGGTTGAGCACCAAGGCAGCCGATCCTCCGTGTCGGATACTGGCCGGGTAGTCCCTGTGATCAAAAGTGATCGGGCAGGCCGCCCAGGGATTGAATTTGGGGCCGACGAACTCTGCTTGAGTTGCGTGTACCATGTTTACCATTTTGACTTTTGGTGGGAATTTTTTATGGCCCCCCGTGTTCGGCTGGCGAGGCTCATCCTCATATTTGCTTGGTGTGTCCCTTCCCTTCTGTTCGGCGTTTAATTTGCCGGCCTGCTTGAAGACCCAACATTCTCTATGGGTATGATTTGCAGGTTTTTCGGAAGTGCCATGGATTTGGCACAATCTGTCGAGGACTTTATTCAGGTCGGACGGTCCCTCTTTGCTGCCTTTGAATGGCTTCTTTCCTTGACCGGGTCGAGAGCCCCTGAATCCGATGTTGACCGCCATGTTGTCCGGACTATCGTCATTTCGACGTTTGTGCTTAGTGCGTTGTGGCTTCCCGTTGCCATCTCAAATTTCGGATGTGCCTGGGTCACTGGTGCCTCTACGGGCCAACCAGCTGTCTTCGCCCGCACAAAAGCGGGTCATGAGGCTTGTTAAGGCTGCCATCGTCCTTGGCTTTTCTTGGCCGAGGTGTCTGGCGAGCCACTCGTCTCGGATATTGTGTTTGAAGGCCGCTAAAGCTTCGGCATCCGGACAGTCGACAATTTGATTCTTCTTAGTGAGGAATCTGTTCCAAAGCTTGCGGGCTGACTCTCCGGGCTGCTGTATTATGTGACTTAAATCGTCTGCATCCGGAGGTCGGACATAAGTTCCTTGAAAGTTGGCCCTGAAAGCATCCTCAAGTTCCTCCCAACTTCCGATTGAGTTTTCAGGGAGGCTCTTCAGCCAGTGCCGAGCTGGTCCTTTCAACTTGAGGGGAAGGTATTTGATGGCGTGGAGGTCATCCCCACGAGCCATGTGTATGTGAAGGATAAAATCTTCAATCCAGACCCCAGGGTCTGTCGTTCCGTCGTATGCCTCTATATTCACGGGTTTGAATCCTTGTGGAAATTCAAGATCCAGCACCTCATCGGTGAAGCACAGGGGGTGCACAGCCCCTCTGTATCTGGCTGTGTCACGGCATGCTGTCGGCTGTTGTTGCGCCCGGTGTTGATTCCGGACTGGTATTTGATCAGTATGATTGTTGAGGTGACCATAATCCCACGTCGGAGCATGTCCTCTGGACCCGTAGATGGACCTGGCCGCACTGGCCTTTTTGTCCATGATCTCACGTAAATCATGTGCGGTATCAGTGGCTGCTCTATCGCGGCCATGAGGTGGTTGGTCCGGCCGAGTGGCCGTATTGTTCTTTGGCGGAATGGGCGTTGCGGCCTCGTTGTCAAATTCGGGTAGCAGTTTGCACTTTGGGTAGCTCTTTGTGTGGCAATCATTGCCACATTTTCCCTCGGTGTCTAGCACCTTGTTCCATCTTCGGTTGAGCGTATCCTGCGCGTCTTTAAGCCTTTGCTTCTGCTTCGTCAGGCTCCTTGCCGTGGCCAGAAGCTTTCTGCGGAGGTTATTTTGCTTCACACGTTTTTCCAGGAAGATGAATGCATCGTCAACCGGACTGTCCCCCCCTCCGTGGGGTAGTTTGATGATTTCGGCCCTCGGGGTCGCTGTGATCGGGCGTTTGTTCGGCGTGGCCTGGCTTGTCTTGCTCTATTGCTGGGTTCGAATTGTCGCCTTTAGAGTCAACCGGAGTGTCGTTCTCCCTCGCGCTGTTATCGCTATTTTTACTGTGACTGGACTTAGAGCGGCGCCTGCGCCGTCGTTTTTGTTTTTGTCCGGGGGGTTTATCCTCTGTCGTGTCCTTCTTGTCACCGTTGTCTTCCTTGGGCATGTCCACCATGTAGATGTCATATGATGAAGTGGCGGTCCAGCGCCCTGTGGGCGATGGTTCCAGATCGTCCCCTGCATTGACATCCATACCACTGATGTCGTCAGAGTCGAAATCAAGCATGTCTGTTAGGTCATCGATAGTGGCTATAAAGTGGGTGGTGGGTGGGAGACGATTTTCTTCATCATCCGTGCCCCACTTAGGCCGAATATAGTTCGGCCAGGAGTCTCCTGACAGAGAGAGAGACCTTAACAAATTCAGCACATCGCCAAAGGGGGAGTGCTGGAAGATATCCGCGGCGGTGAATTCCATGACTGGAGCCCAATCATATTCGACGGGCATGGATGCACGCGGTCCGGGACCTACGACCGAGAACAAGTCCGGGGGTCCGGAGACACAGATTTCCTTAGAAGCGGAGTCTGTGTTCGGCTCCAACGCCGATAGGTGTGCGGCCTCCATGGCGGGGTCCATCCACCCGTCCTTGGATGGCACGATCTGCTCTGGATCAAAGTCCGGAGCCATGGCAGGCGTGATATCCCGAATATTGTTCGACGGTAGATCTAAGTCGTGCGCGTGGCGATCGTTCGGCGCTCCTGACGTGGGCTCGAATCTGTCGAAGATCAAGTCTCCGCGGATGTCAGCAATATAGTTTAGGTTCCCGAACCTGACCTGACGGCCAGGGGCGTAGATGTCGATTTGCTCTAGATGGCCAAGCGAGTTGGCCCACAGTGCGAAGCCGCCGAACACAAAAATCTCTCCGGGGAGAAAAGTCTCACCCTGGACGGAGTTGTTGAAGGTTGGAGAAGCCATCAAGCCTTATAGTGACGACACAGAGGAACTCTCAATGAAAGCACCAATGTCGGTGTCAAAACCGGCGGATCTCGGGTAGGGGGTCCCGAACTGTGCGTCTAAGGCTAATGGTAACAGGAGACTGGGGACACGATGTTTACCCAGGTTCGGGCCCTCTCGATGGAGGTAATACCCTACTTCCTGTTTGATTGATCTTGATGATATGAGTATTACAAGAGTTGATCTACCACGAGATCAAAGAGGCTAAACCCTAGAAGCTAGCCTATGGTATGATTGTTGTTTTTTTACGGACCAAACCCTCCGGTTTATATAGACACCGGAGGGGGCTAGGGTTACACAGAGTCGGTTACAGAGAAGGAGATCTACATCTGAATTGCCAAGCTTGCCTTCCACGCCAAGGAGAGTCCCATCCGGACACGGGACGTAGTCTTCAATCTTATATCTTCATAGTCCAATCAGTCCAGCCAAATTATATAGTCCGGCTGTCCGGATAGCCCCTTATTCAGGACTCCCTCAAGGACCCTGCCTGTGGTATGGTTCAGTGTCAAACACTGGCTCTTCCTGCTCGCTCTCAATGATCATGTTGTGCAAGATGACACAGCAAGTCATGATCTCCCACATTTGATCTTTCGACCAGGTCTGAGCAGGGTACCGGACAACAACAAATCGAGATTGGAGCACACCAAATGCCCGCTCGACATCCTTCCTACAAGCCTCCTGAATGTTCGCAAACCAGGCGTTCTTGCCTCCTGGCACAGGGTTTGAGATGGTCTTCACAAATGTCGACCATCTTGGATAGATGCCATCAGCTAGATAGTACCCCTTGTTGTACTGCCGCCCATTGACCTCGAAGTTCACCGGAGGAGAATGACCTTCAACAAGCTTGGCAAAGACTGGGGAGCACTGCAGGACATTGATGTCATTGTGAGTTCCTGGCATCCCAAAGAAAGAGTGCTAAATCCAGAGGTCCTGTGTGGCCACTGCCTCAAGTACCACACTGCAACCGCCTTTGGTGCCTTTGTACAACCCCTGCCAAGCATTGCATGCAGTCGATGCTTCCAAGCATCCCAGGAAATCGTCTTGCTTCATTCTGTGCTAGGATCCGAGCAGTGTCTTCCGCATTGGGTGTTCGCAAGTACTGCGGTCCAAACACTGCCACCACTACCCTGCAGAACTTGTAGAAACACTCAATGGTGGTGGACTCGGCCATGCGCCCATAGTCGTCGAGTGAATCACCGGGAGCTCCGTATGCAAGCATCCTCATAGCTGTCGTGCACTTCTGGATCGAGGTGAATCCAAGTGTGCCGGTGCAATCCTTCTTGCACTTGAAGTGGCTGTCGAACTCCCGGATGGAATTCACAATCCGGAGGAAAAGCTTTCGGCTCATCCGATAACGGCGCCAAAATGTTTTCTCACCGTGCAATGGAGTGTCGGTGAAGTAGTCCGAGTAGAGCATGCAGTAGCTTTCCAAACGATGTCGGTTCTTTGCTTTCACCCGCCCAAGCGCCGAGCCACCTCGCCGCGGCTTCTCACTGCTCGCGAGCAGGGCGGCGAGCACCATGAGATGCTCCTGCTCCTGGACGTCGACTTCGGCTTCCTCATCCAGCAACACCGCGAGCGCCTCCTCATCTTCGGAGTCCATCGCCGGGCCGGGCAATTCACCGAACACCTTGTGGGCGAGGTGGGTACAAGCCCGCCGGCATACAGGCCCTGCGCGGCCGGAAAAGGTGCCGGGCGGCGGTGAAGAGGCTGCCTCGGCGACGCTCCTTCTTTTTCTAGGCTGGAGACGGTCTACCTAGCTGCGGCGGGCGGTGGTCGGCGCCGGGATCGGCAGGGTGGCGGCCGAGCGCGGGGGGCAGGAGGGCGAATCTGGCCGGGTGGATTGACTTTTCGCTTGTCAATGTGGCCCCAGGAACACTTTTCTCTTGCGCCGGAGCCCCCGAGCGCCCCCCAGTGCGCCGGGTTCGGCCTGCGAGCGCCGGGCGCAAAAACGGCCCGAGCCGGCGGAATTCGGCGTCCTAGGGACGCGATTGGGCCGTTTTTTCAGTGCTAGCGCAAATAAATCGCTTGGGGAGGCCTTCCTGGGGCGCGGCTGGAGATGCTCTTAGCTCTTGTACATACTTTTATTTCCTCTGTACAGTTGTTGATCTTTAATAAATGGCTGTGGGGCTTTGCCTCACAGTAAATATTAAAAAAAATGCTATCTGCTTCTTCACAGAAATTAATAGGCGAATAGTATGTTGCAAGAAGCAAAGGACCAATGATGGACGGACTGGATTGCATGAAAAAAAAAACAAATGTTTCGAGCTGCCGCCCGCGCTCCGCGCATGAAATTTTAGAGCCACATCAGCGATCCCGCCAATCCACCGGCCCAAGCTATCGGCCACGTCAACGATCCGCGGCATCCCTCCCGCGGATCGCCATCTCGACCGTCCACTCCATCCGCATCCAACGGCAGGCACACGCCTCCTCCAACCTCTCGTCCCCTTTAAAACGCCCTTCGCCCCTGCCCGCAAATCACATCACCAGCAGCCACCACCGTTCCTCCGATTCCACATCTGCTCGCAGCTCGAAGAGGATCGTCAGCCATGTCCGGCCGCGGCAAGGGAGGCAAGGGGCTCGGCAAGGGAGGCGCGAAGCGCCACCGGAAGGTGCTGCGGGACAACATCCAGGGCATCACCAAGCCGGCGATCCGGCGGCTGGCCCGTAGGGGCGGCGTGAAGCGCATCTCGGGGCTCATCTACGAGGAGACCCGCGGTGTGCTCAAGATCTTCCTCGAGAACGTCATCCGCGATGCCGTCACCTACACCGAGCACGCCCGACGCAAGACCGTCACCGCCATGGACGTCGTCTACGCGCTCAAGCGCCAGGGCCGCACCCTCTACGGATTCGGCGGCTAGGCCACCACCAGATCAGTAGCCTGATAGTCGGGTGTAGTCGCAGCATCTCGCTGCTGTTTGTCCTGCCTTGTTTGTTCTCTGGATGTACTTCTGTACTAGGATGGAATGGAAATTGCAGCAGTTTACCCTTGAATTCGTACCTAGTCTGTGGGTCTGTTGATGTTTGTTCGTGCGCGTGGTCAGATGTTACCAGTGCGTTCTTCAGTTGTCTTGCTCTGTAAATTTCAGCCCCCAAATCTGATTGTGTAGGCTTTGGTGTTTGGATCCTATTTTGTGGTGGATTCAAACCAAACCATATTGTGATTGGCTTCTGTGTTTGGTGGATAGAAATCAAATCCTATTTTCTGTTGGTTTCAGTGTTTGGATTCAAAACCAAATCCTACTTTTTGTTGGCTTCAGTGTTTGGTGGATCCAAACCAAATCCTATTTGTGTTGGCTTCAGCGTTTGCTGGATTCAGGCTGAATGAGCGTTCTTCTGCTGCTCCATCGTGATGTTAAACTTGGTAGTGCTGGAATGTGTTTCAACTATCTGTGGCGTCAAACTTGTGCAATGTGTGCCTGTGTTGGTCTGGTGGAGAACTGTTTGCTGCCTTGCTGAACATGTGCATTTGGAGAATTGTGTTAAAACATGGGCATTTGTTTTGTTGTTACTTGTACATTATCAAGTTATTAGTATTGCTTGTGAAGGGGATCTAATTTCTCTGGTGATTGGTGAAGTGCTGTTGTTCATCCTTTTATTGCCGGTTGACCGCGTATTTGCTGCTGACTTCGCTGGCGAGTGGTTAATTTTGTTTAAGTTTGCTTTGCTGATCGATACAGCAGAGGGCAATTTTTAGCCAGAACAGGTAAATTTTGTGCAAATATAACAAACTAATACTGCACAGCAATTTCAGAATATCAAAGGCGCTGAGCATTTACAGAAGCCTCAAACACATCTTTCAAATATTTTGTGTTTTACATGGCAACTGGCAAGTGTCGCTATACATCATATTCCACACACACAAACATTCTGAATTCAGGCACATGCTGCATTTGGACTGGTTAAGCAAACTTGAAGTACAATATGAAGAGGATGGCGAAGACGAGGGTCGCAATGATGCCGCCGACGATCCACTTGTTCCTGTCCATCCTCTTGGACATGGAAGCCAGGATCTTCTTGCTTTTGCCGATGTAGTCGTCCACACCATGCAACTGTGTGAGCAAGAGCAGCAGGATTTCATTAGTACGCACTACACTGAGGGCAACAGAAGATGTAATCTATAGCTGAATGATGAGAATCATCCTCTCAAGTCATAACTAGCAGGGTTAATCAGATACTAGTTTTTTTTTCCTCGGCAAATCCAGGCAAACTTACCCCAAACTGATGCCATAGAAAAGCAAAATATACATAATGCAGAAAAGCTAAATTTCCACTAGCTCTGGGGAATTTTGTAAATGGGAGACACCCACGGAATGCTTCTTCACCGGAATAGCAAAGTGATCAAATGGACAAATCTCTTTCTTGGTACTGGAAACTGCATATTACCAGTTGGAGAAATGGATTTTATGTTGATGATTTGGCATCATTAAAGTTATTTTACAACTCATGTCCAAAGAAGCAGGATGCTTGTGCCATATCCAGATGTGACTATCTAGCACCAGACCATGGTCTAACTCTCGTACAAAAGTTTGGATAACTATATTCTTACAGCTGTCATGCTTAATACATACAGTACCTATTTTGGCAGATACTGTACTTTTCACTCTTTCAGTATGAATACTTCATAAAGGACCGACCAGTTTCCAATAAGCATATATGGTGCAAATGCATCAACATCAAAACAGAACTAACCAATGGGATTTGTTGTCTACGTGGTTTGCTAGCTAAGGTTGTTGCCGCTGATCAATATTTAAGGCCAGAAATGATCAATCCATAAATAATTGGACGAGAGAAGGTAAGAAGAACAAATTAGCTCCAACGATGGCTCAAAGTCCCAAATAAATCAACTTGGGAGAACAAAGTACATACGGTTGTGTGAGCATGCAGCAGCGACTGTCGTTGATTATGAAGGTCCTGAAGAATCGACACACCAATTTCTTCTGTCTCGAATACTGTTCTTTGGCTTTCTCTAATTCTGTCAGAAGACTGGTTTAACCTTTCTGATGTCATCATCAATCTTCCTCTCTGATCAGATGATGCCTGAGCCATGATATAATAATTGCAGAAATACATCAGAAAGGAAATGGTGCCATGATAGAAAAATTGCAAACTGGACAAATAAAAGGTAATAAAGTACAGAAATACCAACACAGTTGTAGAAGTATCCAGTAATAAATGAACACAATAGTCTAGATTTCCTCTTGATATGTCCACTTAAATAAGAATGAACCAAATTCTGATCTAATGAACAGATGGAAGATCATATATTACTTCAAAATTTATGCAGTGAAGCTTTCTTGCAACGAAAATAATACATATTCAAGAGCAACAGCATCATTTAATAATTGAAGTGATAAATATGATGAAAGGATGTGCTTCTGTTGTTTTGCTCATACTTTGCATGATAACACATAATGCATCCAAGACTGCTCAACTGGGGACATGAGGTTCGAAAAAGTACAACTGCAATCACTTATTGACAACAGAGTCCAGATGTGGTTCTGAGTTCAACCACAGTCTGGCTCCGTATTATCATAGCTATAAATCGATCACAGAAGGCATGTATCTAGACTTAACTACACTGGTAAATTCAAATTATAAACCTATTATCATAGCTATAAATCGAAAAAGTACAACTGCAATCACTTATTGACAACAGAGTCCAGATGTGGTTCTGAGTTCAACCACAGTCTGGCTCCGTATTATCATAGCTATAAATTGATCACAGAAGGCATGTATCTAGACTTAACTACACTGGTAAATTCAAATTATAAACCTATTATGATAGCTATAAATCGAAAAAGTACAACTGCAATCACTTATTGACAACAGAGTCCAGATGTGGTTCTGAGTTCAACCACAGTCTGGCTCCGTATTATCATAGCTATAAATCGATCACAGAAGGCATGTATCTAGACTTAACTACACTGGTAAATTCAAATTATAAACCTAACTGAAGTTCAACAAACATTGTTTGACATTATCGACTAAAACCATCACAATGCATAATAGTAGCAGCGCTCACTTCATGGATATTCATGCAGAACATTAAAAAAAAAGGTATTGAACACTTCTTCAGAAACCACAATACTGCACACTGTTTTACATATCACGTTTCAAAGGTCTGCGTTGCACTGTAGCCCATCCATTTCACAATTCAAAGTCTTACAATGTCAAGCATGCTGATACCAAAACCCACGATATTTACTCCTTTGCTTTAAAATTCTGCCTTCTAAAAGAAAATTTTCATCCCAGCTTCCCCGCACAGTGGTGTAACCAAGTTAACCAACTAACCACACGGCATCATTCAATATCATAGCAGAACTAACACTATCAGAAACACAGGAACTAACATTATCATTAACGCAAAACTACACCATCAAGCAGGTCAACAACATCATCAAGTTTTCAAGCGAATGCCAAAAATGTGGAATGCACATGCTGACATCAACTATATGGGCTCAACCCACAGCAGAAAACCTAACACATCCACTTAAAGACAATACAGGTGCAGAAGGGATTAAGAGCTACACACAACCACATGGCATCGCAACATCAAGCAAACAGATTTCAAACACATAATCCAGGGTAATAAAATATACTAGGGTCACACACAGACACGCTACGTTCTGATGGAACACAGACACACTCTTTCCTGAGGGAACACACAGATACACCACAGCAGCAAAATCTGTGCGAAGTCCATGGTGGCCACATGCGAGCACTTAGAATGCCAGATAGCATGCCGGAGGCACAATATGCATAAGCTTTGGCGTAAGGTGGAAACGCGAGGGAATGAGAGCTCACCGAGAGTGTGTCGGACATGCCGGACTCGAGGAGCTCCTCCCGGGTGGCCTGTTGGGCATTGGGCGCCGAGAGCCTCTTGATCTCGCCCTTGACGTTGTTGAGATCAGACTTGTACTCCCTCAGTTTAGCCAGCAGCCCGGCCTTGACGCTCGGCTGCATGCTCCGCGCCTCCAAATCCATCCTCCTGATCTACGGGAAACCAGCCAAAGATAAATTGGAGGCACGGTTAGATAACTACGTACAGCACAAATCATAAATCCATCCTCCTCGTCGACGGGAAGCCAGCCAAACAGAAATCGGACGCACAGCACAGCTACCAGCCGGTTCTTACCAGAAACAGTACAACTGATCACGGAAGGAAGACTAACGAAACGGAAATTGCAGAGAGTTCAGCCGGTTCTTACCAGCGATTCAGACTCCTGCACGTCGGCCTGGATCTCGGACAGCTTCTGCTGCTTCTTCTCTGGCGAAGGGAACGGGCAGAGAGAAGAGGGTCAGACCAAGATGCAGAAGAAACAACCGGGGACCTGGGGTTCTGGAGAGAGAGAGGGGGGTCGTGCGTGCGTACCGCCATCGAGGGCGGAGGCGGCGGCGCACTTGCGGGAGAGGGCGGCGGAGATCTCGCAGTACTGCCCCGCGTAGCCCTCGAAGACCTCGCTCATGGTCGCTCCCTCCCCGGCGAATCCGCCGGCGGTCGCGGGCAGCCGGACCGGATCGAGGCCCGCGGAGCCTCCGGCGGAATCGAGGGGAGCCGGGCCAGTCGGTGGGTGGGTGGTCGGAGCGAGTTCGTTGGGGAGGGGGGACGGCGGGTCAGCTGAGGCGGGTGGGGTGCCGTGTTGGGAACCAAACCAACCGGTGCGGTGCACGGGGGACGGAACGCTGACGAGTGATGGTTGCATCCCATCAGGCTGCTGGGTGGGCCCGCCAAATATTCTCCATTTCTCTCGTTCTTCCCGTCTTTACCGTAAAAGAATGGATTACGCGCACACCACCACCATCACCGTCACTTCCACCTCTCTTTTTCTCTTCACGTTATTATAGGGGAATGCCCATGTCGCCCTTTATTAACATGCAATTCAAACTATTTATGAAAAAGTCATTGTTACATCAAAGATAATGTTTGGATAATAAAACTAGAGGATCGCCTTCCAAGGGTGAATACAGTTTTAGAATCGCCAAGTTATGTGCCGCACTATTTGCATTCCTTGGATAGTGGCAAAAGTTCACCGCAACGATTCTCTGCACCCTTCGGAAGCAGACTGCAAGTATGGCCCAGTTCTTTTGCCAGAATCTGGGAATTCTTCCAGAATCCGATCCCTACCCAGCTTCTTTCAGAATTTTTGAGCCCCATTTGTTTTACAATCTATCATTGTAGGAGCTGGATAGGGATCAGATTCTGGGAGAATCCTGACAAAAGAACTGGGCCTATATGGACTCCGCACCTCAATGATGCCATTGCATGCGTGGATATGTTCCAACGAGACCGACACCATCGAGGCTCCTAACTTCTCCAGAAACATAGTGCCTTTTTGCATAGTTGTAGTTTTTGCCGTTGTAGCATCGAACACGTTATTAAGAATGCAAGAACATCTAGCAAGGGCCTCCCCTTTATACTTCGAAGGATCACGGCCGATGAACCTGTTTCATCCATGAGCTGGTTTTGTCCATACTATTTTTATGTGGTTGTAAGACTGACACCGATGCATCATAGTTCGAAGTTATCGCACTAATGGTGAAAGTTGTTCTTACAGTTGGTGCCACTGAATTATCTTTAACAATCTCCCAACATTGCCACCAGATGTACCAAGCACCAACTATCATTGTTTCTGCAAGTCCCAAGTGGCCTATGATGGGTTGATGTTGTTTTTTTGTTTCGTAATATCTCTTCAAAAACTACACTTCCCAACCGACAAACCGACATTGCTTCCCTAACTATATCAAGCAAACATAAGGCACACAATTTCCTTAGCTGCGTTGACCCCTTGATCAATCCAATTGGGGAGAGAGAGGCACCGGGCGGTCGTCGGTCACTAGGAGATGAGATCAAATCGATGGAAACTCACGGCGGTGCCGAAGGACTCGAAACCCCTGCGGGGGGGGGGGGGGATCCTTTTTGTTAAGAGTTAGTTTGGATACTTTACCGCTGAGGAACAATGCTACTAATCATTCGAAAGGCGTTGCAATTAGTTGCAAAGAAGAAAAAATTTCGGATGAAGGAATAGCAACAACCTTACTTTTGTGATGGTAACACATCTTTTAACCGAATGTATTCCATGACAAATGGCTATATGTCGTGATGAAATGTTTCCCGTGGTGATATGCTATCACAATCAAATGTTACCTGGCTTTACGTTTTTTTTTGCGGGGAACTTCAGAGAGCTTTATTCAACAAAGGCATTCGCTGAGCAGTCAGCCAGAAGGTTGCTGATCAGGAAGCTAGGGGTAGTATCTAACCAGCTCTCAGTCACATTAAGCGTAGTACCACGCTTAGCACACAGATGTGCAGGACTGTTTGCTGATCTTATTACATGTTGAATATTGAAAGAAATAAAACTAAGAGCTAGCTCTCCAATTTCAGAGAAGATAGGTGCTATCACTGACCTGTCAATGTAGCGAGAGTTCCAGAGGTTAACTGCCTCTAGACAGTCGGTCTCATGATGACATGTGTGTAGCCTCGTAGTGTTGCGAATCTCACTCCTTCCTTAAGCGCCAAAGCCTCCGCAATGAGGGGGTCCATGACACCTGAAGACGGCTTACACCATGCACCCTTGAAGCCCGATGAGGAGCGTGCAACACCCCCTAGCCCTGCATTCCCATCGTCGAGATGAACAGCGGCATCTGTGTTGATCTTTATGTATGGGTCCTCAGGGGGTTGCCAACCATACCCCGGCAGTGGTGAAGCGAGCCGCACGGGTATATCCAGAATGGCTAGATCCTCTCTTATTTTCCTTACTGAAGAAGCTGGATCCCACCCTTCTCTGTCATGCGTCAGTCGATTGCGAGACATCCATATTGCCCACATCACCGTGACGAAAATTGCCCGATCTTTATCAGAGAACCGGGGTTCACAAAGGATATCCTTTGTCCAAGTATGAGGATGGAGACGTGGCAGGTGAACTTCAAAGACAAGTCTGGCCTCCTCCCAGAACCGGCGCGCATGCGTACACTGCAGCAACGCGTGTTCCAAATCCTCGTCCATGGCCAAGCAAATCTTGCACGTGCTTGTTTCTCTTATGTGGCGATATCTTAGGGTGCATTCATCAGGAATGATACCCCTCAACACCCGCCACCAGAAGACCCTGACTTTTGGGACTACTTTGAGTTTCCATAATGCATCCCACATCTGTTTTTGATCCACTGAAGTGCCGGTAATCTGCCCCTCATCTAGAGCCAAACGCTCTTTTTGATTCACGAGAGCTCGATACGCCGATTTAACAGAGTAAATGCCTGATTTCTCATGTGCCCAAGCAAGGATATCTTCGCCGCCTCCCTGTCGCAATGGTATGTTAAGAATGGCAGCGGCATCAGGTGCAATGAAAATCCCTCGCACCAACTCCTGACGCCATGTCCAGTTAGTTGTATCAATCAGCTCGTTCACGGTCTGTATCACCGTATTTACTGGACGCAGCAGTGGAGTCATTGAGACAGTGGAGGGAATCCACTTGTCTTCCCATACAGAGATGGAAGTACCGGATCCGACTCGCTTCAGCAGCCCGGTTTGTAAAGCTTCCCGGCCAGCTATAATCGCTCTCCAGGTAGCTGAGGATGATTTAGGGACTGTTGCGTGAAGGAAATCCGAGTCTGGAAAATATCTTCCTTTCATAACCTTGGCGCACAGGGAGTTAGGGTTCATCATAAAACACCATCCATGCTTCCCTAACAGCGCCAAGTTAAACAGCCGAAAATCACGGAATCCCATTCCGCCTTTGCACTTTGGCATGGCAAGTTTGTCCCAAGCGATCCAATGTAAGGAGTTCCTATCAATAGAGCTTACCCACCAAAATTTTGCCATGCTCGAGGTGAGACTTTTGCACACCTTTTTCGTAAACAGAAAACAACTCATGCCAAACGTCGGGATGGCTTGAACAATGGATTTTAAAAGTGTCTCTCTGCCGGCGCAAGCAAATAGCCTCTCTGCCCAACCTTGCATGTTGCCTCGTGCCCGATCAACTAGATATTCAAAGGTTCCACTAGTGATCTTGCCAACGGCAGTGGGTAGGCCGAGGTAGCGTTCTGAGAAAGCTTCGACTTGTACTTCAAGAAGTTGCTTCAAAGTTTGTCTAAGGGTCGTTGGCGTGTTTGGGCTGAAGAATATAGAGCTCTTGCTCCTGTTGACACACTCTCCAGAAGCATCCCCATATATTGCAAGAATATCATTCAGCCTAGCCGCGCTTTCCTCATTCGCCTTGATGAAGATGAGGCTATCATCAGCGAATAGTAGGTGATTCACCCATGGTGATCTGAAGTTCACTCGGATACCCCTGTCCACAAAGTCCCAGTAGTGCTTCAGAAGTGAGGTAAAACCTTCGGCGCAAAGCAAGAACAAATAAGGGGAGATTGGACACCCCTGCCGAAGCCCTCTGGATGGGTCGAAATAAGGCTGCAGCTCTCCATTCACACGGACAGAGAACCGAACAGATGTGACACACTTCATGATCAGCCTGACCAGATTAGCATTGAACCCCAGCTTCAAGAGTATGGCTTTCAGAAAGTGCCATTCGACTCTATCATAAGCCTTCATCATGTCAAGTTTGATCGCACAAGTGTAGTTCCTCCCTTTCTTCCGTCTCTTCATCGTGTGAACACTTTCAAAGGCAACGAGAACATTATCTGTGATCAGACGACCTGGGACGAAAGCACTTTGTTCCTCACTGATAATATCGTCCATGCACACTCGCAACCGGTTAGCTATAACCTTTACTGCCAGTTTGTATAACACTGGACAAAGAGCAATTGGCCGATATTGTGAGATGCTTTGGGGGTGACGTACCTTAGGGATCAGTGTGATAGATGTGTCGTTGAGACCCAATGGTAGTTCGCCTCCATTAAGAAAAGCCAGCACCGCTTGTGTTACGTCTTCTTGCAACAACTTCCAGTGGCGTTGGAAAAAACCCGCCGTAAAGCCATCCACCCCCGGCGCCTTGGACGGAGCCATTTGGAACAGTGCACGCTGAACCTCAGCCGGCTCATAAGGTTTACTCAAAAGTTCATTCATCTCCGGCGTGACCCGGGTGGGTACATGCGACAACAGCACATCGGTGTCATTGGCACCCTGCGATGTGTAAAGTGCTTGATAAAATGCTAATATTTCAGCCTTATCCTCTGTTTCATTGGCACAAATAGAGCCATCGTCTCTTCTGAGACCTGATATACGATTAGTGCGTTTTCGTTGTCTCGCTTGTGCCTGAAAGTATGCCGTGTTGCGATCGCCCGAGCGCAGCCACGGAACGCGGGATCGTTGCCTCATCCAGATTTCCTCGAGGCGGAGTGCTTCTCTCAGCTTCTGCATGATGCCTTTCTCCTCATCGGATGGGCCCCTTCCCATGGAGTGTTGACGCAGCCTGTCAAGCCGCTTTTGCAAGTTGCGAATGTTTCTGGACAGGCTACCAAATTCGCGGGCTCCCCATGGCTCGAGCCGACTCTGAAGCGCCCCTAGGGAGTCCATTATTCCTTGTAAACCAGAACCACGGGCATGCCCCCGCCACGTTTGTGCGATTAGATGTTCATAATCCTGGTGAGATTGCCAAATGTTTTCGTAACGAAATTGTCTGGCTCCAAACGGCCTATGTGTAAATGCATGGTTCCTGAATTCAGCGATGACAAAACAATGATCCGATTCCACTGCACACATATGCCTAACACGTATATGATCAAATTTCTGCCTAAACTCTTCATTGGCAAAGGCTCTGTCAATCCTTGCCTTGACATTCGCATCTCCAGCTTGGCGGTTGTCCCAAGTGTAAGCAACACCGGACCATCCTAGATCTTGGAGAGCACATTCGTCGGTCACTTCTCGAAACTCTCTCATCTGTCGCTCGGGGCGAGCTGCTCTACTGAAGTGTTCGTCAGAGTACAAGGTTTCGTTGAAGTCACCCATGCACATCCATGCACCATGGGGGATGGTATGTAAGGTTCTAATGCAACGCCAGCTATGGTGACGATCTGCTGCTCTAGGCGCGCCATAGAATCCTGTGAACCTCCATGCATTCGGTCCCTAAGCTTCATCATGGACCAAAACATCAATGTGACTGCGACTGTATGATTTAAGTTCCACAGTCACAGCATTAGACCAGAACAGCCCTATGCCACCTCTTAGGCCGTCACTGTCTACACCAAAACTGCCAGCAAACCCAAGGGTATACCGCAGATCCTCTACTCTTTTCCCTCTGATTTTCGTTTCCATAACAAAAACCAGTTCAGGCCCTTCTTGCTTCACCACATTGCGAAGCTCGCGAACTGCCTCGGGGTTCCCAAGCCCCCGGCAGTTCCAGCTCAAACAACTCATTGCGACGGGCAGGGCTGACTAGCAGCTCCCGCCGAGTTGTCTGAAGTCGTGGGTGTTTCTCTCTTCTTCTTTGGTGCTCGTTCTACTTCTGCACCTTCAACTGTATCTTCGCCACTTGCTGCTGCAGGGTTATACGGCATGATGGCGTTGGTCTGCTGTTCACCTTCCAATTCTGCAGTTGGCGCGGGCATAATAACCTTTCTGTAAACTTGCTTCGGAGGTCCCCCTTTCCTCTTGTTCTTGCCGTTGCTGTTGCTCTTCCTGGGAGAGACTACCTCCTGATTACCATCACGAGTAGCACTGAATTCAGGAACGTCTGCTTTCCCACTTGATTTTGCATTAGTCTGGCTAGCTCCTGAGCTCTCGCTAGAAGTCGGTTTCTTTTTGTCCTCCGGTGCACGGATACTGGTTTTGAAGGGTAGCTCGCCATTCTCATCCCTGGTTCCCGGCGTTGGACAAAGCAGGTCCGAATGACCTAGTCGGCCACAAGAAAAGCAAAAGTTTGGGACATTTTCATACTGAATGTCGTACCAGTCGCGACCACCACGAGCCACTGAATCTATAAGGATCCACCTCCGCAAAGGCTTGCTGACATCAATAGTTACTCTTGTCCTCAAAAATCCCCCAATGGGGTCAAACTGTATTGAGTGGGCGTTCACATCTATCTGTTTTGCCACTGCCTGCCCTCTCTTTTCATTGCGAAGATTAAAGGGTAGGTTAAGGACCCTAGCCCATAGTTGCAGTCTGTCAAACTTCAGTTCAGATGGTTTCATGCACTCGGAAAACTCCGTCAGGATGACAGCGTGCTTGCTGATGTGCCACGGGCTTCCGTCCCAGACGCGATCACGATCGCGCTTGCTGGTGAATTCCGCCACAAAGATGTTTACCCCCGCCGACCTGAAAGACAGGCCTTTAGGGTTCCCCCAGGCAGGTCGAAGAGCATTGGAGATCGTCTGGATGTGGAACGTGTGACGATGAAGAACTTTCCCAGCCAGTGACCACTTCGTCGGATCGCCCTCGTCGACGTCGTCGATCACCAATGGTGTGGCTTCCTCTTCCGTCAGATCCAACTTGCCCATCGCCTCCGCCAGTCGCGCCCTTGCCGTGCGTGGCGAGAGAGCGCCTTCCTTGCCATTGCCAACGCCAGATGCATCCATCTTGCGCCGCCCCCAAAGCGCCCCGTCGATCGAGATCGGACGTGCGCCGTCGTCGCCCCTCGAACCCCTAGTCGCCTGTCGCAAGGCTCCTAAGTTTTCGGGGAAAAAACTCCGCCTCTGGTCTACATTCCACAAACCTCCTGGCTTTATGTTGTTTGTCGTCACTGATAACAGGATGTTTCATGTGTTCTCGTATGTATACTTTCCCACCCATTGTATCTCACGGAGTCATGGTGCATATTCTTTCCCAATCCCACCCATTGTATCTCATGGTACATAATATGCGATGGACAAATATCACTTCACGGGAAAAAAATATTTTCTCGTTGAAGTCCAAATGTCACTATACAAATTTCATCCCGCGGGAACAAATTATATCGTTGTTGAAGATCCTAATGTCACTAGCCAAAAAGATCTTGCTTGGGGAAAGACCGGCTGCGCATTTCAGGATGAGATACCCAAAGGTTTATTCTTAGGCTTCCTTTGATTTGTAGGAGTAGGAATTTTATAGGATAGGATTTTCAAAGGAAAATTTCCTTTGAAAGCCCCCTTATTTGTAGGATATGAACCAACTCTTCACATTTCAAAGGAAAAACCAACGCCCAAATGGAAAATTTTCAATCATATGCATCAAATGACATCTCTTTTCCTATGGGAATATATATACACATCATCTCACTTTCTATGATTTTCCTATTCCCGTGAAGCAAAGGAGGCTTAGTATTACTATCATTTGTCTCGGCTGCCTCTCGTGGTTGGTAACATCGTTTAAATCGCTATCCAATACATTCCTACTTCCTAGCTTTCTATAACACGAAGTCAACCTAGACAAACCACTTAGTTCCACTTGGACATGGACGCCAGGATCTTGTTGCTTTTGCCGATGGAGTCGTCCACACCATGCAACTGCGAGCAAGAGCAGCAGGAAATTTCATTAGTACGCACCACGCGGCAGGTAACGGAAGATGTAATCTATAGCTGAATGATGAGAATCACCCTCTCAAGTCATAATTAGCAGGGTTAATCATGTACTAGCTGCTTCTCTTCTACTTGACAAATCCAGGCAACTTACCCGAAAGTGATGCCAGAGAAAAGCTAAACAGCAGTCCGAGAGGGCCACAGAGTTGCTATACCTAATGCGGAAAAGCTAAAGTTCCACTAGCTTTGGGGAATTCGCCTCAGAAATCAAAAGGTCAAATATTTGTTTCATTTTGTAAACGGTCGACATGCACGATATGTTTCTTGACCGGAATAGCAAAGTGATCAAGTGGGGAAAAAAATCTCTTTCTTGATACTGAAAACTGCATACTACCAGTGGGAGAAATGGATCTTATTTTGATGATTTGGCATTATTAAAGTTATTTTGCAACTCATGTTCAAAGAAGCAGGATGCGTGTGCGGTATCCAGAAGTGACTCATCTAGCACCAAACCATGGTCTAACTCCTGTACAAAAGTTTGGATAACTATATTCTTACAGCTGTCATGCCTAGTGGAACTAACTGATGAGTACTTCATAAAGGACTGACCAGTTTCCAATAAGCATATATGGTGTAAATGCATCAACATCAAAACAGAAACTAACTGATGGCATTTCTTGTCTATGTAGTTTGCTAGCTAAGGTTGTTGTTGCTGATCAATATTTAAGGCCAGAAATGATCAATCTATAAATAATTGGACGAGAGAAGGTAAAAAGAACAAATTAGCTATAACCTACGTTGCGCGGATACTTCAGAAAGTGCGCGTATCCAGCCGGATACTGCCCCGATACTCGGATACTGCCCCGATACTTCCCGATACGTATCCCGTAAGTATCCCTCGGTATCTTGATATTAAAAAAAGAAAATAATGTTTGATACTTCTAGGATACTTCTGCAATACATTTTGGATACCTGAAACCCCTCGTTCGACGTGAAATCCCCTCAATAATAAAGGCGCACCTTTGAAGATTCCCATGGGCGTGAGTTCATGTGAAAACATGCCTGTCAATGTTTTTTATTCAATTGAAAGGTGAGCAAGAGAGAGTCGATGCATTGATTGGAAGAGCAAACCTGGTCAAATCTTACGGCCAATTAATGAAAGTGGACTAAGTGCAAGAAAAGAAAGGGGTAATCGTATTGAGGCATGCTTTGACCAAGAAGCTCCTTAATTTTTTGTCTTCATATTTGTAATAACCAATATATGTAACATCTATATATAAATGTATCCCCGTATCCATGTTTTTAGAAAATTGACATATCGGGCGTATCCCCGTATCACGTATCCGATACGTATCCAAGTATCCGTGCAACGTAGCTATAACGATGGCTCAAAGTCCCAAATAAAAGTAAACTTGAAAGATCAAAGTACATACTGTTTTGTGAGCACGCATCAGTGTCTCTCGTTGATTATGAAGGTTCTGAAGAATCGACACGCCGATTTCTTCTGTATCAAGTGCTGTTATTTGGCTTTCTCTAATTCTGTCGGAAGACTGATTTAACCTTTCTGATGTCATCATCAATCTTCCTCTCTGATCAGATGACGCCGGAGCCATGATATAATAATTGCATTGGTACATCAGAAAGGTAATGGTGCCATAATATCAAAATTACAAACATGACGGATAAAAGGAAAGGCAATATAACACAGAGAAATAATAAGACAGTTGTAGAGGTATCCAGTAATAAATTGACACAATAATCTAGATTTCATCTTAATATGTCCACTTACATACGAACGAACTAAATTCTCAGCTAATGAATTGATGGAATATCACATATAGGTTTACTTGAAAATTTATGCCATGAAGCTTTCTTGCAACGAAAATAATACATATTCTTTTTTTTTGCGAATAAAAAACAATACATATTCAAAGCAACGGTATCAATTAAAAATGAGAGTGATAAATATCATGAAATGAATGTGCCTCTGTTATTTTGCTCATACTTTGCATGGTAACGCATAATATATCCAAGACTGATAAACTGGGAATATGAGGTTCGAAAAAATACAACTGCAATCACTTATTGACAGCAGAGTCCAAATGTGGTTCTGAGTTCAAGCACAACCCAGTTCTGTATTATCATCATAGCTATAAACTGATTATACAAAAGGCATGTATATACTTCTAAGTTTCTAGCCGTAACTAAAAGCACTAGACTTAGCAACAGTGGAAAACTCAAATTACAGACCTAGCTGAAGTTCAAGAAACATTGTTCGGAACTACCCATAATAGTAGCAGTGCTCACTTCATGGATATCCATGCAAAACATTTAAAATTAAATAAATGATATGGAATACTTCTTTAGACACCACAATACTGCACACTGTTTTACATATCATGTTTCAAAGGTGTGCGTTGCACTGTAACCCATCCATTTCACAATTTGAATTCTTATAGTGTCAAGCATGCTGATCCCAAAACCCACAGTATCTACGCATTTGCCTGAAAATTTTGCTTCCCAAGCAAAATTCCGTCCCAGACTCCCCGCATAGTGGGGTAACCAAGTTAACCAACTAACCATACAGCATAACTCGATATCATAGCAGAACTAACACTATCAGAAACGCAGGACTAACACTATCATTAACACAAAACTACACCATCAAACGGGTCAACAACATCATCAAGTATTCAAGTGAACGCAAAAAATGTGGAATGCACATACTGATTTCAACAATATGGGCTCAACACACAGCAGGAAACCTAACACGGCCACTTAAAAAAAATACAGGTACAAAAGGGATTAAGTGGAACACAAAACCGCAGGGCATCGCAATATCAAGCAAACAGGTTTCAAACACATAATCCAGGATATAACAATACACTAGGGTCACACACAGACAAACTATTTTCTGATGGAACAAACATACATACCACAGAAGCAGAATCTGTTAGAAGCACTCCATGGTTGTCACAGGTGATTACTTAGAATATCAGATAGCATGACAGAGGCGCAATGAACATAAGATTTGGCGCAAGGCGGAAACGTAAGGGATAGGGAGCTCACCCCGAGTGTACCCGGCATGCCGGAGTTGAGGAGCTCCTCCCGGGCGGCCTGTTGGGCATTAGGCGCCGAGACCTTCTTGGTCTCACTCTTGATGTTGTTGAGATCAGACTTGTACTGCCTCAGTTTAGACAGCAGCCCGGCCCTGACGGTCGCATGCAGGCTCCGGGCCTCCAAATCCATCTTCCTGATCTGCGGGAAGCCAGCCAAACAGAAACAGGGACGCACATTCAGACGACTGAGGTATCATAAGTTCATAACAAGCACAATCTCTGCATGAAGTAGGAGGAAAGCTTCCACATCACAGCTTTAAAATTAAGCACTGAAGACAAGTACTATTATATATTCCCTCCATCCCAAAATAAGTGTCTCACCCTTAGTGCAATTTTGTACTCCCTCCGTCCCGAAATACTTGTCGGGAGAATGGATATATCTAGACGTGTTTTAGTTCTAGATACATCCATTTTTATGCATTTCTCCGACGAGTATTTCCGGACGGAGGGAGTATTAAAGTTAGCACAAAGTTGAGACACTTATTTTGAGACGGAGGGAGTAGTAAAAATTCTGCTCACAGAAAATTTAGTTCCGCCGTATTTACCAGCGATTCAGACTCCTGCACGTCGGCCTGGATCTCGGACAGCTTCTGCTGCTTCTTCTCTGGTGATGAAGGGAAGAAGAGAAGAGGATCAGACCAAGGCATGTAATCAACCGGAAACCTGGGGTTGTGGGCGAGAGAGAGGCGTGTGTACGTACCGCCATCGAGGGCGGAGGCGGAGGCGCACTTGCGGGAGAGGGCGGCGGAGATCTCGCGGTACTGCCGCTCGTAGCCCTCGAAGACCTCGCTCATGGTCGGTCGTTCCCCGGTGAATCAGCGGTGGCGGGCAGTCGAATCGGATCGATCGAGGAACGGGTTGGAGCTGAGGCGGTGGATCGGCGAGGGGGAGGGGACGGCGGTGGGGTGCCGTGTCGAACCGGTGCGCCGGGGACGGGACGCGGACGAGTGGCCGACGTGGCTATCTGGGCCAGCCCGGCCCAGACCACTCTTAAACGTACGTAAACCTGGGGTTAATTTGTTGGGCTAAGGAATTTCTCAAAAGCCACTTAAAAAAAGGAATTTCTCAAAAAGAATTTGTTGCATTCATTCTCAGTTGTTTCTTTCAGCTCATGTGCCTCTCATTGTCGCTAATTTTTCCTAAATTGTTATGGTGATGGATCTCTTAGTTTTAATATAAGATCATCCTAGGCAAACTCCTAGCTTACAACATCATGGTCCCCTAAAAAAAAAGCTTACAACATCATGGAGGTAGGGATATTTATAAATTGTCATCCTAAACAGACCTCTTACCTTTGAGTAATATAAAACAGAGTCGGAAATCCTGTTCTTGAGGAAAATAACGCTCGGTGATGTGGGTACACAACTTAAAAGGTTTATTTTTTCTTACTTATTTTACTTTTCACAAACCACATGCCTCTCGAGAGTATTGATGGGCCCAACCATTTTCATAATATTTTTGGGGAAGTTGAGATTGCACTAGGTGCAAGAAGTGAAACAAATGAGAGCAATTCGCTCCTTGAGAATAATAGGAAACAATAACCACCCAACTATGAAGAGACTGGGTTTCATGGGTTGTGTGTGGGACCGTTGTAAGAAAGGGTTGTTGGGGAGCGTAGCAATAATTCAAAAAAATTCTACGTATCACCAAGATCAATCTAGGAGATTCTAGCAACAAGA
>NC_041381.1:633750598-633790297 GCF_002162155.2 Triticum dicoccoides
GATCGCTAAGCGGAAGCGTTACAAGAACGCGAATGATGGAGTCGTACTTGCGGCGATTCAAATCGCGGAAGATCCGATCTAGCGCCGAACGGACGGTGCCTCCGCGTTCAGCACACGTGCAGCCCGGGGACGTCTCCTCCTTCTTGATCCAGCAAGAGGAGAGGAGAAGTTGAGGGAGAGCTTCGGCAGCACGACGGCGTGGTGGTGGAGCTTGTGGTATTTCTGCAGGGCTTCACCAAGCTCTACGGAGGAGGAGGTGTAGGGAAGGGAGGGGCTGCGCCAAGGGAAGGGGTTCGGCAGCCCTCTCCTCCACTATTTATAGGGGAAGGGGAGAGGTGTCCGCCCCCCTTAGATCCCATCAAGGGGGGAGGGGGCAAGGGGGGACTTGCCCCCCAAGTTTGCTGGGAGGCGCCCCACCCCCTAGGGTTTTCAACCCTAGGCGCCTTGGGCCCTTGAGGGGAGGGGGGCACACCAGCCCACTAGGGGGTGGTTCCCACCCTTGTTCAACCCATTAAGTCCCCCGGGGCAGGTGGCCCCACCCGGTGGACCCCCAGACACCTTTCGATGGTCCCGGTACAATACCAATAACCTCCGAAACCATTCCGGTGACTAAAACTGGACCTCCCATATATAAATCTTTACCTTCGGACCATTCTGGAACTCCTCGTGATGTTCGAGATCTCATCCGGGACTCCGAACAACCTTCGGCAACCACATACTATTTCCCATAACAACTCTAGCGTCACCGAACCTTAAGTGTGTGGACCCTACGGGTTCGGGAACCATGCAGACATGACCGAGACATCTCTCCGGCCAATAACCAACAGCAGGATCTGGATACCCATGTTGGCTCCCACATGTTACACAATGATCTCATCGGATGAACCACGACGTCAGGGATTCAATCGACCCCGTATACAATTCCCTTTGTCCATCGGTATGTTACTTGCCCGAGATTCGATCGTCGGTATCCCAATACCTCGTTCAATCTCGTTACCGGCAAGTCTCTTTACTCGTTTCCATAATGCATGATCCCGTGACGAACTCCTTAGTCACATTGAGCTCATTATGATGATGCATTACCGAGTGGGCCCGGAGATACCTCTCCGTCATATGGAGTGACAAATCCTAGTCTCGATTCGTGCCAAACGAATAGACACTTTCAGAGATACCTGTAGTGCACCTTTATAGCCACTCAGTTACGTTGTGACGTTTGGTACACCCAAAGCACTTCTACGGTATCCGGGAGTTGCACAATCTCATGGTTTAAGGAAATGATACTTGACATTAGAAAAGCTCTTAGCAAACAAACTACACGATCTTGTGCTATGCTTAGGACTGGGTGTTGTCCATCACATCATTCTCCTAATGATGTGATCCCATTATCAACGACATCCAATGTCCATGGTCAGGACACCACAACCATCTATTGATCAACGAGCTAGTCAACTAGAGGCTCACTAGGGACATATTACGGTCTATGTACTCACACATGTATTACGGTTTCCGGTCAATACAATTGTAGCATGAACAACAGACAATTATCATGAACAAGGAAATATAATAATAACCATTTTATTATTGCCTCTAGGGCATATTTCCAACCTCCCACTTGCACTAGAGTCAATAATCTAGTTACATTGTGATGAATCGAACACCCATAGAGTTCTGATGTTGATCATGTTTTGCTCATGGAAGGGGTTTAGTCAACGGATCTGTGACATTTAGATCCTTATGCACTTTACAAATATCTATGTCTCCATCTTGAATGTTTTCACGAATGGAGTTGAAGCGACACTTGATATGCCCGGTCTTCTTGTGAAACCCGGGCTCCTTGGCAAGGGCAATAGCTCCAGTGTTGTCACAGAAGAGAGTCATCGGGCCCGACGCATTGGAAACAACTCCTAGGTCGGTGATGAACTCCTTCATCCATATTGCTTCATGTGCTGCCTCCGAGGCTGCCATGTACTCCGCTTCACATGTAGATCCCGCCACGACGCTTTGCTTGCAACTGCACCAGCTGACTACCCCACCATTCAAAATGTACACATATCCGGTTTGTGACTTGGAGTCATCCAGATCTGTGTCGAAGTTAGCATCGATGTAACCCTTTACGACGAGCTCTTCGTCACCTCCATAAACGAGAAACATATCCTTAGTTCTTTTCAGGTACTTCATGATATTCTTGGCCGTTGTCCAGTGTTCCATGCCGGGATTACTTTGGTACCTCCCTACCAAACTTACGGCAAGGTTCACATCAGGTCTGGTACAAATCATGGCATACATAATAGACCCCATGGCTGAGGCATAGGGGATGACACTCATCTTTTCTCTATCTTCTGCCGAGGTCGGGCATTGAGCCGTGCTCAATTTCACACCTTGCAATACAGGCAAGATCCCCTTCTTGGACTGATCCATATTGAACTTCTTCAATATCTTATCAAGGTATGTGCTTTATGAAAGACCGATGAGGCGTCTCGATCTATCTCTATAGATCTTGATGCCTAATATGTAAGCAACTTCTCCAAAGTCCTTCATTGAAAAATACTTATTCAAGTAGGCCTTTATGCTTTCCAAAAGTTCTATATCGTTTCCCATCAATAATATGTCATCCACATATAATATGAGAAATGCTACAGAGCTCCCACTCACTTTCTTGTAAACACATGCTTCTCCATAAGTCTGCATAAACCCAAACACTTTGATCATTTCATCAAAGCGAATGTTCCAACTCGGAGATGCTTGCACCAGCCCATAGATGGAGTGCTAGAGCTTGCACACCTTGTCAGTATTCTTAGGATCGACAAAACCTTCCGACTGCATCATATACAATTCTTCCTTAAGGAAACCGTTAAGGAATGCCGTTTTGACGTCCATTTGCCATATCTCATAATCATAGAATGCGGCAACTGCTAACATGATTTGGACGGACTTCAGCTTCGCTATGGGTGAGAAGGTCTCATCGTAGTCAACCCCTTGAATTTGTCGATAACCCTCAGCGACAAGCCGAGCCTTATAGACGGTCACATTACCATCCGCGTCAGTCTTCTTCTGAAAGATCCATTTAGTTTCTATGGCTTGCCGATCATCGAACAAGTCTGTCAAAGTCCATACTTTGTTTTCATACATGGATCCTATCTCGGATTTCATGGCTTCAAGCCATTTGTTGGAATCCGGGCCTGCCATCGCTTCTTCATAGTTTGAAGGTTCACCGTTGTCTAACAACATGATTTCGAGGACAGGGTTGCCATACCATTCTGGTGTGGAACATGTCCTTGTGGACCTATGAAGTTCAGTAGTAACTTGATCTGAAGTTTCATGATCATCATCATTAACTTCCTCTCTAGTCGGTGCAGGCACCACAGAAACATCTTCCTAAGCTGCGCTACTTTCCGGTTCAAGAGGCAGTACTTCATCAAGTTCTACTTTCCTCCCACTTACTTCTTTCGAGAGAAACTCTTTCTCCAGAAAGGATCCGTTCTTTGCAACAAAGATCTTGCCTTCGGATTTGAGGTAGAAGGTGTACCCAATGGTTTCCTTAGGGTATCCTATGAAGACGCATTTTTCCGACTTGGGTTCGAGCTTTCCAGGTTGTAGTTTCTTGACATAAGCATTGCATCCCCAAACTTTTAGAAATGATAGCTTAGGTTTCTTCCCAAACCATAATTCATACAGTGTCGTCTCAATGGATTTAGACAGTGCCCTACTTAAAGTGAATGCGACACTCTAAAGCATAACCCCAAAATGATAGCGGTAAATCGGTAAGAGACATCATAGATTGCACCATATCCAATAGAGTGTGATTACAATGTTCAGACACACCATTACGCTGAGGTGTTCCAGGCGGCGTGAGTTGTGAAACAATTCCACATTTCCTTAAGTGCGTACCAAACTCGTGACTCAAATATTCTCCTCCACGATCTATTCGTAAGAACTTTATTTTCCTGTCACGTTGATTCTCTACCTCACTCTGAAATTCCTTGAACTTTTCACAGGTCTCAGACTTGTGTTTCATTAAGTAGACATACCCATATCTATTTAAGTCATCAGTGAGGGTGAGAACATAACGATAGCCACCGCGAATGAGGGAGTCCTGGATAAGGGGGTATCCGGACAGCTGGACTATATACTTTGGCCGGACTGTTGGACTATGAAGATACAAGATTGAAGACTTCGTCCCGTGTCCGGATGGGACTCTCCTTTGCGTGGAAGGCAAGCTTGGCGATTCGGATGATAGATCTCCTTCTCTGTAACCCACTCTGTGTAACCCTAGCCCCCTCCGGTGTCTATATAAACCAGAGGGTTTAATCCGTAGAATAACAATCATAATCATAGGCTAGCTTATAGGGTTTAGCCTCTACGATCTCGTGGTAGATCAACTCTTGTAATACTCATATCATCAAGATCAATCAAGCAGGAAGTAGGGTATTACCTCCATCGAGAGGGCCCGAACCTGGGTAAACATCGTGTCCCCAGTCTCCTGTTACCATTAGCCTTAGACGCACAGTTCGGGACCCCCTACCCGAGATCCGCCGGTTTTGACACCGACATTGGTGCTTTCATTGAGAGTTCCTCTGTGTCGTTGCTGTAAGGCTCGATGGCTCCCTCAACCCTCAACAACGCAGTCCAGGGCGAGACTTTTCTCCCTGGACAGATCTTTGTGTTCGGCGGCTTCACACTGCGGGCCAACTCGCTTGGCCATCTGGAGCAGATCGACAGCTACGCCCCTGGCCGTCAGGTCAGGTTCGAAAACTTGAATTACACGGCAGATATCCGCGGAGACTTGATCTTCAACGGATTCGGGCCTACGCCAGGAGCGTCGAACAGTCACGACAAGCACGACTTAAATCCGCTGTAGGACAGTATTCGGGATATCGCCCCTGCAGCTGCGCCGGACCTAAATCCGGGGCAGATCGCGTCGTCTGAGGACGGGTGGATGGACCCCGCCACGGAGGCCGCATGCTCTTCGGCGGTAGAGCCGAACACAGATTCCGCTGTTAAGGGAATCTGCATCACTGGACCCCCGGACTTGTGTCCGGATGTGGGTACCGAACCGCGCGCGCCCGGGCCCATCGAGTCTGATTGGGCTCCAGTAATGGAGTTCACCGTTGCGGATATCTTTCAGCACTCCCCCTTTGGTGATGTGCTAAATTCATTAAGGTCTCTCTCTCTGTCAGGAGATTCCTGGCTGAACTATGTCCGGCCCGAGTGGGATACGGACGACGAAGAAAATCGCCTCCCACCCACCACCCACTTCATAGCCACTGTCGATGACCTAACAGACATGCTTGATTTCGACTCTGACGACATCGATGGTATGGATGCCGATGCAGGGGACGATCTGGAACCACCGCCCATGGGGCGCTGGACCGCCACTTCATCATATGACATCTACATGGTGGACACGCCTAAGGAGGACAATGGTGACAAAAAGGACACAACGGAGGATAACCCCCCCGGACAAAAGCCAAAACGACGGTGCAGACGCCGCTCTAAGTCCAGTCACAGTAAAAATAGCGATAACAGCGCAAGGAAAAATGACACTCCGGTTGACTCCAAAGGCAACAATATGAACCCAGCAATGGAGCAAGAAGAGTCAGGCCACGCTGAACAGACGCCCGATCACAGCGATCCCGAGGGCCGAACTCATCAAACTGCCTCCGGAGAGGAGGACAGTTTGGTTGATGATGCATTCATCATCCCAGAAAAACGTTTGGAACAGGATAACCTCCGTAGAAGGCTTATGGCCACGGAGAGGAGCCTAAAGAAGCAGAAGCAAAGGCTTAAAGCCGCGCAGGATATGCTCAACCGAAGATGGAATAAGGTGCTAGACACTGAAGGAAAATGTGGCGACGATCGCCACACAAAGAGCTACCCAAAACGCAAGCTGCTGCCCGAATTCGACGATGAGGCTACAGAGCTCATTCCGCCAAAGAACAATACGGCCATTCGGCCAGACCAACCACTTCATGGCCGCGATAGAGCAGCCACTGATGCCGCACATGATTTAAGTGAGCTCCTGGACAAAAAGGCCGGTGCGACCAGGTCCATTTATGGATCCAGAGGACACGCTCCGACGCAGGATTATGGTCACCAAAACGATCACACTGATCAAATACCAGTCCGGAATCAACACCGGACACAACAACAGCCGACAACATGCCACGACATGTCCAGATACAGAGGGGCTGTGCACCCTCTGTGCTTCACCGATGAGGTGCTGGATCACGAATTTCCACAGGGATTCAAACCCGTGAACATAGAGGCATATGACGGAACGACAGACCTTGGTGTCTGGATTGAAGATTTTATCCTCCACATCCACATGGCTCGCGGGGATGACCTCCACGCCATCAAATACCTTCCCCTCAAGTTGAAAGGGCCAGCTCGGCACTGGTTGAAAAGCCTCCCCGAAAATTCAATTGGAAGCTGGGAGGAACTTGAGGACGCTTTCAGGGCCAATTTTCAAGGGACCTATGTCCGACCTCCGGACGCAGATGATTTAAGTCACATAATACAACAACCCGGAGAGTCAGCCCGCAAGCTTTGGAACATATTTCTCACTAAGAAGAATCAAATTGTCGACTGTCCGGATGCCGAAGACCTAGCGGCCTTTAAGCACAGTATCCGGGACGAGTGGCTGGCCAGACACCTCGGCAAAGAAAAGCCAAGGATGATGGCGGCCTTAACAAGCCTTATGACCTGCTTTTGCGCGGACGAGGATAGCTGGTTGGCCCGTAGAGGCACCAGTGACCCAGGCACATCCGAAATTTGAGATGGTAACGGGAAGCCACGGCGAAATAAGAACGAGCGTCAGAACAATGAAGAAAGTCCGGACAACACGGCGGTCAACGCCGGATTCAGGGGCTCTCGACCGGTCAAAGAAAGAAGCCATTTAAGGGCAGCAAAGAAGGACCGTCCGGCCTAAATAAAGTCCTGGATAGATTGTGCGAAATCCATGACACCCCCGAAAAACCTGCAAATCATACTCACAGAGAATGTTGGGTCTTCAAGCAAGCCGGCAAGTTAAACGCCAAACACAAGGGAAGGGAAACGCCAAGTGAAGACGAGGATGACCTCGCCAGCCGAACACTGGGGGACAGAAAAAATTCCCACCAGAAGTCAAAACAGTAAACATGGTCCACACAACTCATATAGAGTCCGTTGCCACCAAATTCAACACCTGGTCGGCCTGACCGATCACCTTTGATCACAGGGACCACCCGGCCAGTATCCGGCACGGAGGATCAGCTGCCTTGATGCTTGACCCAATAATTGACGGATACCATCTCACTCGAGTCCTAATGGACGGCGGCAGTAGTCTTAATCTGATATATCAGGACACCGTCTGCAAGATGGGGATAGACCCATCCAGAATAAGCCAAAGTAAGACCACCTTTAAAGGAGTGATACCAGACATTGAGGCCCGTTGCTGGGGCTCCCTCGTATTAGAGGTGACATTTGGTTCTCCCGACAACTTCAGAAGCGAGGAACTACTCTTCGACATAGCGCCCTTCAGCAGTGGTTATCATGCATTACTCAGAAGAACGGCCTTCGCTTGCTTTAATGCAGTACCGAACTACGCCTGCCTTAAACTTAAGATGCCTGGTCCACGTGGCATCATAACTGTTAGCAGAAACACAGAGCAGTATGCGGCGGCTCTCGTAGCCGGACACTAAGCGGCCTCTCCCATCAAAACGCATGATCGGTCGTTAAGACCACTAACACAGTTAGACGAGTCCAGTGCACCATCGTCAACAATAGCCCGGATAAATCTGAGCTGGGTGCCATACATATATCCCCATAAATGGTACCAGGGGCTGCAAACATGTAATAAAGCCCACAATTCGGCTTCCCTTCTTAATAGGCCAATATCTCATATTTCTAACATCCATCGAGAATAACCAACTTCTCGCACGCTTACTCTTTTACATGAGTTTTCGTTTTTACAGACACTATTCGTGCGACACCCTTCCAGGATACGGCACAATGCAGACAAAGGCGCGGACATGCAGCAGGGCCCCGCTCAAAGGTTTCTCTTTAGATTAAGCCCCTGTGTAAACCTTCTTTACTGTATTTTGTTGCTTGGCATCCTGTGGGTATTCAATACTCCCACAGCGGATACTAGCATTATAGGCATTTCGCCACGACAGATCAATGCACGTACCTGGAAATATAGGGTTCATATTCAAGGGCGTTGCTCAGCCTAGTATATGTTATAAAGTTCGAATACCTTCGGGAGTGTTCGGCGTCGCGAGTTTGACCTTATATGCATCAACTCCGAATCATGTCTTTGGTCAAATGTTGGGTTTGCCCGGCTCCTGGGTTTGCTGCCTTACGTTCCATTCTATCGGCTAAGGCGGCCAAAGGAGAACTACTACGATTGTGCCTGGTTATTCGGGATGAGCACCTCAGTAGAGAAAGTCGAAAACTGACTGTCATGATACAACGAGAGACTGGTCAACCACTCGAAGACTTATCGGAATCTATAGGATTCCTCCGCATTAACGAAGGACCATTTCCCGGTCACATACATACGCGCCCCTATCCGGATGCACGCGTAGCCCCACCATTAATCTCCTATGGCTAAGTGAAAGTGTTATAGCTATATAGTCCGGTTGCCTAGTTCGATGTGCGATCACCTCCTTAATGGACCAAGACGTTGGATCAAGTGTGATTACGCATATTTTTTCGAAACACCCCCGCATTATATGCGTGGGGGCTAAAGCCAACGACTGCTAACTTTCAAGTTATATGAATACATAAATGGCCGCGCAGGAGGCATTATAACACTTTCAGGCAAAAGTATAAACACAACCTCTATATTTAACACATAATTGTTTACAATTAATTGACTTGTCACTCAAACATGACATTCTTCGAGCACTGAGCCTCTATTATACGGGCACCTTCTATGACCTACTCAAAATAGTGCTCGGCTGGGCCCTGGCTTCCTGCCGGACTCTGGGTTGCAATGCTGGTGGCTTCCATATCTGCCCAATATGTCTAACACGGGCAAGAGCCATCCGCGCACCCTCTATGCACGCCGACCTTTTCACGGCATCGATTCACGATCCGACGCAAATAATTGTTGCACTAAACCAAAGTAACTATCCGGCCTCGGTCCCTTCGACCATAGACGGTCTATTATAGACCTCATTGCAAGATCGGACAACCTATGGAGCTCGGCTATAGAGGCCATCCTCTCACTCAATGGCAATGAGCGCGTTGGAGCGCTAAATTGCGACCAGAATAACCTTTCTATTTCATTATCTTTATGATCCTTGAATAACTTGGTCGCATCAGCCGTACTTTTCGCCAAGTCCGCATACTCATCTGCAGCGCTCCAAAGCCGATCCAAAGGAGCATACTTTGGATCTAAGAACTTCATCCGCAACAAATAGGGGCTTCCAGCCGCGATTTCTCCGGCTTGTCAAAGTTCCTCCCGCGCGTCTCTAATTTCCGAGCGTGTCTCCTTGGCCGCATCAGGGGCCCTCTTCAGGTCAGCCGCTTTCACCTGATTCTCCTTTTCAAGGAGCTCATACCGGGTGGCGGCGTCCCTCAGCTCCACAGCCATCTCGGCTATCTTTTCTTCGCTTCGGCGATGAGCAACATGTTCGGCTCTCAAGTTTTCGGCTGCCTTTAGGGCAGCCGCATTGCTAGCCCGGGCTTGTTCCTTGGCTAGGGCAAGTTCCGCCCTCAGGGCCTCAATGACAGCAGCTCCATCTGCAGCCCCACCATACCATATCAATATTACAATCCTCTTAATATTTCCTAAACAAATTAGGAAAAAACGAGCGCATACTCTGTGACTCGTCAAGCCGCTTGTTTACAAGCGTGATGTTGGCATCCACCACATCAATCTGTCGCCTCAGTTCGGTGAATTCAGAGGTCCGGTCTACCGCCGGACCCTTATCAACCTGCGCATGAATGCAGTATGATCATTACCTGAGAGTGTGATCCTCCATTTGCCGCCTAGGGCTGGCAACCAGAGTCTCAGGGGCTACTATCTATACGGAGCACACCTAGCGCGTGCGGTACAATCAAAAATTGCATATTTCATCACGTACCTCGAAGCCTTTGAGCAAGCTTCCAAAAGCTTCATTTAACCCGCTCATGGCGGATGAAATCTTCTCCAACACCGTACCCATTAGCGTACGGTGCTCCTCCGAGAGAGCAGCTTGCTCCAGGAGGCCCGTCAGTATGTTCGGCCGGGCATCAGACTGTCTCAGACCCTTCTCATTGCCCTCCATGGGAGCCGAACGCGCCAGGCTCGGGGCGGCTGAAGTGTTAACTTCCGGCCTCAGCAGATCTGGACTCCTCCGTGATGACACCTCTGGGTCGCCTGCCCCGTGGGGCGGAGAGGTAGGTGGGGTTTCACTCTCCATCATCTCTGGAAGAAGATCCCCCGAAGACGAACCCTGTTGAGACGAGCTACTAGCCGAACTGCAAAAAAATAGATCCTGGTTATTGTTCTCAGAGGAAAAAGCAATAGCTTCTTGTTTCTTAACTTACAGCTCAGTGGAGGGCTGGCCCGTTTGCGGGCACGGTGCGGTGAGGACGCCCTTCGGGACAGGCCCCCCTGGTGAAGCTCTCTTCCCTTGCTTAGGCACCTCCGTCTCCAAGTCTTTGAAGGCAGCCCTTTTCTTCCCGCGGGGGGAGGAAACCTTGGAAAAACCTCCCCGATTATCCTCCTTCATGGAGACAGTAATTCCCTCGGTTTGGATGTGCAATGTGTGGAGTTCGGCTTCTCTATTCTTCTCTCCCCTTTTCCCCAAGGGCACTTGGCTTAATGCGCGTCTAAGGATCCTGGCTATTGCAAGACTAGGCGAGCCTTCGGGAAGTGGGGCCGTACACCTGATCCTCTATGCCTTGCTGAGCCAATCCTGGCCGCGGACAAGTTTTCAGAATAATGTTGTATTAAACATAAGCGAAGTGTTCGGTTACAGGGTTACTTACTTGGGTATCTGGGCGGTTTCAGCTCAGGCTCGCATCCTCGGTGGTGTCCGGACACCTTACCTGTGGTCCGAGGAATAACGTATACATCCCTTCGAGCGTCATGCCGAAGAAGTGCTGAATGGTTCGCGGACCTTCCGGATTGAACTCCCACATCCGGAGAGGCTGACGTTTGCACGGCAAGATCCGCCGAACTAGCATTACCTGAATGATTTTGACAAGATCGATATCCCTCTCAAGAAGCTCTCGAATACGGCTCTGCAATGTCGGTACATCATTAGCAGGCCCCCAGTCTAGTCCCACATTGGCCCATGACGCCAGTTGAGGCGGAGGGCCCGGACAGAAGGCAGGAGCAGCCACCCACGTTGTGCCTCGGGGAGCTGTGATGTAAAACCACCTCCGTTGCCACATATCAGACACCTCCGAGAAGGAACCTTCTGGCCATGGAACATCAGCGTTTCTGCTTATTGCGGCACCTCCGCACTTCGTGTGTCGCCCCTCAATCACCTTTGGCTTCACATTGAAGGTCTTGAGCCATAGACCGAAGTGTGGGGTGATGTGGAGGAAGGCTTCACACATGACGATAAACGACGAGATGTGGAGGATGGAATCCGGAGCTAGATCGTGAAAATCTAGCCCGTAATAGAACATGAGCCCTCTCACGAAGGGATCAAGAGTAAGGCCCAAGCCTCGGAGGAAGTGAGAAACAAATACGACACTCTCGTTGGGTTTGGGAGTGGGAATGACCTCCCAGGGGTGGGAAGCCTGTGCTTAACGTCGGCGGTCAAATATCTGGCCTCCCTGAGCTTCGCAATGTCCTCCTCTGTGACAGAGGAGGCCATCCACCGACCTTGAAGGTTGGATCCGGACATGATTGAAGATCCAAAGTGCCTAAGCTTGAGCTTCGAGTGTTGGAACTCGAGAGGCAGAAAGGCGCAAGCGTGGTAAGAAAGGGATAGGCCTTGACCCCTCTATAAAGGGGGAGGATATCAAGCGTCCCCAGCGTAACCGTTTGGGACTTGCCTAAAAACACGGAGTCATGCCAACAGGCGTGGTGGGGTTACCCATACCCATATTGATGAGGATCCCACGATAATGGGGACACGATCTCTGCTTCGACAAGACGTGCCAAGGAAACCGCCTCGCAATGTGTGCGGTAGCTGGTTGTAAAAAATGGTTCAAATAATGGCAGGGCCGTGGCGTGATGTCACGCTACGAAGAGTTGTCAGCAGATTAGATTTGTGGATTATTGTTCTCTCTACGGCGGTATGTGAAATTTGTCTTGCAGAGCCGGGCATGACTTAAGTGTTCGAAATCTACCTTGGAGTATTCGGAGATGGAACCCGCCTTGCAATGCCGAAGACAATTTGCGTGCCGGACTCATCGTCATTGAAGCCTGGTTCAGGGGCTACTGAGGGAGTCCTAGATAAGGGGGTATCCGGACAGCTGGACTATATACTTTGGCCGGACTATTGGACTATGAAGATACAAGATTGAAGACTTCATCCCGTGTCCGAATGGGACTCTCCTTTGCGTGGAAGGCAAGCTTGGCGATTCGGATGATAGATCTCCTTCTCTATAACCGACTCTGTGTAACCCTAGCCCCCTCCGGTGTCTATATAAACCGGAGGGTTTAGTACGTAGAAGAACAATCATAATCATAGGCTAGCTTATAGGGATTAGCCTCTACGATCTCGTGGTAGATCAACTCTTGTAATACTCATATCATCAAGATCAATCAAGCAGGAAGTAGGGTATTACCTCCATCGAGAGGGCCCGAACCTGGGTAAACATCGTGTCCCTAGTCTCCTATTACCATTAGCCTTAGACGCATAGTTCGGGACCCCTTACCCGAGATCCGCCGGTTTTGACACCGACGGCGAGCCTCAACACTCATTGGACCGCACACATCAGTATGTATTATTTCCAACAAGTTGGTTGCTCGCTCCATTGTTCCAGAGAACGGAGTCTTGGTCATTTTGCCCATGAGGCATGGTTCGCACGTGTCAAATGATTCATAATCAAGAGACTCCAAAAGTCCATCTGCATGGAGTTTCTTCATGCGTTTGACACCAATGTGACCAAGGCGGCAGTGCCACAAGTATGTGGGACTATCATTATCAATCTTACATCTTTTGGTATCCACACTATGAATATGTGTAACCTCACGTTCAAGATTCAATAAAAATAAACCATTGACCAGCGGGGCATGACCATAAAACACATATCTCATATAAATAGAACAACCATTATTCTGGGATTTAAATGAGTAGCCATCTCGCATTAAACGAGATCCCGATACAATGTTCATGCTCAAAGCTGGCACTAAATAACAATTATTGAGGTTTAAAACTAACCCCGTAGGTAAATGTAGAGGTAGCGTGCCGACGGCGATCACATCGACTTTGGAACCATTCCTGACGCGAGTCGTCACCTCGTCCTTCGCCAGTCTCCGCTTATTCCGCAGCTCATGTTTTGAGTTACAAATATGAGCAACCACACCGGTATCAAATACCCAGGAGCTACTATGAGCGCTGGTAAGGTACACATCAATAACATGTATATCACATATACCTTTGGTGTTGTCGGCCTTCTTATCCGCTAAGTACTTGGGGCAGTTCCGCTTCTAGTGACCATTTCCCCTGCAATAAAAGCACTGAGTCTCGAGCTTGGTCCATTGTTTAGCTTCTTCCCGACAACTGATTTACCGGGCGTGACAACTCCCTTGCCGTCCTTCTTGAAGTTCTTTTTACCCTTGCCTTTCTTGAAACTAGTGGTCTTATTCACCATCAACACTTGATGTTCCTTTTTGATTTCCACCTCCGTTGATTTCAACACTGAATACAACTCAGGAATGGACTTCTCCATCCCTTGCATATTGTAGTTCATCACTAAGCTCTTGTAGCTAGGTGGGAGCGACTAGAGGATCCTGTCAATGACCGAGTCATCTGGAAGATTAACTCCCAGCTGAGACAAACAGTTGTGCAACCCAAACATTGTGAGTATATGCTCGCTGACAGAACTGTTTCCTCCATCTTACAACTGTAGAACTTGTCGGAGACTTCATATCTCTCGACCCGGGCATGAGCTTGGAAAACTATTTTTAGCTTTTGGAACATCTCATATGCTCCGTGCTGCTCAAAACGCTTTTGGAGCCCCGGTTCTAAGCTGTAAAGCATGCCGCACTGAACCAAGGAGTAATCATCACTACGCGACTACCAGGCATTCATAACATCTTGAGTTGCTGGGAAAATGGGTGCGTCACCTAGCGGTGCTTCAAGGACATATGCTTTCTTGGCAGCTATGAGGATGATCCTCAAGTTTCAGACCCAGTCCGTATAGTTGCTACCATCGTCTTTCAGGTTGGTTTTCTCTAGGAACGCGTTGAAGTTAAGGGCAACATTAGCGTGGGCCATTTGATCTACAAGACATATTGTAAAGATATTTTAGACTATGTTCATGATAATTAAGTTCATCTAATCAAATTATTTAATGAACTCCCACTCAGATATACATCCCTCTAGTCATCTAAGTGATACATGATCCGAATCAACTAGGCCGTGTCCGATCATCACGTGAGACGGACTAGTCATCATCGGTGAACATCTCCATGTTGATCGTATCTGCTATACGACTCATGTTTGACCTTTCGGTCTCTCGTGTTCCGAGGCCATGTCTGTACATGCTAGGCTCGTCAAGTCAACCTAAGGGTTTTGCACGTGTAAATCTGGCTTACACTCGTTGTATGCGAACATTAGAATCTATCACACCCAATCATCACGTGGTGCTTAGAAACAATGAACCTTAGCAACGGTGCACAGTTAGGGGGAACACTTTCTTAAAATTTTTAGTGAGGGGTCATCTTATTTAATGCTACCGTCGTTCTAAGCAAATAAGATGTAAACATGAAAAACATCACATGCAAATCATAAAGTAACATGATATGGCCAATATCATCTTGCACCTTTGATCTCCATCTTCGAGGCGCGGCATGATCACCTTCGTCACCGGCATGACACCATGATCTCCATCATCGTGTCTTCATGAAGTTGTCTCGCCAACTATTACTTCTACTACTATGGCTAACATTTAGCAATAAAGTAAAGTAATTACATGACGTTCTCATTGACACGCAGGTCATACAATAAATTAAGACAACTCATATGGCTCCTGCCGGTTGTCATACTCATTGACATGCAAGTCGTGATTCCTATTACAAGAACATGATCAATCTCATACATCACATATATCATTCATCACATCCTTTTGGCCATATCACATCACATAGCATACCCTGCAAAAACAAGTTAGACGTCCTCTAATTGTTGTTGCATGTTTTACGTGGCTGCTATGGGTTTCTAGCAAGAACGTTTCTTACCTACGCAAAAGCCACAACGGTGATATGCCAATTACTATTTATGCTTCATAAGGACCCTTTTCATCTAATCCGATCTGACTAAGGTGGGAGAGACAGACACCCGCTAGCCACCTTATGCAATAAGTGCATGTCAGTCGGTGGAACCTGTCTCACGTAAGTGTACGTGTAAGGTCGGTCCGGGCCGCTTCATCCCACAGTGCCGCCGAATCAAGATAGGACTAGTAACAGTAAGCAAATTGAACAAACCAACGCCCACAACTACTTGTGTTCTACTCGTGCATAGAATCTACTCATAGACCTAGCTCATGATGCCAATGTTGGGGAACGTAGCAATAATTCAATATTTTCCTACGTATCACCAAGATCAATCTAGGACATTCTAGCAACAAGAGAGAGAGAGAGAGAGAGAGAGAGAGAGAGAGGAAGTGCATCTTCATACCTTTGAAGATCGCTAAGCAGAAGCGTTACAAGAACGCGGATGAAGGAGTCGTACTCGCAGCTATTCAAATCGCGAAAGATCCGATCTAGCCCCGAACAGACGGTGCCTCCGCGTTCAGCACACGTAACGCCCGGGGACGTCTCCTCCTTCTTGATCCAGCAAGGGGAGAGGAGAAGTTGAGGGAGAGCTCCGGCAACACAACAGCGTGGTGGTGGAGCTTGTGGTATTTCTGCAGGGCTTCGCCAAGCTCTACAGAGGAGGAGGAGGTGTAGGGGAGGGAGGGGCCGCGCCAGGGGAAGGGGTTCGGCAGCCCTCCCGCCCCCACTATTTATAGGGGAAGGGGAAAGGGGGCCGTCCCCCTTAGATCCCATCTAGGGGGGCAGCCAAGGGGGGGACTTGCCCCCCAAGTTTGGTGGGAGGCGCCCCCACCCCCTAGGGTTTTCAACCCTAGGCGTCTTGGGCCCTTGGGGGGGGGGTGCACCTGAAAGAAATATGCCCTAGAGGCAATAATAAAGTTATTATTTATTTCCTTATATCATGATAAATGTTTGTTATTCATGCTAGAATTGTATTAACCGGAAACATAATACATGTGTGAATACATAGACAAACATAGTGTCACTAGTATGCCTCTACTTGACTAGCTCGTTAATCAAAGATGGTTATGTTTCCTAGCCATAGACATAAGTTGTCATTTGATTAACGGGATCACATCATTAGAAGAATGATGTGATTGACTTGACCCATTCCGTTAGCTTAGCACTTGATCGTTTAGTATGTTGCTATAGCTTTCTTCATGACTTATACATGTTCCTATGACTATGAGATTATGCAACCCCCGTTTACCGGAGGAACACTTTGTGTGATACCAAACGTAATTGGGTGATTATAAAGGAGCTCTACAGGTGTCTCCGAAGGTACATGTTGAGTTGGTGTATTTCGAGATTAGGATTTGTCACTACGATTGTCAGAGAGGTATCTCTGGGCCCTCTCGGTAATGCACATCACTATAAGCCTTGCAAGCAATGTGACTAATGAGTTAGTTGCGGGATGATGCATTACATAACGAGTAAAGAGACTTGCCGATAACGAGATTGAACTAGGTATTGAGATACCGACGATCGAATCTCGGGCAAGTAACTTACCGATGACAAAGGGAATAACGTATTTTGTTATGCGGTTTGACCGATAAACATCTTCATAGAATATGTAGGAGCCAATATGAGCATCCAGGTTCCGCTATTGGTTATTGACCGGAAACATGTCTCGGTCATGTCTACATAGTTCTTGAACCCGTAGGGTCCGCACGCTTAAAGTTAGATGACAGTTATATTATGAGTTTATGTGTTTTGATGTATCGAAGATAGTTCGGAGTCCCGGATGTGATCACGGACATGACGAGGAGTCTCGAAATGGCTGATACATGAAGATTGATATATTGGACGACTATATTCAGACACCGGAATGGTTCCGGGGGTTATCGGATGTATACTGGAGTACCGGGGGGTTACCGGAACCCCCCGGGGGTTTAATGGGCCTCATGGGCCCTAAGTGAAGAAGAGGAGGGGCGGCCACGGCTGGCCGCGCCCCCTCCCCCTCTAGTCCGAATAGGACAAGGAGAGGGGGGGGGGTGGCGCCTGATAACCCGCAAGTATACGGGATAGTTGTGGCCTCTTTCGATAAGTAAGAGTGTCGAACCCAACGAGGAGCTAAAGGTAGAAAAAATATTCTCTCAAGCCCTATCTGCCACTGATACGACTCTACGCATGCTTAGTGTTCGCTTTACCTAGAACAAGTATGAAACTAGAAGTACTTTGTAGGTGTTGTAGGGTAGGTTTGCAAGATAATAAAGAACACATAAAAAAAGCTAGGGACTGTTTAGATAAAGATGCAATAAAGTAAATATAACGAGTGTGGAAAAGTGGTGTTAGGAGTTGCGAAATTTCCCGTAAGCAATTGACTACTTTACTAGACCGATAGCAAGTTTTATGTGGGAGAGGCCACTGCTAGCATGTCATCCCTGGCTTGGAATTCTATGCACTTATGATTGGAACTTTTAGCAAGCATCTGCAACTACTAACGTTCATTAAGGTAAAACCCGACCATAGCATTAAGATATATTGGTCCCCCTTCAATCTCGTATGCATCAATTTCTATGCTAGGTTGAATCTTCTGTCACTCTAGCCCTCCAATACATAGTCCTATGAACATACAACTAACCCTATGGTGTGATCCACGCGCGCTCATATGATGGGCACCAAAGGACAGCAACATAACCACAAGAAAATTAAACCAATCATAGCAATTCATCAATCACCGATAGGACAACGAAAATCTACTCATACATCATATGATGGCAACACATCATTGGATAATAATATGAGGCATAAAGCACGATGTTCAAGTAGAGAGTACAACGGGTTGCGGGAGAGTGAACTGCTGAATATAGATGGGGGAAGGTGATGGAGATGTTGGTGAAGATGGTGGAGGTGTTGGTGAAGATCACGGTGATGATGATGGCCCCCGGCATCGCTCCGGTGCCACCGGAAGCAAGGGGGAGAGAGCCCCCCTTCTTCTTCTTCTTCCTTGACCTCCTCCCTAGATGGGAGAAGGGTTTCCCCTCTGGCCCTTGGCTCCCTGGCATGGGAGGGGCGAGAGCCCCTCCGAGATTGGATCCGCCTCTCTGTCTCTCTCTGTTTCTGCGTTTTGGATTCTGCCCTGGCACCGTTTCTTTTATATCTGGAGATCCGCAACTCCGATTGGATTGAAACCTTCGCCCAGATCCTTTTCCAAAAATTAGCTTTCTTGCGGCCAAAGTAGAGCATCAACCGCCTTACGAGGGGCCCACGAGGGTGGGGGGCGCGCCCATCTGGAGTGGGCGTGGGCCCCTATCTCGTGGCCACCTCGGGCACCGTCTCGCGTTGATTCTTCCTCCCAAAAATCACAAATATTCCAAAATAATTCTCCGTCCGTTTTTATCCCGTTTGGACTCCGTTTGATATTGGGTTTCTACGAAACATAAAACATGCAACAGACAGGAACTGGCACTGGGCATTGGATCAATATGTTAGTCCCATAAAATAGTATAAAAAGTTGCCAAAAGTATATGAAAGTTGAATAATATTGGCATGGAACAATAAAAAATTATAGATACGACGGAGACGTATCAGCAACCCCAAGCTTAATTACTGCTCGTCCTCGAGTAGGTAAATGATAAAAAAAGATAATTTTTGATGTGGAATGCTACCTAGCATAATCTTGATCATATGTCTAATCATGGCATGAATATTAAGACACGAGTGATTCAAAGCAATAATCTATCATTTAACATAAAAATGATAATACTTCAAGCATACCTACCAAGCAATTATGTCTTATCAAATAACATAGCCAAAGAAAGCTTATCCCTACAAAATCATATAGTTTGGACATGCTTCATTTTCGTCACACAAAATGCTCCCATCATGCACAACCCCGATGACCAGCCGAGCAATTGGTTCATACTTTTTAACGCACTTCAGCTTTTTCAACTCTTACACAATACACAAGCCATGGACATAGCACTATGGTGGTATATGATGGTGGTTGTGAGGACAAAAAAGGGAGAAGATAGTCTCACATCAACTAGGTGTATCAACGGGCTATGGAGATGCCCATCAATAGATATCAATGTGAGTGAGTAGGGATGGCCATGCAACAGATGCACTAGAGCTATAAATGTATGAAAGCTCAAACTAGAAACTAAGTGGGTGTGCATCCAACTTGCTTGCTCATGAAGACCTCGGGCATTTGAGGAAGCCCATCATCGGAATATACAAGCCAAGTTCTATAATGAAAATTCCCACTATTATATGAAAGTGATAACTCAAGAGACTCTCTCTATGAAGAACATGGTGCTACTTTGAAGCACAAGTGTGGTAAAAGGATAGTAACATTGCCCCTTCTCTCTTTTTCTCTCATTTTTTTATTTTCTCTTTTCTTGGTGGGCTTCTTTGGCCTCTTTTCTTTTATTTGGGCTTTTTTGGCTCTTTTATTTTTCATAAAGCCCGGAGTCTCATCCCGACTTGTGGGGGAATCATAGTCTCCATCATCCTTTCCTCACTGGGGCAATGCTCTAATAATGATGATCATCACACTTTTATTTACTTACAACTCAATATTACAACTCGATACTGGAACAAAGATATGACTCTATATGAATGCCTCCGGCGGTGTACCGGGATATGCAATGAATCAAGAGTGACATGTATGAAAAATTATGAAGGCGGCCTTGCCACAAATACAATGTGGACTACATGATCATGCAAAGAGCAATATGACAATGATGGAGCGTGTCATAATAAACGGAATGGTGGAAAGTTGCATGGCAATATATCTCGGAATGGCTATGGAAATGCCATAATAGGTAGGTATTGTTGCTGTTTTGAGGAAGGTAAATAATGGGTGCATGATACCGGCGAAGGTTGCGCGGCATAATAAAGGCTAGCAAAGTGGAAGGGTGAGTGTGCATATATCCATGGAATCACATTAGTCATAAAGAACTCACATACTTATTGCAAAAGTCTACTTGCCCTCAAAGCAAAGTACTACTACGCATGCCCCTAGAGGGATAGATTGGTAGGAAAAGACCATCGCTCATCCCCGACTGCCACTCATAAGGAAGACAATCAAAGAAACACCCCATGCTTCAAATTTGTCACACAACGTTACCATACGTGCATGCTACGGGACTTGCAAATCTCAACACAAGTATTTCTCAATCTCGCAATTACTCAACTAGCATGACTCTAATATCACCACCTTTATATCTCAAAACTATTGCAAGGAATCAAACATATCATATTCAATGATCTACAAATTTATGAAGGATTTTATGACTAACCATGTGAATGACCAATTCCTGTCATCTCTCTAAATAGATATAAGTGAAGCAAGAGAGTTTAATTCTTTCTATAAAAGATATGCCCATGATCTAACAAATATAAATGAAGCAAAATATCATTCTACAAATGGCGGTTTTCTATGTGAAGAGATACAGGCAATCCAAACTTCAAACGATATACGTGAAGCACATGAAGCATTCTATAAAGCCATACTCAAAAGATTTAAGTGAAGTGCAATGAGAATTCTATAAACCAACCAAGGATTATCTCATACCAGCATGGTGCATAAAAGAAAAGTGAAAACTAAATGCAAAAGACGCTCCAAGACTTGCACATATCGCATGAATGAAACGAATTCGAAAACATACCGATACTTGTTGAAGAAAGAGGGGATGCCTTCCGTGGCATCCCCAAGCTTAGACGCTTGAGTCTCCTTGAATATTTACTTGGGGTGCCTTGGGCATCCCCAAGCTTGAGCTCTTGACTCTCTTCCTTTTCCTCATATCGAGACATCCTCGATTAGACACTTCATCCTCACAAAATTTCAACAAAAAACTCGGTAAGATCCGTTAGTATAATAAAGCAAATCACTACTCTAAGTACTATAGAAAACCAATTCATATTTTGTTTTTGCATTGTGTCTACTGTAATATAACTTTTTCCATGGCTTAATCCACTGATATAAATTGATAGATTCATCTAAACAAGCAAACTATGCATCAAAAACAAAATCTGTCAAAAACAGAACAGTCTGTAGCAATCTGAACATTCACCATACTTTTGGTACCCCAAACATTCTACCAAAATTAGGAAACTTAAACAAGTTGTACATCAAGACAGTGCAAAAGGAATCAGAACCAATTGACGTTCCAGTTAAAAATGTAAAATCGCGCACTACAGCCAAAGTTTCTGTCCTGCACTGTACAAACCAACAAGCATTGTAAACATCCTAAAGGCAATCCTTGGCACATTATTTTTATAATACAATGGAATTGTACAAGGGGATAATTATTTTTGATGGAAAGTTTCTGCAATCAAGATTCACAAAGTTTCCGTGAGTATGAACAAAGTTCAAGGAGCTCTTCTCCCACTTCAACAATGCTTGTCTTTCTCACTTTCACTTTCCTTTTTGAAAAGTTTTTAGGTTCCCCTCTTTATTTTTTTGTTTTTAGACTATATGAAAGCACTCAACAGAAATGACTCTCTAAAACTTCCGGGTTGTCTCCCTTGCAGCACTTTCTTTAAAGCCATTAAGCTAGGCATGTAGTGCTCAAGTAATGAATCCACCCGGATCCCAAGTTATATCAAAGCCAATTTTAATTAACAACTAGTAGAAGGCCCGTGCGTTGCTACGGGCCATGAATACATATTTGCCGGTTAGCCCGGAACAATCAAAAAGTAATTGAAATACACTTCACTTGGGATGCGACTTGATAAGAAATCTAATAGAAAGTTGTGTATATAGAGAGCAATAATCCAACTAATTATCTGTTACAGTACAATTTAAAATCAAAGATATCAAGAATGTGTTATGTTTACAAGTACATCTTCACTTTAATTTATTACTTCTGGGCTTCAGCATGTAATATATTTCCAGGTCTCGTTCAGGTAGCAAGATTTCTCACACAATATTATTTTTCAGAACCAGATAGACTCAGTAACAATCACAGTCAAAGAATGGTTACGTGTGGTGGAGAATCTCAGTAACATGATTTCTAGACTAAGTAACAATATTGTCTAGCATTCGAGTATCTTTGCTTTGACAATCAGCAGGTGCAGGATTTATTTAGGTGAGTGCAGATTTCCAAGTATCAGCACAAGAAACTCTTCAGTTGTAATACACTCTAGCTATGCCTGAAGCAAATAGGATTATTGGAATGGCTTGCTCAGTAAATTGTTACCCAAAGTATTGACCTTTGTCTATTTTGAACAAATAGGCTGGATAGATTAGTTAGTATGTTCCAAAATGTAAATAAGACCACATGTGAAGAAAATACTATTCAAACTTCTTTCTCCGATACTACAAGAAATTTAGCGCTCTCACATATATAAATGAATGCATTATAAGAAAGTTTATCCCAACCATGAGAGATTGAGATTTACTCAATAGGATAGCTAAAACTTATAAGCAACCATTTTAGAAATGTAATGAAGACCTAAAGTGCACACTGAAGTTACCTTTACGATGCTTTCTGCAGAGGCCAATCCAATACCTCCTTCAATTGTTTAGCCTAGTGCTGCTGGCCTATTTTCCTTCGTCCATATCACCCTGCAATGTAAGAAACCCCACTGGAAAATATAGATGTATTGGAAAATCATAATGTGAGCAGTTAGAATTTAGTAACGAACAATTAGGGTACTACATAATTTGCAATAGCTCATTACTACAGTATAGTACCATAACAAGACCTTAAGTTAGGCTAAAAATAGAGGAAATGCAGCATCGATGCTATTGTCGACAGTCAGGCTTCGGATCAAGAACTGCAAGCGGCCCAACAGTACTAATCAAATGCATTAAGGGAAATTTCATAGACTGTGATGTAGGTACTACTTACAGGATAAAATTGCATAATGTTAAATGTTTTGGTAGTTCCATCATCCAGAGATGTGATTGCGCAGTGCTCCTCCTCCAGAACGGGAGAACAAAAATAAACCAGAGATGTGATTGCGCAGAGGAGAAGTGGATGACACACTGACCTGATACGCCAGTATGCTTCTTTGCGACCATCAGCGGTTGCTCTAAGTCCCAATGTTCGGAACACCAAATCACTGTAAAATTATGATGTAGGAGAAGATTACACGACGGGATGCATGAGAAGTTGGAAGTTGAATATTCTTCACTGTAAGGATTGGTGAAAACGAACAGATGCATGACTGAATTTCAGAAACTGTAGCAACATGAGAAGCTAGAAAGCCTACAATTTGGGGAAGTGCATGATGAACCCGGGTACATATGAACCCACTTTGAAAAACACATTTTGAAATACAAAAAAATTCTAAAAAAGGTGAGGGCGGACATCTCCATATTCTATGTGTGTGCAAAAAGTCTCACGGGAAAAACAACTTTTTTTGTAGCCTGTGCAAAAAAGACAAAATATTGTGCCGCAGAACACTATTTAGAAGCACTAAAATTTGTCTTTTTACGGCGACAAAATAAAATACCTTCTTTCACAAAACTTTGTGCCACGGACATACTTTTGCAAACATGTATGCATAATATTTTGTTTAGAATTTTTGGGCATTACAAAACGCGTTAAAAGTACATTTTTGAAAAGCAGGTTCATATGTACCCGTGTGCAGGACGTGCTGACTCATACAATTTGGGTCTTCTCAAACTTGTTATATCCACCGAGAAATTGTCAATTTGCCCTATGTTAAGGAAGTAGAATATGTGTCACTGGTCCAAGCAGTATACTCTGCGTTGTCTCGAGTGCTAGGCTGCTAGCACGACCAGCATGATTGCAGTTGCAGGCCAGATCGGCGATCACAAAAAGTACTTAATTGTTTGTGTCCAACTTAAACCTAGAGCTAGCTGTTCAGTTCTGCCGAGACCGCAAAAACATGACAGTGCTTAAGAAACCACTAATTCTGATAATCCAGAGAGCAAACTGAAACAAGTGCGTCAGTGCTAGGAAAAACCTATATATATACTTGCAGATCTTAACATCAAGCCAAGAAGGTAGTGCTTACCATTGGGGTCAATCTTCTTCAAGAGGATAGCGGCCAAGAAATGCAAAAAAATAAATCAGCGCATTGGTCCTCCACTTTGTCCCGGCCAACCGAGCAGGCAGTGTTTTCCCCATATATGAATGGAAGAGAACAATGTACTCCCTCCGTTCCAAATTACTTGTGGCACGTAAGGATGTATCTAGATGTATTTTAGTTCTAGATACACCCATTTCAGCGATGAGTAATTTGGAACGGAGGGAGTACCTGTTAGTAAGATGATGGAGTTTTCGATCTAAGAGTGCGAACCTCCTGGACGTTGAGCTCCAGTCCAAGCTCCAGGAGCGGCAACAGCTGCAGGGACGACATCACTCCGCCACCATCACACGGCGCGGTCTCTCTGGAGCCGCATGTGCATGTCAGGCGCACTATGCTTATGGAATTCAGTGTCATACCAACAATCACCTCGGCTTGGGCGCCTTCCTACAGTTCCGCCATGAACTCAAACACCATGATCAGCTCGTCTCCCTCCTTGAGCAGCGTGATCTCAAGATCCCACTCGGGGACAGGGCAGTGGCGGTGACTATAATGTTTGTACGACCCCAGCGTCATACCGCAGGGTAGCTCCAGGTTCACCACCCGACCCCTGGCCAAGAACTCGTCACAGCAGAGAACGCTCGAGTGCATGGCAGCACACACTTGCTCCATTGTGTCCAATGGAGTTACCAAGGTCACTGTGGGAGCCTGTAGGCCGGAGAAGACTACGAGTGCAACCTTGTATAGCAAGCCGCCACCGCAGTAAGAGTTGAGGTGCCCTAGGTCAAGCTCGGAGACGAACCCCAACAACACCAAATCTAGGGTCGCTGGTGGGCGCGCTTGGACGGGCACGTCGACGCGTTTCTCCCACAGTCGCCAACGTCGTCGAGGTGCGACGGCCAAGCCGCCACCGGGGGAGACACAAGAGACCCCGGGCCGCTAGAAAGAAAAAGAAAATCTGGGTGCACAGGTGGCCCGGACTCCCGGAGAGTAACAAGGAGGGGAGACGGGGGGCGGGACAAGGCATTGGATTGTGCTACGATGGCATTGGTGAAGGACTGCCAGGTCAGGAGGATCATTGATCTGAGGCCTCTCACCGTGCTTCCCCTCTGAAAGTATCAAGGAGGATGGGAGTAGGGGAGGAGATCGTCAGCAATGGAAAGGGAGGGGAAGGGGATTGACATCCGTATCTCTTGATTATTTTCCTTATATGAGTGCATGCGGGAGAAGGGAGAAGGGAATGAGTGTCTTTTTTACCATATAATTACCATATTCGAAATTTCCTGAGTTATGTCCTTACCATACCTAGATTGATAGCCTTTGGGGTAATTTAAATTTATTACCATATAATCACTATATTTGGAATTTTCTGAGTTAGGGCCTTATCATATCTGGATTGATTTATTACTATAATGATCATATTTGAGATTTCTAAGTTTATAGCCTTACCATACGTGGATTAATTGTGATTGATTACCATAAATACGTTGTGTATTGCCGGTCAGACGAGAAAAAAGGAAAACCGGTGGGAGAGGGGTGGTGGGTGATGCGACGAAAAAAAACCAGACAAAAAAAAACCAGACGAAAGTGGTGGGACTATTCAACCAACTCGTCCATTAGGAGTAGAGATGATTTGTAATTTAGTAGTGAGCACAAATTAACATATATCATGCAACAACGAAGTATAACCCTCTTCCTATGCATCGGCATGTCATAAAAGAACAATTCATGCACACATAGTAAAGGCCAATGCATAGTATAAACAGTTTCTTGCAATTCTATCATATTGGAAACATAAAGAGGCGGAGATATAGTTCCTCTTTCATAATAATTGCAAGTAGGAGCAGCTAGCACATGCATATTATATCTATCAAAATCATCATGTGCAACAGTAAAAGGCAACCCATCAATATAATCCTTAATAAGCACAAACTTCTTCGATATAGTGTAGTTTGGAGAATTCAAAAAGATAATAAGACTATCACGCGTGGGTGCAATAGCAACAATTTCATGTTTAACATAAGGAACTAGAGCAAGTTCATCTCCATAAGCATAATTCATATTGGCATCTTGGCCACAAGCATAGCAAGCATCATCAAAAAGGGATATTTCAAGAGAATCAACGGGATCATAGCAATCATCCTTCGGTAAGCACGAAGGGGAATTAAACAATGTATGAGTTGAAGAGTTACTCTCATTAGAAGGTGGGCGCGGGTGATCAATCCACTCTTTCTCCTTTTGTTCTTTGCTCTCCCCATCATCTTTTTCATCCAATGAGCTCACAATTTCATCACTTTCTTCTTCCATAGCTTTCTGCAAAATATTAGTCTCTTCTTGGACAACGGAGACTTTCTCAATAAATGCATTAATATAGTAATTGTATTCATAATTTTCATAGCAATATCTAAGTATAGCAAGATTTTCAGGCCTATAAACATCATCATCAAAAGCTTCATACTTTTCAAACAAAGATTCAATTCCATAAGCAGCCTTAAAAGCAACAAATTCTTCAATTTGTTCAACATCATAGTAATCATATATACCATTAGCATAAGAAGCTAAGGTTTCATTATCATTAAATTTGCATGAAAAATGAAGGTGTGGAGCCTTCATCCTAGAGCAACAAGTAATATCATATCTCAAGCATAAATCTCGGGCATACCAACGCAACATAGAAATTTGATCCCATAATAGTTTCCCTTTTTGTGTCAAGCGATAATCCCTAAAGTATTCACGTTGATCCAACGTGTCTCCCATAACATAATTGAATGGGGTTTTCTCAGGATTATTAAAGTAGTACATAATATCTCGAACATAACGAGCATCGAGGGTTTTAGGAGGTTCCCCATCTCCATGAGTAGCAAGTACACCTAATTTTTTTTGGTATTTCGTGTTCCATATCCATAACTAAATATAGAGAACAACTTATAACAGCAAATAAAAATTACTTAGTGATAAAGCAAACAAGCACACATGAGAATATTCACCCCACGCTATGACTTCCCGGCAACGGCGCCAGAAAAAGGTCTTGATAACCCGCAAGTATACGGGATAGTTGTAGCCTCTTTTGATAAGTAAGAGTGTCGAACCCAACGAGGAGCTAAAGGTAGAACAAATATTCTCTCAAGCCCTATCTGCCACTGATACGACTCTACGCATGCTTAGTGTTCGCTTTACCTAGAACAAGTATGAAATAGAAGTATTTTGTAGGTGTTGTAGGGTAGGTTTGCAAGATAATAAAGAACACGGAAATAAAAGCTAGGGGCTGTTTAGATAAAGATGCAATAAAGTAAATATAACGAGTGTGGAAAAGTGGTGGTAGGAGTTGTGAAATTGTCCCTAAGCAATTGACTACTTTACTAGACTGATAGCAAGTTTTATGTGGGAGAGGCCACTGCTAGCATGTCATCCCTAACTTGGAATTCTATGCACTTATGATTGGAACTATTAGCAAGCATCCGCAACTACTAATGTTCATTAAGGTAAAACCCAACCATAGCATTAAGATATATTGGTCCTCTTTCAATCCCGTATGCATCAATTTCTATGCTAGGTTGAAGCTTCTGTCACTCTAGCCCTCCAATACATAGTCCTATCAACATACAACTAACCCTATGGTGTGATCCACGCGCGCGCTCATAGAATGGGCACCAAAGGACATCAACATAACCACAAGCAAATTAAACCAATCATAGCAATTCATCAATAACCAATAGGACAACGAAAATCTACTCAGACATCATAGGATGGCAACACATCATTGGATAATAATATGAAGCATAAAGCACCATGTTCAAGTAGAGGGTACAACGGGTTGCGGGAGAGTGAACCGCTGAATATAGATGGGGGAAGGTGATGGAGATGTTGGTGAATATGGTGGAGGTGTTGGTGAAGATCCTGGTCATGATGATGGCCCCCGGCAGCGCTCCGGCGCCACGGGAAGCAAGGGGGAGAGAGCCCCCCTTCTTCTTCTTCTTCCTTGACCTCCTCCCTAGATGGGAGAAGGGTTTCCCCTCTGGTCCTTGGCTCCCATGGCGTGGGAGGGGCGAGAGCCCCTCCGAGATTGGATCTGTCTCTCTGTCTCTCTCTGTTTCTGCGTTCTGGGATTCTGCCCTGGCCCCGCTTCTTTTATATCTGGAGATCCGTAACTCCGATTGGATTGAAACGTTCGCCCAGATCTTTTTCCAAAAATTAGCTTTATTGCGGCCAAAGTAGAGCATCAACCTCCTTACGAGGGGCCCATGAGGATGGGGGGCGCGCCCACCTGGAGTGGGTGTGGGCCCCTGTCTCGTGGCCACCTCGGGCACCGTCTCGCGTTGATTCTTCCTCCCAAAAATCACAAATATTCCAAAATAATTCTCCGTCCGTTTTTATCCCGTTTGGACTCTGTTTGATATTGGGTTTCTGTGCAACATAAAACATGCAACAGACAGGAACTGGCACTGGGCACTGGACCAATATGTTAGTCCCAAAAAATAGTATAAAAAGTTGCCAAAAGTATATGAAAGTTGAATAATATTGGCATGGAACAATCAAAAATTATAGATACGACGGAGACGTATCAGCGCCCCCTTCCTTCCTCTCCTCTCTCCCTTCCTTCCCCTCTCCTACTTGGACTAGGAAAGGAGGGAGTCCTACTCCCGGTGGGAGTAGGAATCCTCCCTAGCGCACCTCCTCCTGGCCGCCCCCCCTCCCCCTTGATCCTTTATATACGGGGGCAGGGGGGCACCTCTAAAAACAACAATTGATCATTGATCTCTTAGCCATGTGCGGTGCCCCCCTCCACCATATTCCACCTCGATAATATTGTAGCGGTGCTTAGGTGAAGCCCTACATCGGTAGAAAATCATCATCGTCACCACGCCATCGTGCTGACGGAACTCTCCCTCAAAGCTCGGCTGGATCGGAGTTCGAGGGACGTCATCGAGCTGAACGTGTGCTGAACTCGGAGGTGCCGTACGTTTGGTACTTGATCGGTTGTATCGTGAAGACGTATGACTACATCAACCGCGTTGTACTAACGCTTCCGCTTACGGTCTACGAGGGCACGTGGACAACACTCTCCCCTCTCGTTGCTATGCATCACCATGATCTTGCGTGTACATAGGATTTTTTTTGAAATTACTACATTCCCCAACAGTGGCATCCGAGCCTGGTTTTATGCATAGATGTTACATGCACGAGTATGACACAAGTGAGTTGTGGGCGATACAAGTCATACTGCTTACCAGCATGTCATACTTTGGTTCGGCGGTATTGTTGGATGAAGCGGCCCGGACCGACATTACGCGTACGCTTACGCGAGACTGGTTCTACCGACATGCTTTGCACATAGGTGGCTGGCGGGTGTCAGTTTCTCCAACTTTAATTGAACCGAGTGTGGCTACGCCCAGTCCTTGAGAAGGTTAAAACAACACTAACTTGACGAACTATCGTTGTGGTTTTGATGCGTAGGTAAGAACGGTTCTTGCTCAGCCCGTAGCAGCCATGTAAAACTTGCAACAACAAAGTAGAGGACGTCTAACTTGTTTTTGCAGGGCATGTTGTGATGTGATATGGTCAAGACGTGATGCTATATTTTATTGTATGAGATGATCATGTTTTGTAACCGAGTTATCGCAACTGGCAGGAGCCATATGGTTGTCGCTTTATTGTATGCAATGCAATCGCCCTGTAATTGCTTTACTTTATCACTAAGCGGTAGCAATAGTCATAGAAGCAATAGGTGGAGAAATGACAATGATGCTACGATGGAGATCAAGGTGTCACGCCGGTGACGATGGTGATCATGATGGTGCTTCGAAGATGAAGATCACAAGCACAAGATGATGATGGCCATATCATATAACTTATATTGATTGCATGTGATGTTTATCCTTTATGCATCTTATTTTGCTTTGTTTGACGGTAGCATTATAAGATGATCTCTCACTAAATTTCAAGGTTAAGTGTTCTCCCTGAGTATGCACCGTTGCGAAAGTTCTTCGTGTTGAGACACCACGTGATGATCGGGTGTGATAGGCTCTATGTTCAAATACAACGGGTGCAAAACAGTTGCATACGCAGAATACTCAGGTTAAACTTGACAAGCCTAGCATATACAGATATGGCCTCGGAACACTGAGACCGAAAGGTCGAGCGTGAATCATATAGTAGATATGATCAACATAGTGATGTTCACAATTGAAAACTACTCCATCTCACATGATGATCGGACATGGTTTAGTTGATTTGGATCCCGTGATCGCTTAGATGATTAGAGGGATGTCTATCTAAGTGGGAGTTAGTAATATGATTAATTGAACTTAAATTTATCATGAACTTAGTACCTGATAGTATTTTGCTTGTCTGTGTTTGTTGTAGATAGATGGCTCGTGCTGTTGTTCCATTGAATTTTAATGCGTTCCTTGAGAAAGCTAAGTTGAAAGATGATGGTAGCAATTACACGGACTGGGTCCGTAACTTGAGGATTATCCTCATTGCTGCAAAGAAGAATTACGTCCTGGAAGCACTGCTGGGTGCCAGGCCTGCTGCAGATGCAACTGACGACGTTAAGAATGTCTGGCAGAGCAAAGTTGATGACTACTCGATAGTTCAGTGTGCCATGCTTTAGGGCTTAGAACCGGGACTTCAACAACGTTTTGAACATCATGGAGCATATGAGATGTTCCAGGAGTTGAAGTTAATATTTCAAGCAAATGCCCGGATTGAGAGATATGAAGTCTCCAATAAGTTCTATAGCTGCAAGATGGAAGAGAATAGTTCTGTCAGTGAACATATACTCAAAATGTTTGGGTATAATAATCACTTGATTCAATTGGGAGTTAATCTTCCTGATGATAGTGTCATAACAAAATTCTTCAATCACTGCCACCAAGCTACAAGAGCTTTGTGATGAACTACAATATGCAAGGGATGAACAAGACTATTCCCGAGCTCTTCGCAATGCTAAAAGCTGCGGAGGTAGAAATCAAAAAGGAGCATCAAGTGTTGATGGTCAACAAGACCACCAGTTTCAAGAAAAAGGGTAAAGGGAAGAAGAAGGGGAACTTCAAGAAGAACGACAAACAAGTTGCTGCTCAAGAGAAGAAACCCAAGTCTGGACCTAAGCCTAAGAGTGAGTGCTTCTACTGCAAGCAGACTGGTCACTGGAAGCGGAACTGCCCCAAGTATTTGGCGGATAAGAAGGATGGGAAGGTGAACAAAGGTATATGTGATGTACATGTTATTGATGTGTACCTTACTAAAGCTCGCAGTAGCACCTGGGTATTTGATACTGGTTCTGTTGCTAATATTTGCAACTCGAAACAGGGACTACGGATTAAGCGAAGATTGGCTAAGGAAGAGGTGACGATGCGCGTGGAAAATCGTTCAAAAATCGATGTGATCGCGGTCAGCACGCTACCTCTACATCTACCTTCGGGATTAGTTTTAGATCTGAATAATTGTTATTTGGTGCCAGCGTTAAGCATGAACATTATATCTGGATCTTGTTTGATGCGAGACGGTTATTCATTTAAATCAGAGAATAATTGTTGTTCTATTTATATGAGTAATATCTTTTATGGTCATGCACCCTTGAAGAGTGGTCTATTTTTATTAAATCTCGATAGTAGTGATACACATATTCATAATGTTGAAGCCAAAAGATGCAGAGTTGATAATGATAGTGCAACTTATTTGTGGCACTGCCGTTTGGGTCATATTGGTGTAAAGCGCATGAAGAAACTCCATACTGATGGACTTCTAGAATCACTTGATTATGAATCACTTGGTACTTACGAACCATGCCTCATTGGCAAGATGACTAAAACGCCGTTCTCCAGAACTATGGAGCGAGCAACAGATTTATTGGAAATCATACATACTGATGTATGCGGTCCAATGAACATTGAGGCTCGCGGTGGGTATTGTTATTTTCTCACCTTCACAGATGATTTGAGCAGATATGGGTATATCTACTTAATGAAACATAAGTCTGAAACATTTGAAAAGTTCAAAGAATTTCAGAGTGAAGTGGAAAATCATCGTAACAAGAAAATAAAGTTTCTACGATCTGATCGTGGAGGAGAATATTTGAGTTACGAGTTGGTTTACATTTGAAACAATGCGGAATAGTTTCACAACTCACGTCACCCGGAACACCACAACGTAATGGTGTGTCCGAACGTCTTAATCGTACTTTACTAGATATGGTGCAATCTATGATGTCTCTTACTGATTTACCACTATCATTTTGGGGTTATGCTTTAGAGACGACCGCATTCACGTTAAATAGGGCACCATCAAAATCCGTTGAGTCGACGCCTTATGAACTGTGGTTTGGCAAGAAACCAAAGTTGTCATTTCTTAAAGATTGGGGTTGCGATGCTTATGTGAAAAAACTTCAACCTGATAAGCTCGAACCTAAATCGGAGAAATGTGTCTTCATAGGATACCCAAAGGAGACTATTGGGTACACCTTCTATCACAGATCTGAAGGCAAGACTTATGTTGCTAAATTTGGATCCTTTCTAGAGAAGGAGTTTCTCTCGAAAGAAGTGAGAGGGAGGAAGTAGAACTTGATGAGGTAACTGTACCTGCTCCCTTATTGGAAAGTAGTTCATCACAGAAACCGGTTCCTGTGACAACTACACCAATTAGTGAGGAAGCTAATGATATTGATTATGAATTTCAGATCAAGTTACTACCAAACCTCGTAGGTCAACTAGAGTAAGATCCGCACCAGAGTGGTATGGTAATCCTATTCTGGAAGTCATGTTACTTGACTATGATGAACCTACGAACTATGAGGAAGCAATGATGAGCCCAGATTCCACAAAATGGCTTGAGGCCATGAAATCTGAGATAGGATCCATGTATGAGAATAAAGTATGGACTTTGGTTGACTTGCTCGATGATCGGCAAGCCATCGAGAATAAATGGATCTTCAAGAAGAAGACTGACGCTGATGGTAATGTTACTGCCTACAAAGCTCGACTTGTTGCAAAAGGTTTTCGACAAGTTCAAGGGGTTGACTATGATGAGACTTTCTCACCCGTAGCGATGCTTAAGTCTGTCCGAATCATATTAGCAATTTCCGCATTTTATAATTATAAAATATGGCAAATGGATGTCAAAAATGCATTCCTGAATGGATTTCTAGAAGAAGAGTTGTATATGATGCAACCAGAAGGTTTTGTCGATCCAAAAGGTGCTAACAAAGTGTGCAAGCTCTAGCGATCCATTTATGGGCTGGTGCAAGCCTCTCGGAGTTGGAATAAACGCTTTGATAGTGTGATCAAAGCATATGGTTTTATACAAACTTTTGGAGAAGCCTGTATTTACAAGAAAGTGAGTGGGAGCTCTGTAGCATTTCTGATATTATATGTAGACGACATATTGTTGATTGGAAATGATATAGAATTTCTGGATAGCATAAAGGGATACGTGAATAAAAGTTTTTCAATGAAAGACCTTGGTGAAGCTGCTTATATATTAGGCATCAAGATCTATAGAGATAGATCAAGACGCTTAATTGGACTTTCACAAAGCACATACATTGATAAAGTTCTGAAAAAGTTCAAAATGGATCAAGCAAAGAAAGGGTTCTTTCCTGTGTTACAAGGTGTGAAGTTGAGTCAGACTCAATGCCCGACCACAGCAGAAGATAGAGAGAAAATGAAAGATGTTCCCTATGCTTCAGCCATAGGCTCTATCATGTATGCAATGATGTGTACCAGACCTAACGTATGCTTAGCAATAAGTTTAGCAGGAAGGTACCAAAGTAATCCAGGAGTGGATCATTGGACAGTGGTCAATAATATCCTGAAATACCTGAAAAGGACTAAGGCTATGTTTCTCATTTATGGAGGTGACAAAGAGCTAGTCGTAAATGGTTACGTCGATGCAAGCTTTGACACTGATCCGGACGATTCTAAATCGCAAACCGGATACGCGTTTATATTGAACGGTGGAGCTGTTAGTTGGTGCAGTTCTAAACAAAGCGTCGTGGCGGGATCTACATGTGAAGCGGAGTACATAGCTGCTTCGGAAGCAGCAAATGAAGGAGTCTGGATGAAGGAGTTCATATCCGATCTAGGTGTCATACCTAGTGCATCGGGACCAATGAAAATCTTTTGTGACAATACTGGTGCAATTGCCTTGGCAAAGGAATCCAGATTTCACAAGAGAACCAAGTACATCAGGAGACGCTTCAATTCCACCCGGGACCAAGTCCAGGTGGGAGACATAGAGATTTGCAAGATGCATATGGATCTGAATGTTACAGACCCGTTGACTAAGCCTCTTCCACGAGCAAAACATTATCAGCACCAAGGCTCCATGGATGTTAGAATCATTACTGTGTAATCTAGATTATTGACTCTAGTGCAAGTGGGAGACTGAAGGAAATATGCCCTAGAGGCAATAATAAAGTTATTATTTATTTCCTTATATCATGATAAATGTTTATTATTCATGCTAGAATTGTATTAACCGGAAACATAATACATGTGTGAATACATAGACAAACATAGTGTCACTAGTATGCCTCTACTTGACTAGCTCATTAATCAAAGATGGTTATGTTTCCTAACCATAGACATAAGTTGTCATTTGATTAACGGGATCACATCATTAGAAGAATGATGTGATTGACTTGACCCATTCTGTTAGCTTAGCACTTGATCGTTTAGTATGTTGCTATAGCTTTCTTCATGACTTATACATGTCCCTATGACTATGAGATTATGTAACTCCCGTTTACCGGAGGAACACTTTGTGTGCTACCAAACGTAATTGGGTGATTATAAAGGAGCTCTACAGGTGTCTCCGAAGGTACATGTTGAGTTGGCGTATTTCGAGATTAGGATTTGTCACTACGATTGTCGGAGAGGTATCTCTGGGCCCTCTCCGTAATGCACAACACCATAAGCCTTGCAAGCAATGTGACTAATGAGTTAGTTGCGGGATGATGCACTACATAACAAGTAAAGGGACTTGCCGGTAACGAGATTGAACTAGGTATTGCGATACCGACGATCGAATCTTGGGCAAGTAACATACCGATGACAAAGGGAACAACATATGTTGTTATGCGGTTTGACCGATAAAGATCTTCGTAGAATATGTAGGAGCCAAAATGAGCATCCATGTTCCGCTATTGGTTATTGACCGGAAACATGTCTTGGTCATGTCTACATAGATCTCGAACCCATAGGGTCCGCACGCTTAAAGTTAGATGATGGTTATATTATGAGTTTATGTGTTTTGATGTACCGAAGATAGTTCGGAGTCCCGGATGTGATCACGGACATGACGAGGAGTCTCGAAATGGTTGAGACATGAAGATTGATATATTGGACGACTATATTCGGACACCGGAATGGTTCCGGGGGTTATCGGATGTATACCGGAGTACCGGGGGGTTACCGGAACCCCCCGGGGGGGTTAATGGGCCTCATGTGCCCTAAGTGGAGAAGAAGAGGGCGGCCAGGGCTGGCCGCGCGCCCCCCCTCTTGTCCGAATAGGACAAGGAAAGGGGGCGGCGCCCCCCTTCCTTCCTCTCCTCTCTCCCTTCCTTCCCCTCTCCTACTTGGACTAGGAAAGGAGGGAGTCCTACTCCTGGTGGGAGTAGGACTCCTCCCTGGCGCGCCTCCTCCTGGCCGGCCGCCCCCTCCCCCTTGATCCTTTATATACGGGGGCAGGGGGCACCTCTAAAAACAACAATTGGTCATTGATCTCTTAGCCGTGTGCAGTGCCCCCCTCCACCATATTCCACCTTGATAATATCGTAGCGGTGCTTAGGCGAAGCCCTGCGTCGGTAGAACATCATCATCGTCACCACGCCGTCGTGCTGATGGAACTCTCCCTCAAAGCTCGGCTGGATCGGAGTTCGAGGGACGTCATCGAGCTGAACGTGTGTTGAACTTGGAGGTGATGTACGTTTGGTACTTGGTCGGTCGAATCATGAAGACGTACGACTACATCAACCGCGTTGTACTAACGCTTCCGCTTACGGTCTACGAGGGTACGTGGACAACACTCTCCCCTCTCGTTGCTATGCATCACCATGATCTTGCGTGTACGTAGGAATTTTTTTGAAATTACTACGTTCCCCAACAGCACTAGCCCACTAGGGGGCTGGTTCCCACCCTTGTTCAGCCCATTAAGTCCCCCGGGCAGGTGGCCCCACCCGGTGGACCCCCAGACACCTTTCGGTGGTCTCGGTACAATACCGATAACCCCCAAAACCATTCTGGTGACTGAAACTGGACTTCCCATATATAAATCTTTACCTCCGGACCATTCCAGAACTCCTCGTGACGTCCAGGATCTCATCCGGGACTCTGAACAACCTTCGGCAACCACATACTATTTCCCATAACAACTCTAGCGTCATTGAACCTTAAGTGTGTAGACCCTACGGGTTCGGGAACCATGCAGACATGACCGAGAAATCTCTCCGACCAATAACCAACAGAGGGATCTGGATACCCATGTTGGCTCCCACATGTTCCACGATGATCTCATCGGATGAACCATGATGTCGGGGATTCAATCAATCCCGTATACAATTCCCTTTGTCCATCAGTATGTTACTTGCCCGGGATCCGATTGTCGGTATCCCAATACCTCGTTCAATCTCGTTACCGGCAAGTCTCTTTACTCGTTCCATAATGCATGATCCCGTGACTAACTCCTTAGTCACATTGAGCTCATTATGATGATGCATTACCGAGTGGGCCCAGAGATACCTCTCCGTCATACGGAGTGACAAATCCCAGTCTCGATTCGTGCCAACCCAACAGACACTTTCAGAGATACCTATAGTGCACCTTTATAGCCACCCAGTTACATTGTGACGTTTGGTACACGATGTCTACTACACAACCTTCTTCTTGTAGACGTTGTTGGGCCTCTAAGTGCAGAGGTTTGTAGGACAGTAGAAAATTTCCCTCAAGTGGATGACCTAAGGTTTATCAATCCGTGGGAGGCGTAGGATGAAGATGGTCTCTCTCAAACAACCCTGCAACCAAATAACAAAGAGTCTCTTGTGTCCCCAACACACCCAATACAATGGTAAATTGTATAGGTGCACTATTTCGGCGAAGAGATGATTATACAAGTGCAATATGGATAGTAGATATGGGTATTTGTAATCTGAAATTATAAAAACAGCAAGGTAACTAATGATAAAAATGAGCACAAACGGTATTGCAATGCTAGGAAACAAGGCATAGGGTTCATACTTTCACTAGTGCAAGTTCTCTCAACAATAATAACATAATTGGATCATATAACTATCCCTCAACATGAAACAAAGAGTCGCTCCAAAGCCACTAATAGCAGAGAACAAACGAAGAGATTATGGTAGGGTACGAAGCCACCTCAAAGTTATCCTTTCTGTTCTATCTATTCAAGAGTCCGTAGTAAAATAACATGAAGCTATTCTTTCCATTCAATCTATCATAGAGTTCGTACTAGAATAACACCTTAAGACACAAATCAACCAAAACCCTAATGTCACCTAGATACTCCATTGTCACCTCAAGTATCCGTGGGCATGATTATACGATATGCATCACACAATCTCAGATTCATCTATTCAACCAACACAAAGTACTTCAAAGAGTGCCCCAAAGTTTCTACCGGAGAGTCAAGACAAAAACGTGTGCCAACCCCTATGCATACATTCACAAGGTCACCGAACCCGCAAGTTGATCACCAAAACATACATCAAGTGGATCACGTGAATATCCTATTGTCACCACAGATAAGCACGTCAAGACATACATCAAGTGTTCTCAAATCCATAAAGACTCAATCCGATAAGATAACTTCAAAGGGAAAACTCAATCCATTACAAGAGAGTAGAGGGGGGAGAAACCTCATAAGATCCAACTATAATAGCAAAGCTCGCGATACATCAAGATCGTATCACCTCCATAACACAAGAGAGAGAGAGAGAGAGATCAAACACATAGCTACTGGTACATACCCTCATCCCCGAGGGTGAACTACTCCCTCCTTGTCATGGAGAGTGCCGGGATGATGAAGATGGCCACCAGTGAGGGATCCCCTCTCTGGCAGGGTGCCGGAACAGGGCCCCGATTGGTTTTTTGGTGTCTACAGAGGCTTGGAGCGGCGGAACTCCGGATCTAACTTCTTCTTCAATGTTTTTAGGGTATATGGGAATATATAGGTGAAAGAAGTCGGTCGGGGGAGTCTCGAGGGGCCCACGAGATAGGGGGGCGCGCCCTGTAGGGGGGCAGGCCGCCCACCCTCGTGGCCACCTTGAAGCTTCCCTGGCTTGTACTCCAAGTTCCCTGGATTGCTTCTATTCCAAAAATAAGTTTCCCGAAGGTTTCATTCCGTTTGGACTCCGTTTGATATTCCTTTTCTTCGAAACACTGAAATAGGCAAGAAAACAGCAGTATGGGCTAGGCCTCCGGTTAGTAGGTTAGTCCCAAAACTAATAGAAAAGTGTATAATAATGCCCATAATCATCCAAAGCAGATAATATAATAGCATGAATGCTTCATAAATTATAGATATGTTGGAGACGTATCAGCATCCCCAAGCTTAATTCCTACTCGTCCTCGAGTAGGTAAATGATAAAAGAAAGAATTTATGAAGTGTGAATGTTAGCAGGTGCACAAGTTTGATCAATGATAATTTCAATCACCTTTTCTAGCATGATTATATGTCATAACAGTAGTTCATCTCATAAAACTTCTCACGATCAAGTAACAAGCTATTCACATGTTAAAGCATAGACCATAAACTTTCTTGAAAACTAGCAAACTTCATTCTTAGTCATCAAACAATTACAATTCATCTTATTTTCAGGAAGGGTCTATGTCAGAGCTTTGATTTAGCAAACTCCACATACTCAGCTATCATATAGTCTTCTACAATTTCTAACACTCACGCAATACTTATGGTTATGGAGTTTTAATCGGACACTGAGAAAGATAGGGGCTTATAGTGTTGCCTCCCAACGTATTCACCTTTGGGTGATGTCAACAATAATAGTTCATGCTAACTTACATCCAATTGGATATATATATATCTTTGGGTCACCCTTAAGAGTCTTATTCTACTAACAAAAAAGCTTATTCTGCTAACACTTGTGTACTGCTCGATTCATCTGACCCGGGCCGCATAGCAACACCAGAAAATCTGCCTCCACCCACTCCCTCCACCTCCTTCCTCCAGCCGGGGCAGCGCCCACCCCCCACCCCACCCCACCTCCCTCCCCCCGCGGCACCGCCCCACCTCGCTCCACCGCGTCGCAACACCACCATCCTCCCCAGTGGCGCCGCCCCACCTCCCTCCATCGCGCCGCACCACCACCA
>NC_041381.1:633790573-633815055 GCF_002162155.2 Triticum dicoccoides
CACCACCCCACCTCCCACCACCACGCCACACCAGGAGCTACCTCTCCCGCGCCGCCCTCCCCGGCCACCACGATGGATCCGAGCAGCCCCCGCCATCCCGCGCCCAACCGATGATGGATCCGAGCTCCTCCTCCACATGCCTTCTCCCAACCCCATGCTGTTCATCTCGATGTATCCCCCAGATCCGGTGAGTCCTCGCCCATTCAGGTGGTTCAGCTCCTGGTGGGGATGGGCCAGATCGAGCACAGCCATCAAAGGCGACCCCTTCCAGCCTGTATACATGGCTAGCGGCAGTGGCTAGGCGAGCCTCTCCTCCTTCCTCTACTGGTCAAGATCCATGATGAGACAGCTACTTGCTTTTTTATATTTTGCTGGATCCATTCTCACGCATGGGACGGCCACATTCGACAAGGATGCATCTTCACTTTCAGGTTCATCCATGGGGTTGTTCTGGCGTCGGCCAGGACACCAGGTTGTAGTGCGGCGCCGCTGCCATGTTATTCGGGGCAATACATGGTGTGGTTCATGTCGTGCATGCAGTTTGGAGCACAGGAACATGCAGTGCAAAAATGTTGCGTTTGTGTGTAAAAATACGGACTCATTTGAATGCAGTTCACGCCTAGACATCTGTTCAGCAAATACAGTTTGGAGTATCTGCACATGCAGTGCATACCGTGCTTTTTGTGTTTGAGGATTTTATGTATAAAAATTACAGGAACTCGTTTGATTGAAGTACGCGATGAAACATGGTGATGTTTAGAGTTCAGCATGCAGTTTGGGCCATGTGGACATGCAATGCAGAATGGTGTTTTTCTGTGTTTGATGATTTTATGTAGAAAAGTTATATGGACTTGTTTGAAAATTGTTTACAAAGGAAGTTCATTTCAAATTGTGTTGCGGCTCATTTCCCTCGACCATGTGGTTCGCCTTCCGCACGTGCACAACTCGCCAATGTGGAAACCCAAAACTCCAAACAAAAAAAAGAAAGAAGGAAATGAAGTGCAAAGATGTGTTAAATGAAAAATGGAGAGAAACGACAAAAAAAGTAATGATGTTCACTTGACCATTTGATGCAGTGCGGTTTTCTAACTGAAGCAGTGCGGTGGGGTGTGATGTTGTTCATCTTATAAGTGACCATTTGATGCAGTGCGGTTTTCTAACTGAAGCAGTGCGGTCGGGTGTCTGATATTGTTCATTTTGTAAGTGCAAAAGAAAAATGTTACCGAAACGACAAATAAAGTAATGTGGTTTACTTCTCCATACTTTTGGGGTTCACTTACGCCCGATGTGAAGTCCCGTCCACTTCCTCGCATGAGAAAAATTACGTGTAAATAAAACAAATCAAGCAGTTCACTTGCCCATCTGATGGGGTGCGGTTTCCTATCTGAAGCAGTGCGTTCTTCTGTCAGATGTAGTACACAAGTCGGTTTTGGTGTCGCGAAAAACAGAGTTTCCGCATTTTGGTAAAATAGAAACTGCTCTTAAACCGTAAAGAATTAGGGAGTGTATTATACATGAAAAAGTTGCGCCTCGTCGATATCTTTCCAACGGCATATCATTTGCATCATTCCGATGAACGGTTTGAACAAATTTACGAAAATACGTTCGCTGTCACTCGCCGGTAGCCGCACCATTTTCGAAATTAATTTAAAATCGTAAGGAATCTGAAAACAAGTTCTACATGTGAAAGTTGCGCCTCATTCGTAGATTTCCAACGGCGTATCACACGCCTCGTTTCGACAAGCGGTTCAAAAACTGGAGCGAAAACAGTACAGAAAATTTGAATTTTTTTGAAAAACAGAATTCCGCGATTTAGTAAATTTGAAACTGCTATTAAACCGTAAGGAATTAGATAAAGATTTATATATGAAAAAGATGCGCCTCGACGATATCTATCCAATGGTGTATCGTTTACTTCATTCCGATGAGTGGTCTAGAAAAAACGCGAAAAAACGCTCGCTGCCACTCGTCATCCGCCCCACCATTTTCAAAACTGCTCTTAAACCGTGTGGAATATCGAAAAGTGTTTAACATGTCGAAGTTGCGCCTAATCCATAGCTTTTCAACGGTATATTACACGCCTCATTCCGATAAATGGTTAAAATATTAGAGCGAAAAAAGTACCGAAAAAATAACGCGTGCAGTTTTTTCCGACGAGAAGTTCACTAGTCTCTATTGCAGTGTTCGTCGTCAAAATGATGCAGTGCGCTTCTGTTGAGCGTGCAGTGCCGAAGTGGTGTGCAGAATAGTTATTCTGCTAATATTAGCAGGATCTTTCTAACACAAGGTGCTTGCCAAAGGATAAAATGAAAAAGGGAAAGGCCAAGATCACCTTGACTCTTGCATAAAGTAAAAGACATGAAGTAAAAGATAGGCCCTTCGCAGAGGGAAGCAGAGGTTGTCATGCGCTTTTATGGTTGGATGCACAAAATCTTAATGCAAAAGAACGTCACTTTATATTTCCACTTGTATATGGACCTTTATTATGCAGTCCGTCGCTTTTATTGCTTCCATAGCAAGATCGTATAAAACTTATTTTCTTCACACTAATAAGTCATACATATTTAGAGAGCAATTTTTATTGCATGCACCGATGACAACTTACTTGAAGGATCTTACTCAATCCATAGGAAGGTATGGTGGACTCTCATGGCAAAAACTGGGTTTAAGGATATTTGGAAGTACAAGTAGTATCTCTACTTGGTGCAAGGAATTTTGGCTAGCATGAGGGGGAAAGGCAAGCTCAACATGTTTGAATGATCCATGACAATATACTTTAACTGAGATGTGAGAAAACATAACCCATTATGTTGTCTTCCTTGTCCAACATCAACTCTTTAGGATGTCATACTTAATGAGTGCTCACAATTATAAAAGTTGTCTAAGATAGTATATTTATATGTGAAATCTCTCTTCCTTCGATATTCTTTCATGAATTGTTCAAATGACCAATACAATGCTTGCTAACCTTCAATAAATTTATAGCCTCTACTTCTTAGATGTGAAGTCATTACTCCCCATGGGATAAGCAAATGAGAGATATATAATTTCAGATTTATGACACTCAACTCATTCAACCATTTATTCATAGGATATAAATGAAGCACATGAGTAAATGACAAACTACTCCAAAAAGATATAGGTGAAGATCAATGAGTAGTTAAATAATTATGTAACTACGTGAAGTCTCTCTCTCATTTAAGAATTTCAGATCTTGATATTTTATTCATACGGCAAGCAAATATAAACAAAATGACATTGCAAGGATAGCACGACTCATGTGAAGAAGCAAAAACTTAGGTTCAACCGATACTAACCGATAATTGTTGAAGAAGAAAGGTGGGATGCCTACCGGGGCATCCCCAAGCTTAGATGCTTGAGACTTCTTGAAATATTATATTAGGGTGCCTTGGGCATCCCCAAGCTTGAGCTTTTGTGTCTCCTTAATTCCTTTTATATCACGGTTTCCCTAAATCTCAAAAACTTCATCCACACAAAACTCAACAAGAACTCGTGAGATAAGTTAGTATAAAATAATGCAATAACCTTATCATTTTCTACCGTAACAAATTACTAAAATTATTATTCAACATTGAATACTAAATGTCTCTGCATATTTAATACTCCTATCCTCAAATAGAATCATTAAACAAGCAAACATATGCAAACAATGCAAACATAACAGCAATCAGCCAAAACAGTATAGTCTGTAAAGAATGCAAGTTTCATCATACTTCCCTAACACCAAAAATAAAAATAAAAATACTACGCTGTAGAAGGTTTATCAGAGCTCATCATGCAAAAAAGATTCAACATTATATCATTTTCTGACTTTTCAAGGGAATTTTTGCAACAACGGTAAACTTTTTGTTTTCATACAGCAACATGTATATTAGCAAAATAAGCATGGTAAAGGCTATCCTTGACATTTTTATTGAAAATATAGATGCAAAACATTATTATTAATAACAGCAAGCAAATACTAACAAAAGGAAATGACGCTCCAAGCAGAACACATATCATGTGGTGAATAAAAATATAGCTCCTAGTAAAGTTACCGATGAACGAAGACGAAAGAGGGGATGCCATCCGGGGCATCCCCAAGCTTAGGCTCTTGGTTGTCCTTGAATATTACCTTGGGGTGCCTTGGGAATCCCCAAGGTTAGGCTCTTGCCACTCCTTATTCCATAGTCCATCGAATCTTTACCCAAAACTTGGAAACTCCACAACACAAAACTCAACACAAAACTTGTAAGCTCCGTTAGTATAAGAAAATAAAACCACCACTTAGGTACTATTGTGAACTCATTCTAAATTAATATTGGTGTAATATCTACTATATTCCAACTTCTCTATGGTTCATACCCTCCGATACTACTCATAGATTCATCAAAATAAGCAAACAACTCATAGAAAACAGAATCTGTCAAAAACAGAACAGTCTGTAGTAATCTGTATCATTCGAATACTTCTGTAACTCCAAAAATTCTGAAATAAATTGGTGAACCTGAGGAATTTGTCTATTAATAATCTTAAAAAAGAATCAACCTAAAATCACTCCCCAGTAAAAAAATGGCAGCTAATCTCGTGAGCGCTAAAGTTTCTATTTTTTACAGCAAGATCACAAAGACTTCACCCAAGTCTTCCCAAAGGTCCTACTTGGCACAAACACTAATTAAAACATAAAACCACATCTAAACAGAGTATATATGAATTATTTATTACTAAACAGGAGCAAAAACTAAAGAACAAAAATAAAGTTGGTTGCCTCCCAACAAGCGCTATCGTCTAACGCCCCTAGCTAGGCATGATGATTTCAATGATGCTCATATAAAAGATAAGAATTGAAACATAAAGAGAGCATCATGAAGAATATGACTAGCACATTTAAGTCTAACCCACTTCCTATGCATAGGGATTTTGTGAGCAAACAAATTATGGGAACAATAATCAACTAGCATAGGAAGGCAAAACAAGCATAACTTCAAGATTTTCAACACATAGAGAGGAAACTTGATATTATTGCAATTCCTACAAGCATATGTTCCTCCCTCATAATAATTTTCAGTAGCATCATGAATGAATTCAACAATATAACCATCACATAAAGCATTCTTTTCATGATCTACAAGCATAGAATTTTTATTACTCTCCACATAAGCAATTTTCTTCTCATGAATAGTAGTGGGAGCAAACTCAACAAAATAACTATCATATGAGGCATAATCCAATTGAAAACTAAAATCATGATGACAAGTTTCATGGTTATCATTATTCTTAATAGCATACAAGCCATCACAATAATCATCATAGATAGCAACTTTATTCTCATAATCAATTGGAACCTCTTCCGAAATAGTGGATTCATCACTAGATAAAGTCATGGCCTCTCCAAATCTACTTTCATAATTATCACAATAATATTCAACATCCTCCAAAATAGTGGGATCATTACTTTCTAAAGTTGACACTCTTCCAAACCCACTTTCATTAATATAATCATCATAAATAGGAGGCATGCTTTCATCATAATAAATATTCTCATCAAAACTTAGGGGACAAAAAATATCATATTCATCAAACATAGCATCCCCAAGCTTGTGGCTTTGCATATCATTAGCATCATGGGTATTCAAGGAATTCATACTAATAACATTGCATTCATGCTCATCATTCAAAGATTTAGTGACAAACATTTTATAGATTTCTTCGTCTAGCACTTGAGCACAATTTTCCTTTCCATCATACTCACGAAAGATAATAAAAACATGAAGCGTATGAGACAAACTCAATTCATTTTTTTTGTAGTTTTATTTTATAGTCTAAACTAGTGATAAAACAAGAAACTAAAAGATTCGATTGCAAGATCTAAAGATATACCTTCAAGCACTCACCTCCCCGGCAACGACACCAGAAAAGAGCTTGATGTCTACTACACAACCTTCTTCTTGTAGACGTTGTTGGGCCTCCAAGTGCAGAGGTTTGTAGGACAGTAGCAAATTTCCCTCAAGTGGATGACCTAAGGTTTATCAATCCGTGGGAGGCGTCGGATGAAGATGGTCTCTCTCAAACAACCCTGCAACCAAATAACAAAGAGTCTCTTGTGTCCCCAACACACCCAATACAATGGTAAATTGTATAGGTGCACTAGTTCGGCGAAGAGATGGTGATACAAGTGCAATATGGATAGTAGATATGGGTATTTGTGATCTGAAATTATAAAAACAGCAAGGTAACTAATGATAAAAGTGAGCACAAATGGTATTGCAATGCTAGGAAACAAGGCATAGGGTTCATACTTTCACTAGTGCAAGTTCTCTCAACAATAATAACATAATTGGATTATATAACTATCCCTCAACATGCAACAAAGAGTCGCTCCAAATCCACTAATAGCGGAGAACAAACGAATAGATTATGGTAGGGTACAAAACCACCTCAAAGTTATCCTTTCTGTTCTATCTATTCAAGAGTCCGTAGTAAAATAACATGAAGCTATTCTTTCCGTTCAATCTATCATAGAATTCATACTAGAATAACACCTTAAGACACAAATCAACCAAAACCCTAATGTCACCTAGATACTCCATTGTCACCTCAAGTATCCGTGGGCATGATTATACGATATGCATCACACAATCTCAGATTCATCTATTCAACCAACACAAAGTACTTCAAAGAGTGCCCCAAAGTTTCTACCGGAGAGTCAAGACAAAAACGTGTGCCAACCCCTATGCATACGTTCACAAGGTCACCGAACCCGCAAGTTGATCACCAAAACATACATCAAGTGGATCACGTGAATATCCCATTGTCACCACAGATAAGCACGGCAAGACATACATCAAGTGTTCTCAAATCCTTAAAGACTCAATCTGATAAGATAACTTCAAAGGGAAAATTCAATCCATTACAAGAGAGTAGAGGGGGGAGAAACATCAAAAGATCCAACTATAATAGCAAAGCTCGTGATACATCAAGATCGTATCACCTCAAGAACACGAGAGAGAGAGAGAGAGAGATCAAACACATAGCTACTGGTATATACCCTCAGCCCCGAGGGTGAACTACTCCCTCCTCGTCATGGAGAGCACCGGGATGATGAAGATGGCCACCGGTGAGGGATCCCCCCTCCGGCAGGATGCCGGAACAGGGCCCTGATTGGTTTTTTGGTGGCTGTAGAGGCTTGCGGCGGCGGAATTCCCGATCTATCCTTGTCTTCGATGTTTTTAGGGTATATGGGAATATATAGATGAAAGAAGTCGACTAGGGGAGTCTCGAGGGACCCACGAGACAGGAGGGTGATACGTCTCCAACGTATCTACTTTTCCAAACACTTTTGCCCTTGTTTTGGACTCTAACTTGCATGATTTGAATGAAACTAACCCGGACTGACGCTGTTTTCAGCAGAACTGCCATGGTGTTATTTTTTGTGCAGAAACAAAAGTTCTCAGAATGACTTGAAAATCCTCGGAGATAAGTTTCAGAAAATATAAAAAACATTGGCAAAAGATGAAGGCCAGGGGGCCCACACCCTGTCCACGAGGGTGGGGGGTGCGCCCCGCTATAGGGCGCACCCCCTGTCTCGTGGGCCCCCTGCTACTCCACCGACCTCAACTCCAACTCCATATATTCCGTTTCACGGAGAAAAAAAATCAGAGAGGAAGTTTCGTCGCATTTTACGATATGGAGCCGCCGCCAAGCCCTAAAACCTCTTGGGAGGGCTGATCTGGAGTCCGTTCGGGGCTCCGGAGAGGGGGATTCATCGCCATCGTCATCATCAACCATCCTCCATCACCAATTTCATGATGCTCACCGCCATGCGTGAGTAATTCCATCGCAGGCTTGGTGGACGGTGATGGGTTGGATGATATTTACCATGTAATCAAGTTAGTTTTGTTAGGGTCTGATCCCTAGTATCCACTATGTTCTTAGATTGATGTTGCTATGACTTTGCTATGCTTAGTGCTTGTCACTAGGGCCCGAGTGCCATGATTCAGATCTGAACCTATTATTTTTTCATGAATATATGTGAGTTCTTGATCTTATCTTGCAAGTCTATAGTCACCTATTTTGTGTTATGATCCGACAACCCCGAAGTGACAATAATCGGGATACTTCTCAGTGATGACCATAGTTTGAGGAGTTCATGTATTCACCAAGTGTTAATGCTTTGGTCCGGTACTCTATTAAAAGGAGGCCTTAATGTCCCTTAGTTTCCACTAGGACCCCGCTGCCACGGGAGGGTAGGACAAAAGTTGTCATGCAAGTTCTTTTCCATAAGCACGTGTGACTATATTCGGAATACATGCCTACATTACATTGATGAATTGGAGCTAGTTCTATGTCACCCTATGTTATAGCTATTACATGAGGAATCGCATCCGACATAATTATCCATCACTGATCCATTGCCTACGAGCTTTTCATATATTGTGCTTCGCTTATTTACTTTTCCGTTGCTACTGTTACAATCACTACAATACTGCTATCTTTACCTTTACCACTGTTACCATTACTATCATACTACTTTGCTACTAAATACCTTGCTGCAGATACTAAGTTATCTAGGTGTGGTTGAATTGACAACTCAACTGCTAATACTTAAGAATATTCTTTGGCTCCCCTTGTGTCGAATCAATAAATTTGGGTTGAATACTCTACCCTCGAAAGCTGTTGCGATCCCCTACACTTGTGGGTTATCAAGACTAATTTCTGGTGCCATTGCCGGGGAGCATAGCTCTATTCTTTGAGTCACTTTGGATTTATATCTGCTGAGCACTATGAAGAACTTGAAAGATCAAAGAACTAAAATTTATCCCTTAACTACGAGGGGAGGTAAGGAACTGCCATCTAGCTCTGCACTAGATTCTCCTTCTATTATGAATAAGCTTGCGACACCTAAACCTGCTACTGCTATGAATTCTGATATGTCGCATGTTATTGATGATGCCACTTCTGCTATGCATGATACTTATGATGAAACTACTTCTATGCTTGATATTACTGTGCCATTAGGTGAATTTCTTGATGAACAACTTACTAGGGCTAGGGTGAATGAAATTATTGAAAATGAAATTATTGATAAAAGTGATGATGAAGGTTCTCCTCCTAATTATGAATTGCCTATTGTTCCTGAGGGTTATGTTATGGATGAAGAAGCTTCTAGAGATATTTTTGCTTGCAAGGATAGATATGATCTTAAGAAGTTATTAGCTAAATGGAAGCATCAATCCCTTGATGCTAGAATGAAACATGACCCTGTTTTTGCTACTTCACCTATCTGTGTTACTGATAAGGACTATGAATTCTCTGTTGATCCTAAGATTATTACTTTAGTTGAATCTGATCCTTTCTATGGCACTGAATCTGAAACTGTTGTGGCACATCTTACCAAGTTAAATGATATAGCCTCCCTGTTTACTAATGATGAGAAGTCTCGCTATTATTACATCCTTAAGATATTTCCGTTCTCCTTAAAGGGTGATGCTAAACTTGGTTTAATTCTCTTGATCCTGGTTGTGTGCGTAGTCCCCAGGATATGATTTATTAGTTCTCTGCTAAATATTTCCCTGCTCATAAGAAACAAGCTGCCTTGCGAGAAATATATAATTTTGTGCAAATCAAAGAAGAGGGTCTCCCACAAGCTTGAGGGAGGCTTCTCCGATTACTTAATGCTTTGCCTGATCATCCTCTTAATAAAAATGAAATACTTGATATCTTCTATAATAGACTAACCAATGCTTCCAAGGACCACTTGGATAGTTGTGCTGGTTGTGTTTTCAGGGAAAGAACAGTCGACCAAGCTGAATTGTTATTGAATAATACGTTGACAAATGAAAATAATTGGACTCTTCCTGAGCCAATTCCTGAGCAATTGAGCCAACCCATGAGCCTATTCCTAAATCTACTCCGAAGAAGAGAGGTGTTCTATTTCTCAGTCCTGAAGATATGCAAGAGGCAAAGAAATCAATGAAAGAAAAAGGTATTAAATCTGAAGACGTTAAGAATTTACCTCCTATCGAAGAGATACATGGTCTTAATATACCACTTGAAGAAACACATCGTCTTGATAACCCGACACAGGTAGTGAAGGTAAATTCTCTCTATAGATATGATAAAGCTAAAATTCTGTCTACTAGACTTGCTAGCCAGTGCTTAGATGAATTTGATGACTTTATGGATAGACAAGCAAATTTCAATGATTATGTTAGTAGATAGTTGAAAAATAATGCTTATATGATTGGACGCTTGAGTGATTATATGTCTAGAGTTAAGGGTGAACTTAAACTCACTAGTAAACATGCTTCTATGGTTACCACTCAAGCTGAACAAGTACTTAAGGCTCAGAATGAATTGCTAGATGAACTAAATAATAAACATGACTTTGCTGTTAGAGTGGCTACTAGAACTGGTAAAATGACTCAGGAACCTTTGTATCCTGACGGCCATCCTAAGAGGATTGAACAAGATTCTCAGAATCATAATCTAGATGCTCCTAGTTCCTCTAAGAAGAAGAAAAAGAAAAATGACAGTACTTTGCATGCTTCTAGTGAACCCAATGTAGAAACACCTGAGAATCCTAATAATAATTCTATCTCTGATGCTGAAACAAAATCCGGAGATGAACTCTACCTAATGATAATGCTAATAATGATGTTCATGTAAATGCTCAACCTAGTAATAACAAGGATATAGAAATTGAACCTGCTGTTGGTCTTGATAACCCACAATCAAGAAACCAACGTTACGATAAGAGAGATTTTGTTGCTAGGAAACATGGTAGGGAAAGAGAACCATGGGTTCAGAAACCCATGCCCTTTCCTCCTAAACCATCCAAAACAAAGGATGATGAGGACTTCGAGTGTTTTGCTGAAATGATTAGACCTATTTTCTTACGCATGCGCTTAACTGATATGCTTAAAACAAACCCTTATGCTAAATACATGAAAGATATCATTACAAATAAAAGGAAAATACCTGAAGCTGAAATCTCCACCATGCTTGCTAACTATACCTTTAAGGATGAAATACCTAAGAAACTTGGTGATCCCGGAGTACCCACTATACCATGCTCCATAAAAAGAAATTATGTTAAAACTGCTTTATGTGATTTAGGAGCCGGTGTTAGTGTTATGCCTCTTTCCTTGTACCGTAGACTTGAATTAAGTAAGTTGACACCCACTGAGATATCCTTGCAAATGGCCGATAAATCAACTGCTATACCTGTCGACATTTGTGAGGACGTGCCTGTTGTTGTTGCGAATGCTACTATCTTAACAGACTTCATCATTCTTGATATTCCTGAGGACGACAGTATGTCGATTATCCTCGGTAGACCCTTTTTAAATACTGCAGGTGCTGTTATTGATTGCAACAAAGGCAATGTCACCTTTCATGTTAATGGAAATGAGCATACGGTACATTTTCCGAGAAAACAACCTCAAGTTCACAGCATAAATTCTATTGAGAAAATTCCATCAATTATTATTGGAGGTTTTGAATTTCCTCTTCCTATTGCAAAGAAAAAGTATGATATTCTTATTATTGGGGATTTTCATATCCCCGTTGAGGTAACCTAGTGTCACTTCGAAATTTCTCTATTTTTATGCGATTCGGAATGAGTTTGTTAACAAGACTTGATCAACCTTGTTAGTGGATTCATTTTGAGGATCATGAGATGGATGAAACTAGAAGGCACAACCTTCTGTACCCTCTCTTTACTTTATGTTACTTAGAATAAATAAAGTAGAAATAAAATATTTTGTCTGTTTTCTGAATTATCCATCCAATAAAAAATATCCCGAAAATAAAAGTGCTCCAAATGCCCTGCAAATTTAATATGATTTTTTGTGGAATATTTAAGGATTTTAGGCACTGAAAACACTGCAGGGGGTCTACCACCTGGCCACAAGGGTGGACGGCGCCCTCCCTATAGGCGCGCCCCCTGTCTCGTGGGCCCATGGTGGACCCCCTCCACTTATTCCTGCACCCACACACTCCATCTTCTTCCCAAAAAAATCATCATCTAGCTGAAGCACGAGTTCCAGCCCATTTTGCTGCGATTTTCGATCTCCTTGCTCAAAGCCCCATTCACAAAACTGCTTTGGGAGATTGTTGCTTGGTATGTGACTCCTGCATTGATCCAATTAGTTTTTGTTCTAGTGCTTTATTCATTGCAAATTTTTGCTGCATAGGTGACCCTGTTCTTGAGCTTGCATGTCAAATTTATGAGGTCCCAAGTGATTTTAATGCATGATATAGGCTCTAGACACTTGTAGGAGTAGTTGCTATCAATCTTGTTTAGTTTTATTTACTTTTATTTTGAAGTTACTAAAAATTTCAGAAATTTCAGAAAAGATTAAGAGGTGGTTATTGAGGGGCTCTTATAGCCAAGCCTCGAAGGATAAGAAAGATAAGGAGAAAGAAAAGGCCAAGTATGATCTTCCTCGCATAGCGGAAGTGAGGCCTTGTGAATGGCCATGTAATAATTTCTTGAGAGTAGCCGGGATTTATGAAGACTTTTATTCTTCGGCTGAAAATGCTGGCCTCACCGACTTCCTCCACGACCGGATCGAACAATATCTCTTACTTACCAATACTTTCGTGCAAAAGTTTTATTATCATCCTAACAATTCACCTCCTTTAGTGTCCTTTCATTTATATGATGAAGCTAAGGAAATGTCATTACATGATTTTTGCGAGGTTCGTAGAACACCCTTTGAGGGTAGCTTATATGAACCACATCGTAAATATGTGGATGGTTTCGTTGATACTATTGCTGTAGGGGAACCGAAGAAGGGTTCTGATGCAAGAATCACTAGCATACACTTTCCTGTTTTATGCTACTTTTCCATATTTGCTAGTCGATGCTTAATTGGTCGTGAAAATAGTGGAAGCTTCAATGTTCCTAATATTATCATTCTACTCCATGCCTTATTTGGTGATAACACTTTTAGTATGGGTGTCGTTATTGCTAAACGATTAAGTCTAAACCGTACAAAGGGTCCCATCTTTGGAGGTATCTATGTTGCACGTTGCTACGTCCTGAGCTAGCGTTGGTTTTCCCCGAAGAGGAGAGGGTGATGCAGCAAAGTGTAGCGTAAGTATTCCCCTCAGTTTTGAGAACCAAGGTATCAATCCAGTAGGAGGCTCCTCAAAAGTCCCACGCACCTACACAAACAAACTGAGAACTCGCAACCAACGCAATAAAGGGGTTGTCAATCCCTTCACTGTCACTTACGAAAGTGAGATCTGATAGAGATAGTATGATAAGATAAATATATTTTTGGTATTTTATAATATAGATGAAGAAAATAAAGATGCAAATAAAAGTAGATTGAAAGCAAATATGATAAGAGATAGACCCGGGGGCCATAGGTTTCACTAGAGGCTTCTCTCGAGATAGCATAAGTATTACGGTGGGTGAACAAATTACTGTCGAGCAATTGATAGAAAAGCGAATAATCATGACGTTATCTAGGCATGATCATGTATATAGGCATCACGTCCATAACAAGTAGACCGACTCCTGCCTGCATCTACTACTATTACTCCACACATCGACCGCTATCCAGCATGCATCTAGAGTATTAAGTTCATAAGAACAGAGCAACACATTAAGCAAGATGACATGATGTAGAGGGATAAACTCATGCAATATGATATAAACCCCATCTTGTTATCATCGATGGCAACAATACAGTACGTGTCTTGCAACCCTTTCTGTCACTGGGTAAGATCACCGCAAGATTGAACCCAAAGCTAAACACATCTCCCATGGCAAGAAAGATCAATCTAGTAGGCCAAACCAAACTAATAATTCGAAGAGACTTGTAAAGATAACTTAATCATACATAAAAGAATTCAGAGAAGATTCCAATATTATTCATAGATAAACTTGATCATAAACCCACAATTCATCGGATCTCGACAAACACACCGCAAAAAGAGATTATATCTAATAGATCTCCACAAGAGAGGGGGAGAACATTGTATTGAGATCCAAAAAGAGAGAAGAAGCCATCTAGCTAATAACTATGGACCCGTAGGTCTGTGGTAAACTACTCACAACTCATCGGAGATGCTATGGTGTTGATGTAGAAGCCCTCCGTGATCGATTCCCCCTCCAACAGAGTGCCGGCGAAGGCTCCAAGATGGGATCTCCCGGATACAGAAGGTTACGGCGGTGGAAATTGTGTTTCGTGGTGCTCCTGGATGTTTTCGGGGTCCGTGGATATATATAGTAGGAAGAAGTACGTCGGTGGAGCCCGAGGGGCCCACGAGACAGGGGGGCGTGCCCCTAGGGGGGCCCTCCTATCTCGTGGGGCCCTCAGAGCTTTCTTGACTTGCACTCCAGGCTCTCCGGATCAGATTTGTTCCAAAAATAACGCTCCCGAAGGTTTCATTCCGTTTGGACTCCGTTTGATATTCCTTTTCTTCGAAATAATGAAATAGGCAAAAAACAGCAATATGGGCTGGGCCTCCGGTTAGTAGGTTAGTCCCAAAAATGATATAAATGTGTAGAATAAATCCCATAAACATCCAAAAGGGGTAATATAATAGCATGGAACAATCAAAAATTATAGATACGTTGGATACGTATCAAGCATCCCCAAGCTTAATTCCTGCTCGTCCTCGAGTAGGTAAATGATAAAAAGAGAATTTTTGATGTGGAATGCTACCTAGCATAATTCATAATGTAATTTTCTTTGATTGTGGCATGAATGTTCAGATCCAAATAATACAAAATAAAAGTTCATAAAGACATAAGAAATAGTGATACTTCAAGCACACTAATCAAGGTAATCATGTCTTCTCAAAATAACATGGCTAAAGAAAGTTATCCCTACAAAATCATATAGTCGAGCTATTGCTCTATCTTCATCACACAAAGTATTTAATCATGCACAACCCCGATGACGAGCCAAGCAATTGTTTCATACTTTAATAATCTCAAACTCTTTCAACTTTCATGCAATACATGAGCGTGAGCCATGAACATAGCACTATATGTGGAATAGAATGGTGGTTGTGGAGAAGACAAAAAGGAGAAGATAGTCTCACATCAACTAGGCGTATCAACGGACTATGGAGATGCCCATTAATAGATATCAATGTGAGTGAGTAGGGATTTCCATGCAACGGATGCACTAGAGCTATAAATATATGAAAGCTCAACAAAAGGAACTAAGTGGGTGTGCATCCAACTCGCTTGCTCACGAAGACCTAGGGCACTTTTGAGGAAGCCCATCGTTGAAATATACAAGCCAAGTTCTATAATGAAAAATTCCCACTATTATATGAAAGTGACAACATATGAGACTCTCTATCATGAAGATCGTGGTGCTATTTTGAAGCACAAGTGTGGAAAAAGAGATAGTAGCATTGTCCCTCCTCTCTTTTTCTCTCATTTATTTTTTTCTCTTTTTTCTTTTCCTTTTTCTCTTCTTTTTTTCTTTGGCCTTTTCTTTTTTTTGGCCTTTCTCTTTTTTCTTTTTTTTCTTCTTTTTTTTCTTTTTGTAAAGTCCGAAGTCTCATCCCGACTTGTGGGGGAATCATAGCCTTCATCATCCTTTCCTCACGAGGACAATGCTCTAATAATGAAGATCATCACACTTTTATGGATTTACAACTCAAAGCTAGAACAAAATATGACTCTATATGAATGCCTCCGGCGGTGTACCGGGATATGCAATGACTCAAGAGCGACATGTATGAAAATTGTGAAGGTGGCCTTGCCACAAATACGATGTCAACTACATGATCATGAAAAGAGCAATATGACAAAAGTAATGTGTGTCATATGAACGGAACGGTGGGAAGTTGCATGGCAATATATCTCGGAATGGCTATGGAAATGCCATAATAGGTAGGTATGGTGGCTGTTTTGAGGAAGGAGTATGGTGGGTATATGGTACCGGCGAAAATTGCGCGGCATAAGAGAGGCTAGCAATGGTGGAAGGGTGAAAGGGTGCGTATAATCCATGGACTCAACATTAATCAAAAGAACTCATATACTTGTTGCAAAAATTTAGAAGTCATCAAAAATCAAAGAACTACGCGCATGCTCCTAGGGGGATAGATTGGTAGGAAAAGACCATCGCTCGTCCCCAATTGCCACTCATAAGGAAGACAATAAATAAATAAAATTGTGCTCCAACTTCATCACAAAGCGGTTCACCATACGTGCATGCTACGGGAATCACAAACTTCAACACAAGCATTCTTTAAATTCATAATCACCCAACTAGCATGACTTTAATATTACTACCTCCATATCTCAAAACAATTATAAAGTATCAAGTTGATCATAGCATCCAATTCACTTCTTATGATAGTTTTTATTATACCCAACTTGGATGCTCATCATTCTAGGACCAACTTTGTAACAAAAGCAAATACCATGCTTTTCTAAAAGACTCTCAAAATGATATAAGTGAATCATGAGAGACTAGCAATTTCTTCTAAATTAAGACACCACCGTCGTGCTCTAAAAGATATAAGTGAAGCACTAGACCAAAAACTATCAAGCTCAAAAGATATAAGTGAATTACATAGAGTATTCTAGCAAATTCTAATCAAATAGGCTTCTCCCAAAAGGTGTATTACAGAAAGGATGACTGTGGTAAACTAACAAGCAAAGACTAATATAATACACGACGCTCCAAGCAAAACACATATCATGTGGCGAATAAAAATATAGCTCCAAGTAAAGTTACCAATGAACGAAGACGAAAGAGAGGATGCCTTCCCGGGGCATCCCCAAGCTTAGGCTTTTGGCTACTCTTGAATATCTTGGGGTGCCATGGGCATCCCCAAGCTTAGGCTCTTGCCACCCTTTATTCCATAGTCCATAAAGGCTTTACCCAAAACTTGAAAACTTCACAACACAAAACTCAACAGGAAATCTTATAAGCTCCGTTAGTGAAAGAAAACAAAACCACCACATAAGGTACTACAATGAACTCAGTCTTTATTTATTTTGGTGTTAAACCTACTGTATTCCAACTTCCTTATGGTTTATAAACTAATTTATTAGCCATAGATGCATTGAAATAAGCAAACAACACACGAAAAACAGAATCTGTCAAAAACAGAACAGTCTGTAGCAATCTGTAACTAACGCAAACTTCTGGTACTCTAAAAATCCTACCAAAATAGGAAGTATTGTAAAATTTGTTTATTGATCATCAGAAAAACTAATCAATGCAAAAGCATGTTTCTGCGATTTATTGAATTTTTTCTCGTGAGCGCAAAGTTTCTATTTTTCAGCAGAATCAAATCAACTATCATCATAGTTTATCCTATAGGTTCTACTTGGCACAAACACTAAACAAAAGATAAAAACACATATAAACATAGAGTAGATGCAGGATTTATTAAATAACAGCAAGGAAAAATATTGGGTTGTCTCCCAACAAGCACTTTTCTTTAAAGCCTTTTTAGCTAGGCATTGAGATTTCACTGATGCTCACATGAAAGACAAGAATTGAAGCACAAAGAGAGCATCATAAAACATGTGACGAACACACTTAAGTCTAACATACTTCCTATGCATAGGCATATTGTAAGCAAACAAATTATCAAGGCAAGCAAAAGTTAGCATATGCAAGGAAGAACAAAGAGATGATAGCAATCTCAACATGAAGAGAGGTAATCTAGTAAGATGAAAATTTCTACAACCATATTTTCCTCTCTCATAATAATTACATGTAGGATCATAAGCAAATTCAACAAAGTAGCTATCATATAAAATATGTTCAACACGATCCACATGCATGCGAAGTTGACACTCTTCCAAAATAGTGGGATTAACATTAACTAAAGTCATGACCTTTCCGAACCCACTTTTATCAAAAATATCATAAGATTGAACATACTCCAAATATGTGGGATCTAAAGTTGTCACTCTTCCAAACCCACTTTCAATATTATTGCAAACACTATTATCAATCTCATATTCATCATGGGGCTTAAATAAATTTTCAAGGTTATAAGAAGAATCACCCCAATCATGATCATAGCAACAAGTAGTAGACATAGCAAAACTAGCATCCCCAAGCTTAGGGTTTTGCATAATATTAGCACAATTGACATCAAGAGAATTTATAGTAAAATCATTGCAATCATGCTTTTTATTCAAGGAGCTACCAAGTATGGGTGCAATAGCAATGATCTCATGCTTAACAAAAGGAACTATAGCAAATTGATCTTCATAAATATTGGCATCATGGCCACAAGAATAGAAAACATCATGTTCATCAAGGGATATTTCAATCAAATCATCGGAATCATCATTATCTATAGATTCATGCATATCATTATTTTCTTCCAAAGCAACAATCATTCTTTCAATAAATTCTTGGACATAGACATCATGAGCAAAGTTTTCATTGCAATATTTAAGTATGACAGAATTTTCAGATTTGTAGAGAGTAAAATCATACTTTTCAATCAAAGAATCAACTTCATGAGCACCCTTAAAAATGACAAATTCTTCAATTTGTTCGATATCATAGTAACTATAAACACCCTTTGCATAAGAAGATAAGATTTCATTATCATTGAACTCACATAGGTACGGAAGGTGTTTATTAGGGTTCTTAGAGCAACAAGTAAAATCACAAATTTCACAAAGATTCCAAGCATAGCATAGCAAACTATTTATATGATACCATAAGAGCTTCCCCTTCTCAGACAAACGATGACGCACAAAATGAGCATGCTCATCTAAAGATTTCCCATCAACTAGGCTAGTTGGGGTTTCAGCATGAGCACATATGGATCAAAGATGATTCAAGTAGAACACTTTAAGTGGATCCATAACAATAGATTTTTAGCAAGCAAAGATGCAAGCACATAGAAGGCACATGGAGACATAAGCAAACAAAAAGGCAAGCGAAAAGAGAGAGGAGAAGATTGGGAAAGAGAGGGCGAATAAAAGGGCAAGGGTGAAGTTGGGGAGAGGAAAACGAGAGGCAAATAGTGTAAATGCGAGGGAGATGGGTTTGTGATGTGTACTTGGTATGTCTTGACTTGAGTGAAGACCTCCCCGGCAACGGCGCCAGAAATCCTTCTTGCTACGTCTTGAGCTAGTGTTGCTTTTCCCCGAAGAGGAGAGGGTGATGCAGCAAAGTGTAGCGTAAGTATTTCCCTCAGTTTTGAGGACCAAGGTATCAATCCAGTAGGAGGCTCCTCAAAAGTCCCACACACCTACACAAACAAACCGAGAACTCGCAACCAACACAATAAAGGGGTTGTCAATCCCTTCACGGTCACTTACGAAAGTGAGATCTGATAGATATAGTATGATAAGATAAATATATTTTTGGTATTTTATAATATAGATGCAGAAAATAAAGATGCAAATAAAAGTAGATTGAAAGCAAATATGATAAGAGATAGACCCGGGGGCCATAGGTTTCACTAGAGGCTTCTCTTGAGATAGCATAAGTATTACGGTGGGTGAACAAATTACTGTCGAGCAATTGATAGAAAAGAGAATAATTATGACATTATCTAGGCATGATCATGTATAGGCATCACGTCCATAACAAGTAGACCGACTCCTGCCTGCATCTACTACTATTACTCCACACATCGACCGCTATCCAGTATGCATCTAGAGTATTAAGTTCATAAGAACAGAGCAACGCATTAAGCAAGATGACATGATGTAGAGGGATAAACTCATGCAATATGATATAAACCCCATCTTGTTATCCTCGATGGCAACAATACAATACGTGTCTTGCAACCCTTTTTATCACTGGGTAAGATCACCGCAAGATTGAACCCAAAGCTAAACACTTCTCCCATGGCAAGAAAGATCAATCTAGTAGGCCAAACCAAACTAATAATTTAAAGAGACTTGTAAAGATAACTTAATCATACATAAAAGAATTCAGAGAAGATTCCAATATTATTCATAGATAAACTTGATCATAAACCCACAATTCATCGGATCTCGACAAACACACCACAAAAAGAGATTACATCGAATAGATCTCCACAAGAGAGGGGGAGAACATTGTATTGAGATCCAAAAAGAGAGAAGAAGCCATCTAGCTAATAACTATGGACCCGTAGGTCTATGGTAAACTACTCACAACTCATCAGAGAGGCTATGGTGTTGATGTAGAAGCCCTCCATGATCGATTCCCCCTCCGTCAGAGTGTCGGCGAAGGCTCCAAGATGGGATCTCGCGGATACAGAAGGTTACTGCGGTGGAAATTGTGTTTCGTGGTGCTCCTAGATGTTTTCGAGGTCCGTGGATATATATAGGAGGAAGAAGTACGTCGGTGGATGCCCAAGGGGCCCACGAGACAGGGGGGCGTGCCCCTAGGGGGGGCGCGCCCTCCTATCTCGTGGGGCCCTCGAAGCTTTCTTGACTTGCACTCCAGGCTCTCCGGATCAAATTTGTTCCAAAAATAACGCTCCCGAAGGTTTCATTCCGTTTGGACTCTGTTTGATATTCCTTTTCTTTGAAATACTAAAATAGGCAAAAAAACAGCAATATGGGCTGGGCCTCCGGTTAGCAGGTTAGTCCCAAAAATGATATAAATGTGTAGAATAAAGCCTATAAATATCCAAAAGGGGTAATATAATAGCATGGAACAATCAAAAATTATAGATACGTTGGAGACGTATCACACGCCTTGCTAAATATTTCAAGATACCTATTAGACATGATGAGGAAGAGGAGACATCTCTGCCTCTTACCTTTTTAGATTAAAGGAGCATGGTAGCGCATGAGTTTATTATTTACAACGATGATAAGATGCTCCTATATAACCTGAGATTTAATAAGAAACACAATGGGGTTATTACCCTGCCTGCACCTTCCTTATTTGATTTCACTGCAGGGCACTACCTTGTCTCGCCGGAAGCGGTGTACGCGTACCGAGGCCAGACATCAGCTCCAGAACCTGAGCCGGAACCACCATCGGACCCTTATCGTCCATCATCTTATCAGTGGGATCCGGAGGAGATCGCTAACCGGCAGCAGTACGAGGACACTTCTTAGTATACTGGGGAGAGTAGCCGCTATCCATGGCCATACACTACTAGGAAAATGGCTATAGATGGGATTGACACTAATGGCGCACCAGAAAGATGGTGCGCCATTAGTATATACTAATGGCGCACCACAATCTGATGCGCCATTAGAGTTTAAACAACTAATGGCGCACCATGCTACGGGTGCGCCATTAGTATCAATTTTTTTTTAACTAGTGCGCCTGTCCAAACATACTAATGGCGCATCCCGGCAAAGTGCGCCATTAGTAGTTGTAACTACTAATGGCACACTAGGCAGCAGGTGCGCCATTAGTATAGAATTTTTTTTTTGAACTAGTGCGCCTATCCAAACATACTAATGGCGCATCCTGCCCAAGTGCGCCATTAGTAGTTGTAACTACTAATGGCGTACCAGGCAGTGGGTGCGCCATTAGTATAGGATTTTTTTTGAACTAGTGCGCCTATCCAAACATACTAATGGCGCATTCTGCCCAAGTGCGCCATTAGTAGTTGTAAGTACTAATGGCGCACCATGCAAGAGGTGCGCCATTAGTAAGTGGGCAGCAACAAGATATTTGGGACAGCCTCTCCTACCCACACACTCACTTTCTCCCCACTTCATTCTCTCCACCTCCTCCTTGTCTCGGGTGCCTCCTCTTTTTCACCTCATTTCCACCATAGATTCATTCAAATTAAGTGGTTAAATTACCTTGTTTTAATAGGTAAGTAAGGGGGAAGCTATATTTAGGTTGTTCTCCTTACAACAATGTGCACATGCACTTTTTACGGCCTAGCTAGATCTATGTATGTTCGTGGTGTTGCATATGTTTGTGGTGTTGCATATGTGTTTGTGTTTGGAGGTGTACCGGTATTTGATATGCGATAGTTGCCAATATTTTGCCGGAATGTTGATTCATTTCCGTTTCGGCGAGAATTTTGGCATTAAGCATTCTTTTTGGTCCTATTTTTAGGGAAAGTCATGCCAAATTTTTGTTTGGTTCTAAAATATCGTTTTGCTCTACCCCGCAGGCGACCATGGTCCGCACGATGACCGAAGGCATCGTGAATAGGTTTTTGAGGTCCGCGAAGGACGAGATGCTTCAAAAGAACGAGACGGAGATAAGATGTCCGTGTCGAAGATGCAAGCTGAAGAGCCTTATTGCGGACCCGGATTCCGGGCAGGTGCGGGACCACCTGCTGTTGCGTGGTTTCATGGATGGCTATCGGTGGCAAGGTGATGAAGATGACTACGAAGTCGTCCATGCGGGCCGGGCAAGAAATGAGGAAGGGCAGCAAGACAACCACCGCGGCTCGGGCGGGCGAGAAGACGAAGAATCCCCAGGAGATGATCACGACTGTGATGCTGTACACAGTCATCATGTAGAAGATGCAGGACATGATGATGAGGAAGATGCCGGAGCAGGCGACGGGCATGATCATGAAGATGATGATGCCGGCGGAGCAGACGACGCTGGACCATCGATGGGCTGGGTGCAGGACCCTCATATTCAAGAGCTGCTTCTCAAACAGACGGATAATGCAAGAGCTGCCGCCCGAGAGAAAGCCAAGATGGATCAACTTGAGTTAGACGCGGTTACTCCATTGTATGAAGGATGCAGGCCCAAGGATACCCGCCTGAAAGTAACGCTCATGGCCCTGGAGATGAAGGTAAAACACAAAATGACCGACGCATGCTTCGACGAGAACATGTCATTCTGGCACGAACGTCTTCCCAAGGGGAACAAGTGCCCGACCAGTTTGGAGGAGGCGAAGAAAATCGTGTGTCCTCTGGATTTACCGCACGTGAAATACCATGTGTGCATGAACAATTGCATCATTTATCGGGACGAGCACGCGGAGTCTACAATATGTCCGGTGTGCGGTGTCACTCGATACAAGAAGAGGAAGAAAGCTCCTCGAAAAGTGGTGTGGTACTTTCCGATCACTCCTCGTCTGCAACGGTATTTCGCGGATCCTAAGGTAGCAAAGCTCCTACGTTGGCACGCAGATAGGGAGGAGAAGAAGCGAGAAGATGACGCAAATGATCCGGAGATAGATAAAAAAGACAAGATGCTGAGTCACCCTAAGGATGCAAGCTAGTGGCAAGCATTGAACTTCGAATACCCAGAATTTGGGAACGATCCAAGGAACATCGTGCTGGGCGCGAGCACCGATGGAGTCAATCCGTTTGGCAGCCAGAGAAGCACACATAGCACCTGGCCTGTGTTTGTGTGGATGTACAACCTTCCCCCCTGGTTGTGCATGAAGAGGAAGTACATTCACATGAGTATGCTAATTGAAGGGCCGAAACAACCAGGGAACGACATCAATCTGTATCTGGGGCTGCTGAAAGAGGAGCTTGACACGCTGTGGAAAACGCCAGCCAATACGTGGGACGCCGCAGAGAAAGAATATTTCCCTATGAGAGCCGCACTGCTCACGACGGTGCACGACTATCTCGGTTACGGATATCTTGCGGGGCAGGTAGTCCACGGATTTTTTGGATGCGTAAGGTGCATGGATGACACAACGTATCGCCAGCTAGATAGAGATCCCGGGTCTTCGAAAACCGTGTTCATGGGACATCGAAGGTGGCTTCGCGACGATGACCCGTGGAGGAAACGCAAGGATCTGTTCGATGGTGAAACCGAACCCCGAAAACGCCCGTGTACGAGGAGCGGCGAGGAAATAGACAAGCTGTTGAAAAATTGGAAAGACTGCCCACTGCCGGGAAAGAAGCAAAAGGCACCAGAGCCAGGAAAGAAGCGAAAGGCGCCAGAGCCGCTGCTGAAGGTATGGAAAACGAGGTCTGTTTTCTGGGACTTGCCGTACTGGAAGATCCACCGTGTGCCTCACAGCCTTGATGTCATGCATATCACGAAGAACGTGTGCGAGAGTCTGTTTGGTACCCTGCTCAACATGCCAGAGAGGACCAAAGATGGGCCGAAAGCAAGGGCAGACTTGAAATCAATGGGCATCAGGCAGGAGCTTCATGCTATATATGATGATGATGATGATGATGATGATGATGATGATGATGAGGCGAAGCAGGACACAGAAAGTCGTCGCAAAGGCAAAAAGGCCAAGAAGACCGGAAATGACTACCCTCCCGCGTGCTTCACTCTAAGTCAGGAGGAGATCGAGCAGTTTTTCACCTGCCTCCTAGGAGTAAAACTTCCTTACGGTTACGCGGGGAAGATAAGCAGATACCTAGACCCAGCGAAGCAGAAGTTCAGCGGGATGAAGTCTCACGACTGTCACGTGCTGATGACGCAGATACTTCCAGTTGCAATCCGTGGGATCATGGACGCGCACGTCCGTGAAATGCTATTTGGCCTATGCAACTTCTTCGACGTCATCTCTCGGAAGTCGATTGGCGTGAGGCAACTCAGAAGGCTACAGGAAGAGATCGTGGTGATACTATGCGAGCTTGAGATGTACTTCCCGCCCGCATTCTTCGA
>NC_041381.1:633818029-633832118 GCF_002162155.2 Triticum dicoccoides
TGTAGACTTGTAGATATGTAGCGAAAGCAAGTAGGGTTTGGTATGTGATTTTTGTAGCTTTTATTATGATACATTCTTTAAACATGTGCTATGGTTTACCTGTTATTAGCATCCGTAGCGGGAATGGTTGCCGATCTCTGTTGGACACACTCGGATGGCAGTTCGGTGTGTGCATCAGATAACTGTATCCATTTTAGTTCTGCTTGCTCTGATTAAAGTGGAAAGTACTGCCGTTATCTTATATGTTGTTCTGTTAGGATTGAATACAACAAGAGACGTGCCCATTTCTGTTATAGTACCCCTGAATAAAATGGTAAATACTGCAGTTATCATATACAATCTCTCAGGAGTGAATACCACAAGAAGCGCATTTTTGTTAATATCCCCTGCTTCCTGATGTATTTGTTTCTTGGTAAAAGTGAACTTCCAATGAATATTTTTGTGCTGGAGCAGGCTGGAGGGGTATTCGACTGTGCACATTTAATTATAGTATCTGGTGGAGATACCCTGTTCAAGGACAGGGGGGCGGGGGTGTGAACTTTGTGAAATCCTGTCCTATTGATGACTTTGCAAACTTATCAGGAGGTGGTGTTAGGAAATCTAAACAGTTTAAACTATATAGGAAGACATTTGTAGGTTAGAAACAATATGTTCTACTTCTGCAGATTATCTAGATAAGTGATGAAGTTTACTTAGTATAGTATTTTTTTTTGTCACTTCTTTATCTACCAAAAGTGTGAACCCATGGTATGAGCCACTAATGCAAGCATCGTCATTCTTTTCTGAGTTTGTCTAATTCACATCTAAATGTTTTCTAAGGATGTCACATCTAAGCTCCCACAAATAACGCAGCAACAAGGAACAAAAAAAAGCTGGGGCAAAAAAAATACACCACAAACATAGTGGACACAAGGTTAGACGTGACATAAATGTGTCCTAGACAGACCCTTCTTTTCTTAGTGAAACATCAACTTTCCAAAGACAATATTCCAAACTGGACAATTGATACATAGAGCTATTTTACTTTAACATTTAAAGTGTGGCTGCAAATCTGGGATGCAGGAGGTGAAAATTCATTGTCTAATCTGTTTCTCAGTTTCCTCTTTCAGAAACGAGAGATTTTTCAAGACCTTGCTCCACTACTGTGGCACTCCTTTGGCACTGTTGCTGCACTGCTCCAGGTAGGTTACAGTTATTGCACTGTTCTAAATTCAGTCGCAATGGCAAGAGTACATATGTACTTGTGCAGTTCTTGTTATTTAAGTAAGGGTGGTTGTCCATGGTACTGAGCGCTGCTGTTTCTATGCCAAGTCTTAAATATTTCCATTGTTTATTGTTAAAAAGCTTTCCTCATTTTGGTGACTTTACAGAATAAGTAAATCTTAACTAGCAGTGGTTAATAATTAAGTCTTCTTCTTTTTCCTTTGCAGCTCACATGCCACTGTACCTGTACCCGTTCCCGAATACTACCAGCAAGACAAGACCTTTTGAGTACTTGAGGCTTACCAGATTGGGTGTTATTGGTGCTCTTGTGAAGGTAAATTAAAACTAGATACTTATGCAAACTAGGAATGGATGGTCCATATAGATTTTTGCTTTAAATGGTGAGAGGGTTGAACCAGAGGGGAAAACAGTGATGGGGATTGGCTGTATTCTTTCTTTTTTTTGTAGACTATATCTTGTTCTTTTGGTATTCTCATTCCAGTAATCCAGTCATTTTAATCAAATGGACTGGTTGGGATTGGATCCCAGGAATCTCAACAGGAACTGTTATTTTTGAAGCAAACAGGCTAATGATTTGTTAGAAATTATATTGTTTCTTCTTTTGGATATCCGATTCTGATATGTCAGAAACACAACATATCAAAAGTTAGCAATGACCAAACTGGCATGTAACAGAGACACTATAAAAGATAGCCAACATCCAGTTAGGCCAACATAACAGTGAACAAAACTACTGTCAATCAGCTCAGTTCTAGTGCTGTTGGATTTTTCTCGATTGTATTCTTGCAATTTTGAAAATTCAGTTCATTCGGTTACTGAAAATTCAGTTAATTCAGTTAGGCACACAAATTTCAGAACTTTTGTGTGCCCTAGTACTTGGTGTTTGTAGAAAACCAGGAGTGTCAATGGGACTAGAATTCACTTGTTCTTATCTGGGTTTGTAAAACTTGTTCATGTACTGAACTACTAATGCCTTGTGATGCTCTGAATTACTTGTGATGCCTCTGAATTACTTGTGATCACATTGAGAAAGACTTGTAAAGATGATGATCATCTTTAACAGAAAACAATTTGTGATGATTTTGCTAGTTTGCTGGGTTTTGTCTCCGACCATCGTGTCGTGATGATTTTGCAGGTACCCCGAGAGGCCCTTGAGTTTGCCGGAATGTCGATTAACTTCCGTTCCGGCAAATTCGGGTACTCCATATGTCCTATTTTCAGCAAAGGTCATGCTGAAATTTTCCGTGAATTTTAGCATGACTTTGCTAAAAATAGGACATATGGGGTACTTGTGACTAATGCATGGGCCGGGGTATCTTAGTAGTTAATTAAGTAGGATCAAGTGCCCCGGCGTACTTGTGACTAATGCATGGCTTTTAGGGTACCTCGGTGTCGATAAAAACCGAAATGATGAAAAGTTAGGCTTTTAGGGTGCCTTGGCGTCGAAAAACCCTCAATGATAAAAGCTTAGATTTTAGGATGCCTCGGTGTCGACAAACCCTAAATGATGAGACCATGATCTTGTTCCTTGACAATAACCAACTTTTTGACCAAACTTTGTTTCTATTTAGAGAGAAACATGGCCCACAACGATGAGGCCGGGGGTTCGGGCGGCAAGGCATTCTGGGAGCTGTCCCAGGAGATGGAGGAACAACCTCACTTGTATGAGGCCGCCGCCTTCCCCACCGATCCTGAGACCACGGATGGTGCCGCCGAGGATGACCACACTGATGCCACCACTGATGGTGCCGCCGAGGATGCCACCACTGATGATGGCGGCGCACGCACAGATAGCAGCCAGCCGAAGAGGCAACGGAAGGACCGGCGCCCGATCGTGCTCCGCACCCTCAAGGAGGAAGTTACTGAAGTGGACTCCAACGGGAATCCAACGGTGCCCGAACGAATAGTCAAGGGGTACTCGCTTCAGCTCGGGTGCATTGTCCGGAGCACCGTCTCGATCAACACCGAGAACCTGAGGCATCCTGACCGGGGGAATTTGCGCCACCTCCTCTTCACGAAGCTGCACGAACGATACAAGTTCCCCGCTGAATTCGAAAACACAAGCCTCAAAGGGAATAAAGTGAATAATGCTGCCCTCACGAAGATGAGCAAGGCCCTGTCTACTTGGAAAAGCAATGTGAAGAGAATGATCGAGAAAGGTGAGAGTTATGAGAAGATCAAGGAGAAAAATCCTTCGATCACTGAAGATGACTACAACGACTTCAAGATCAATTGCTCGAGCACCGCAAGCTCCCAATCAAGTGAGTGGGGGAAACAAATGCGGGAGCTGAACATAGGGGAACACACACTCGGTCCCGGCGGTTACAGAGTGGCGGAGCCTATATGGGACAAGGAGGAGGCGGACCGTGCCGAGCAAGGCCTACCGCCCCTCTTCGATAAATACGGTGACAAGCAGACCAGGAACTTTGTCAGGGCCCGGTACAAGAAGGACCCGAAAACAAAGGAGCTTACCACGGATCCGAAGACCAGGCAGCTTGAGCTTGTTCTGGTAAGGAATACACCCCCGCGTAATTAGCTCCATATGGTTGCATTCTAATTAATGAAGCCGAATTTCTAAATGGTTCACATTCCTTCCGCAGGCGACTGAAAGCAGTAGCGCGGGGTAGACTCAGAGCAACCCTTGGGACACCACTCTAAATAGGGGGTTGAATATAATGAAGAACAAGGATAAGCTCAGTAAGCCGACGTCAGCTGGTCGTGTGGCCGGCAAAGGCTTGTCGACAAAATGGGGGTCATACTATACCGCTGGTGTGCGGAAGGAGAAAAAGACCAGCTCGGAAAGCCAGGCGCGAGAGGTTCAAGAACTCAAGGCACAGGTGGCGCGGATTCCGGAGATTGTCCAAGAGCAAGTGGAACAACGACTCGGAGCGACGATCACCACCCTTGTGCCTACCTTGATCTCGGGGTTGAGTGCGTGGATTGCGGGCGGCCAACAGGGGCCGCCCCCGATTCCTAGCTTCACGGCCAGCAACTCGCATAATGCGATGGCGGGGCCATTGGTGCCTCCGGCGGAGGCGGCATTGGTGTCTCCGACGCCGGCACGGGAGCTTAATGCACCCGGGTGTACGCCGACCGGCACCTCTTCAGCAAGCGGCCGCTCCGTCAACTGCACGCCCGCCGTTGGCGGTGCCTCGACATTAGCCGAGCTCGACGCCATCATCACGGTAACTAATTAAGCCTCTCGCCGAGGACTTTATCTCCTTGCCTTTGACTGGGCATCCCTGACGCCCTACATGTTTTCGCAGGGCGCCGCCGACGTTCCGTGCACTCTCCTCCACTTCGTGAACAACGAGTTGGTCGATGTCGCCAAGGGCAAAATCGTTCAACCGGGCAACCCCTTGTTCCACGGTACCCAGATGCCACCCAACTTGTTTAGGGTTCAACTGGTTCGGGTGCTGCCAGGCTGCGACGACTTGTTACCTCCGATTCGACCCGTCGGGGCCGACGATGATGACGTGATGACCCTCAGCGCCTGCCTGAGCTGGCCCCTGCTTTGGCCGAAGAGCCAGATTCGTTTGGGGGCGGGGGACACCACCCCAAAGACAACACCGCCAGTCGTGCCGGCGCCAAGTCGGCCCCATGGCAAGACCGCCGTAACGGTGCCAGACATCCCTATGCCACTGGATCCAAACATGCATATGGCACAGGATCAGAACGACGACGACGACGACGATGATACATTTGGCAACGTCGATCAGTACTTTGCCGAGCATGGGTACGATGGCGACTTCATGGGGCCTCCTTCTCAAGAACCAAACCCAACAAAAGACGTGTGCGATCTAGCTCGTACCGCGGAGAAGCCAAGTTGCAACAGGCGCCGTCTGGCGTTCAGCTCTCAGGAGACGCCTCCAGCTGCCGACTTCACCGAGCCTCAGATAGGCGAGGTGCGAAATATTATCAGCCCCAACACACTCAAGAAGGCGGTCTGTGAGCAGAACTCGGTCCCATTACAGGAGAAGAAGAAGGCACGCAAAAGAAAGACTAAGAAGGGTGCGAGCCAGCCGGCACCGAGTACGATCCGTGCTCAGGACGGGCCACCTTCACCACAGGATATCTCCAGGAGGGTGCATGTGGCGGGTAGGGCGATGCTACCACCAAATATGCTCAATGCTGCAACCGGTGCTATGCGAAGTCTGCACGACAGTGTTCTTTCTTTGGAGAAGCGGCGTCTCAGAGAGAAGGATGTGGCATACCCGGTTTTCGTGGCCAAGGTGCCAGAGGGCAAGGGCTTTGTGGATGGCGACATCGGGGGTACGATCGTCCTGCGGTTTGATGACATCTTTGCTATGTTTAACCTTCATCCGCTGCACTACACCTTCGTTCGGCTATTTTCGCTGAGTATGGAGATGCGGATCATTCGCGACAAGACCCCGGACATCGTGATAGTCGACCCCTTCTACATGCGTGCCAAGATCTTGGGCAGCGCTGGGGACCGGCAAGTCGCGAGTTCTTACCTCGAAGGCGTCATTCTGGCAAACCAAGATAAGGATAACTTCCTCGTGCCTTACTTTCCCGAGTAAGTCCTCCCCTCAACCGGCCTATAACATATGAATTCTTACTTTTCGATCGTTTTTCTTTTAACATTCCGTGTTTTCTGCAGTGACACACGTTGCACGCTCATCCTCCTAAGCCCCAAATATTCCATGGCCACGTATTTCGACCCGGACCGTCAGTCGAACGTAGACTACACAAATGTCAAGAAGGTTCTTGATGATGTTCTCCCCGGCTACGCCCAATCTGGAGGCACCTTCACCAGGCCTATTCGTAAGTACGGCAAGCACGTGTTCTCCCACAATGCGATGTTCTGCTGCGTCAAGCAGCCGCCTGGCGGTCAGAAGGGTGCCTACTACGCCATCCATCACATGCGGGCGATCGTACGGGACCATCATCAACTTCTGCTACCGAGTAAACTCCAAGATTGGGCCGCGAGCGTGTCGGCAATCCAGGACGCGGACCTCCGACAAGAATTCTTTCGCATCCAGTCGGAGTTTGCGGAAATCATCCATCAAGATGTCCTTCGTACCTCGGGGCAGTTCTACCTCAGAAATCAACCGTCCAACAGTGACATCGACACAATGCTACAAATGCAGGATGACAACGCCCGTTCTTTCATGACTCCCACGATAGACGGCGGCTTCATCCACGCTCCGGTCCCTTGAGTCGAGTTGTCTAGTTCTGAAACATCGATTGGCTCATGTTGTAATTAAACTTTAATGAACTTGTAGTATGTCTCTTTGGTTTTGAGAGTCGTTCAACTTAGATGTAATCGATGCTATTAATGTCTTGCTTTTTTCTTCCGATCGTTCTGTTGCATAATTATATATTGCTTATGTATTGTCTGTGAATTGGTACTAACGTTTCGTTTGGCTAGTGCATAGTGATGCCGACGTATGTTGTGTACAAGGGTAAGGTTCCCGGAGTCTACGATGACTGGGAGGAGTGTCGGAGACAGGTTCACCGATTCAGCGGTAACAGTTACAAAGGGTACACCACTAGGGCCGAGGCCGAATCTAGATACGCCCGCTATCTAGCGGGAGAGGGGAGGGAGCGTTGGAGGAACCGGATGAAGACGAGTTTCATCGTGATGATGCTCATTGTGATGACCGCAGCTCTCTTCTATGTGATGGTAGTTTAGATGATCGATATCGACTTGTAATGCGAAGACAAACTCGCTACTCGCGGTCTCGAGACTTGTAATATAATGTTCTATCTTTGTTCGGTCTTTTTAATTCGGAGACTAATATGATGAATTGTATTCGGAGACTAATATGATGAATTGTATTCAAAGACTAATCTTCTATTGTATTTGATGAATCTATTGTTGATGTGTGCTGTCTATATTTTGTCAAATTATACATTTTGTAACCTGTGCAAAAAACAGAAAATAAAAAATAAAAAAAACCTAATATTCATACTAATGGCGCATCACACGACAGTGCGCCATTAGTATGACAGTGCATACTAATGGCGCATCACCGGGTAGTGCGCCATTAGTATGCTGCGGTTACTAATGACGCATCCAGAGGTGGTGCGCCATTAGTATGCCAAAGCACCTGGGTATACATGCCAACTGGGAGGCATACTAATGGCGCACCCTCGCATATACTAATGGCGCACCAGGTGGTGCGCCATTAGTATACCAGATACTAATGGCGCACCAGCTGGTGCGCCATTAGTAAAAATTACTAATGGCGTGCTATCAATGGCGCACCAGTGATGCGCCATTAATGACCATATTAGGTGCGCCATTAGTAGTGGTATTTCTAGTAGTGATAAACCAACTTAGGCCAAAAGCCTAAGCTTGGGGGAGTATGTATTTCCCACCGACTTTACATTCATGTTCACACACTATTCTAGTCGTCGGTGCTCATACTCTTTCATTGTACTACCCATGCTAGTTAAAATTCTTTTTCTAGTTTTCTTCTTGTGTGTTTGATAAACCTTATAAAAAACCAAAAAAAATTAGTTAGTTTAATTTTCATGCCTGTAGTAGGAATAATTAAAAAAGAAAACCCAAAAAGATTTCTCGTTCTTCTTTTAATTGTTGGGAGCTTTCCTGTGTAAATAGTTTTATTTCTTTTTCCTTTCTTTGGGGGTCAAGAGTAGAAGACCATACTGAAAATGTTTAGTGGCTCTCTTATGCATGATTGTTGATTTAATTTAGAGCCCATATTACCTTGTCTTCTCTCTTAAAATGAATGCTTGCAGATTCCAGCTTAGTCCAATGCACGTACACTCTTATTATTATACACATCGTTTGGTCGTGCAAGTGAAAGGCAATAATGACGATATATGATAGACTGATTGAGATGAGAGAAGCTGGTATGAACTCGACCTCTTTTGTTTTTGTAAATATGATGAGTTCATCGTTCCCGATTCAGCATATTATGAAGTAGACATGTTTGCAATGACATTTAGAGATTATAGTTGCTTATGCCACACTTAATTAGCTATGAGTTATAATGGTTTATCTTGCGTGCCAACATGCTATTAAAATGATTGTGATGTGGTATGATGAGATGGTATCCTCCTTCGAATGAATTGAGTGACTCGACTTGGCACATGTTCACGCATGTAGTTGAAACAAAATCAACATAGCCTTCACGATATTTATGTTCATGGTGGATTTTATCCTACTCATGCTTGCACTTAGTGTAAATTAATTTTAATGCATGTTCATGACTGTTGTCGCTCTCTCAGTTGGTCGCTTCCCAGTCTTTTGCTAGCCTTCACCTGTACTAAGCGGGAATACTGCTTGTGCATCCAAATTTCATAAACCCCAAAGTTATTCCATATGAGTCCACCATACCTTCCTATATGCGGTATCTACATGCCGTTCCAAGTAGATTTGTATGTGCCAAACTCCAAACCTTCAAATGAAATTTTGTTTTGTATACTCGAGCAGCTCATGTTTCCACTAGGGCTGCCTGTATCTTCCATGCTAGGTGGGTTATTCTCAAGAGGAGTGGACTCCGCTCCTCATTCACGAGAAAGGGCCGGTAACCGGGATGCCCAGTCCCATGATCCAAAAAGATGAAAGCAAATCAATATAATTAAACAAAACTCCCCCAGGGCTGTTGTTAGTTGGAGGCACTCGTTATTTCGAGCAAGCCATGGATTTATGCTTGTTGGTGGTGGGGGAGTATAAACTTTACCATTCTGTTTGGGAACCGCCTATAATGCATGTAGTATGGAAGATATAGCCATCTCATAGTTGTTGCGTTGACAGTGAAAGTATGCCGCTCAAAATGTTATTCAATCTCTATTTTAAGATCGAGCTCTGGCACCTCTACGAATCCCTGCTCCCCTCTGTGAAGGGACTATCTATTTACTTTTATGCTGAGTCATCACCTTCTTATTAAAAAGCACCCGCTGGAGAGCACACTGTCATTTATATGCATTCCTATTAGTTTGTTTTGGGTATGATTTGACTGGATCTCTTTTACCATGAATTACAATGTTTAATCAGTCCTTGATCTTTAAAGGTGCTCTGCATTTATGTTTTGCGGTCTCAGAAAGGGCTAGCGAGATACCATTTTGTTATATCATATTATGATTGTTTTGAGAAAGTGTTCTCATCCGAGTTTTATTATTATCGCTCGCTAGTTGATTATGCCATTGATATGAGTAAATATGAGACCTGAGTGTTATTGCGGATATGGTTAGTTCATAATCTTTGCTAAAACCTTGAATGCTGGCTTTACATATTTACAACAAGAAGAGCAAACAAAGTTTGTAAAAGTTTTTCTTTATCACTTTCAGTTTGTCAACTGAATTGCTTGAGGACAAGCAAAGGTTTAAGCTTGGGGGAATTGATACGTCTCCAACGTACCTACTTTTCCAAACACTTTTGCCCTTGTTTTGGACTCTAACTTGCATGATTTGAATAAAACTAACCCGGACTGACGCTGTTTTCAGCAGAACTGCCATGGTGTTATTTTTGTGCAGAAACAAAAGTTATCGGAATGACTTGAAAATCCCCGGAGATAAGTTTCAGAAAATATAAAAAATACTGGCAAAAGATGAAGGCCAGGGGGCCCACACCCTGTCCACGAGGGTGGGGGGCGCCCCCCCTATAGGGCGCGTCCCCCTGTCTCGTGGGCCCCCTGCTGCTACACCGACCTCAACTCCAACTCCATATATTCCGTTTCGCGGAGAAAAAATCAGAGAGGAAGTTTCATCGCGTTTTACGATACGGAGCCGCCGCCAAGCCCTAAATCCTCTCGGGAGGGCTGATCTGGAGTCCGTTCGGGGCTCCGGAGAGGGGGATTCGTCGTCATCAACCATCCTCCATCACCAATTTCATGATGCTCACCGCCGTGCGTGAGTAATTCCATTGTAGTCTTGCTGGACGGTGATGGGTTGGATGAGATTTACCATGTAATCAAGTTAGTTTTGTTAGGGTTTGATCCCTAGTATCCACTATGTTCTGAGATTGATGTTGCTATGACTTTGCTATGCTTAATGCTTGTCACTAGGGCCCGAGTGCCATGATTTCAGATCTGAACCTATTATGTTTTCATGAATATATGTGAGTTCATGATCTTATCTTGCAAGTCTATAGTCACCTATTATGTGTTATGATCCGACAACCCCGAAGTGACAATAATCGGGATACTTCTTGGTGATGACCGTAGTTTGAGGAGTTCTTGTATTCACCAAGTGTTAATGCTTTGGTCCGGTACTCTATTAAAGGAGGCCTTAATATCCCTTAGTTTCCACTAGGACCCCGCTGCCACGGGAGGGTAGGACAAAAGATGTCATGCAAGTTCTTTTCCATAAGCACGTGTGACTATATTCGAAATACATGCCTACATTACATTGATGAATTGGAGCTAGTTCTGTGTCACCCTATGTTATAGCTATTACATGAGGAATCACATCCGACATAATTATCCATCACTGATCCATTGCCTACGAGCTTTTCATATATTGTGCTTCGCTTATTTACTTTTCTGTTGCTACTGTTACAATCACTACAATACTGCTATCTTTACGTTTACCATTGTTACCATTACTATCATACTACTTTGCTACTAAATACCTTGCTGCAGATACTAAGTTATCCAGGTATGGTTGAATTGACAACTCAACTACTAATACTTAAGAATATTCTTTGGCTCCCCTTGTGTCGAATCAATAAATTTGGGTTGAATACTCTACCCTCGAAAGCTGTTGCGATCCCCTACACTTGTGGGTTATCAGGGGGCGCGCCCAGTATGGGGGGGGGGGGCGCCCCCCACCCTCGTGGCCACCTCGAAGCTTCCCTGGCTTGTACTCCAAGTTCCCTGGATTGCTTCTGTTCCAAAAATAAGTTTCCCGAAGTTTCATTCCGTTTGGACTCCGTTTGATATTCCTTTTCTTTGAAACACTGAAATAGGCAAGAAAACAACAATACGGGCTGGGCCTCCGGTTAGTAGGTTAGTCCCAAAAGTAATATAAAAGTGTATAATAAAGCCCATAATCATCCAAAACAGATAATATAATAGCATGAATGCTTCATAAATTATAGATACGTTGGAGACGTATCAGTACACCCAAGGCATTCCTACGGTATCCCGGAGTTGCACAATCTCATGGTCTAAGGAAATGATACTTGACATTAGAAAAGCTCTTAGCAAACGAACTACACGATCTTGTGTTATGCTTAGGATTGGGTCTTGTCCATCACATCATTCTCCTAATGATGTGATCCCGTTATCAACGACATCCAATGTCCATTGTCAGGAAATCACAACCATCTATTGATCAACGAGCTAGTCAACTAGAGGCTCACTAGGGACATATTACGGTCTATGTATTCACACATGTATTGCGGTTTACGGTCAATACAATTATAGCATGAACAACAGACAATTATCATGAACAAGGAAATATAATAATAACCATTTTATTATTGCCTCTAGGGCATATTTCCAACAAGGGTTAGGGTTATCTCTTAATATGGTACTAGAGAACACACTACGGCTCGTGCAATAGGCGTGCCTCGTGAGCTTTTCTCCTTCATAATCCTCGATGCTGCTTCTTTCTTCACCCTTCCATCTTCAACCCATCTCGTTTGTGTATAGGTACATATACCCTTCAACCCATACAATAGTTGACATCTCTTAGGTCCACCACTCTATTTTACTTCGCTTGTCACTTGCTTCTTTCTCTCGCATCATTACTCTTCCTCCACTCGATGGGATAACTCTTCCCCCCCTCCTACTTCTCTGCTTCTTTCATTCCTTTCCATCCACACACGTCAGCCCTTCCACTTCCTCCTCGTCCCAAGCGAGAGTAGGGAGCCTAGCTAAAACAATCTTGTGATGTCAATAGATTTTCTCTTTTATTTTTTATCAATAGATTTCGTACCACTCCTTCGTCACAATGACTTTCTCTCTGCTGCCGTTATGAAGCCGACGAAAGCTTTGTTCGGGAGACGATTCAACTTTGGGATTTCCCCGATCTACACAAGGCTTCTATGACGGTTGGCTTCTTCTCCAGGGCGTTGGTACAGCTAGCCTTATCATGATGACTCCCCGATTACAAGAGACGAGACTAGGCCATTCGACGGTGGCGAACGTTGGAGATTGACTTCATTTGTCTCTTATTCACATGAAGTAGTTTTCCTTTTTTTTTGAGGGGTAGAGATAATTTTTCCTCTTTTTTTTGAGAAACTAGAAATAATTTTTTCGAGGGGAGAAATATTTTTCCTTTTTTTGAGGGGTATAAATAGTTATTCCTTTTTCTTAGGCAAAGAAATAGTTTTTCCTTTTTTTTAAACAGAGCATGTTTTTTTTTTTTTTGAAACAGAGAAGCATATGCCCTTTGGCAGACCCAGACCCAGACCGCGGCCCAACGAGGCCCACGGCTCGTTCGCGGCATCAACCGCGTGTGTGCAGCGGAGCAAAAACACTGCAGACCAGCCAGCGGTGCGGGGCAACTAAAAAAAAAACCAGCGGTGCGGGGGAGCGGGACGGCGACGGGCCTGGCCGATCCCGACCCTCCATCCCCACATGGACGGCCGAGGGTGTTCCGGATCCGGTTTTGGTGTGCCCGAGGGATCCAGAAGTGGGTGAGGTAGAGCGCGTATAAAACAGAGGGAGCCTTCTTCTTCCTCCTCTCGCTGGCTTTGCCTTGTAGAGGGGAAGAACAGGGGAGGAGAGGAGAGAAGGCACACAAAATCTGCTCCGAATTCTCCGGTTAATTCCACTGCTCGTCCCAGCCTGAGATCAATCCGCACTTCCGGTTCGGCTTCTCGAGGGGGAGGAGAGGAGCGAGGGAATTCGGCTGCGGATTGGATTGGAGCACTAAAAGAGGCGGCGATCTTTCATAGGTACTGGTCCATCCCGTCTGATCATCTGCGGTTCCCTCCTCGCCCATTCGTGTCTCCCGGGGTGGTTCCGGCGGGGAAAGTGGACTCGGACGGCTTGCGCTCCGGTGAAGTTTTTGGTTTGATTTTCTTTCTTTCTGTGGTTGTTCTAGCTTGTGATTTGGTTGGATTCTCGGGGGGTTCTCTGGTCTGGTTGTCTGATCTGGAAGATCCAGTTCCTTATCTTCTTCTGGGAGGATTTCCGAAATTCTGCTTTTGTTGGAAATCCTTATCTGTGCTGTGATTCGTCTGGTTCCCCTGCGTTTCCTGCACCGGATGAAGTGAGCGGTAATCTGGAGTTGGTAACTCGAATCCAGTTTGCCGGTTACGCGTTCCCTGTCCCGGGTGAAGTAGTAGTAATCGGTTATCTGGATCGAATCGGCGGGACCGCATTACGGCATGGGCTTCGTCGAGTTGCGCGCCTACGATTGAGCATAATCTGGCCTACCTGACTTGGGATTCGCGCGATTGGGAGGTGGCGGGTGATTAGGATCGGGCGGTGTCGCCAACAATTTTTTCCACTGCCTGTTCGGCAAGTTGCAGGTCTGTATCATCTGGTGTTCGTTCCTCGCAGTAGTTCGATCGGGAAGAGCGAGCTCAAATCGGGCTCAAATGGGGGCGTTGTTTAGGTAGCGTGCTTGGGGTGGTTTGGAATTTGGATCATCTCCTCCAGTTCCCCTTTTTTCTTGGGTATACTATACCATCATCAAGCCGGCACATTTCAGTCTTACTTTTTTTCTTCTTCTCTGCTGCCGATTGGTGTCTCGTGTTGTGTTCGATTTCCTTTTTGCATTTCCATCCTTTCTCGAATTTGCTGGACCGCAATTTCCACTCTGGAATCATCCTCGATTCGTTCTGTTCTTCTCCGCGTTCAGTAATTCGATTTGGTTCTTTCAAGTGAGTTAATTGAGCTGGATTTCCAGGCACTTAGTTTTGGATTTGATCTGGTAACTTACCTGGCTTTACGCCTGTTCGATCTGAAAGCAACCA
>NC_041381.1:633832608-633847227 GCF_002162155.2 Triticum dicoccoides
CCCTCACCAGAACTCGAAAAACCTGGAGCTATGTTTGGTTAATTCGATCGGCCACTAAAAATCCAGTGAATTGAGTTGAATCTGAGGCTTCTTCCGATGTTTTGGTCTTCCAGTTAGATTAAGTAGACAAAATCCCCCAAGTCCTCATGTTCATTTCAATTCTTCATCTCCCTACCCTCTGCATTTAGCATCCTTCAACTTTAGCTGGTTGATTTTTTTTCGGAGAAACTTTATTGTTGATTTGATCGGCCATCACAAAATAATTGAGCTGAATCTTTAGATGTTCGTCCCATCTTGTTCCAGTAGACAAATTCCCCAACTCACCCTGTTCGTTCATTTCAATCTGACTGAAATTTTCTTGGTTCCATCTTTTCGTGCAGCACGGCGCAAGTCCGGCGATGGAGAGGGAGTCGAGGAAGAACTACCAGACGCGAGGCTCCGCGCGCGGCGGCGGCGGCGGGGGCGCTGGCGGTGGCACGGCGGCGGAGCGCGACCTGCTGCTGCAGTGGGGAAACCGGAAGCGCCTGCGCTGCGTCAAGGTGCAGCGCCGCGACGTCGAGGCCGCGGCCACGGCGGCCGCCGAGAAGGCCGCGGTAGGACAGCGCCGCGCCGCCGCCGCCGCCGCTGCCGCTGCCGCAGCCACGGCGGCCGCGCAGCACCACCCGCCCGGCCACGCCCACCACCGCGCCCTCAGGTCCGTCTCCCCCCCCCTGCTGCTCTTCTTCAGCATTTTCTCCCTCTCTCCCTCTGACTGTACTCTCTGACTCCGCGTGTTGGTTAGCGATAACATTCAGAATCCCCATGGGTAGGGTTGAAAGTGTCACGTGATGTCCGTGTCTGGGCACGTGAGTTGGAGCGTCAGAAAGTTTTGGTTGCGTTTGATCCGATTCACTTTTAAATTCAAATGTGGGTTTGTTCTTTACCTGAGTGACCGATATCGGATTCAGAGATTCAGAATGGAAACATTCGATCATGGTAGGCGATGCGATGATTGGTTTTTGGTTTTGGTTTTGGGGCAACATGATTGATGTTGGTTGGCCATGTTGTTGTCATTGGGCCAACCTTATGATCTTCCAAAAGATGGAGTGATCCTGCTTTTTTTCTTCTCTTTTTCAAGTTATCCTGGTCAAGCATTGGTGGATTGTCCAAGAGGATGTGAAGCCCTGGGGTGTTCTTGAGGTTTTCTCCATTTGAACCTTGATCGATATCCTTGGGGCAGGCAAGCAGTCCTAATCTTGAATTATTTACAGTGGGATTAAATGCTGTTTTCTCTTGTGGCTCAACTCAGCCCCTTGAAAAGCCAGGCGAATCAGATTTTTGCGAGGCTAAAATTAGGAGCACCAGCAGACTGCTACTTGTCTGGTCAATCCAGCTGATTAAAGCTCAATTCAAGCTCTGCTAGTTGTCTTCTCAGATGGACCTGATCCGTGAATCTTCGATTCTGACCTGCTTTGTTATTGGGATTGTTCGTGAAAGCTGCGAGAGATGAGGTTCTCATTTAAGTTGTTGATGGCAATAGCTTGTCAGCATGTGTGTTTGGATGGCCACATACTTTGTATCGGCTATTTTACTGCTGACTAATTTTAGCCCGAGAAAGAAAACACCATATTTATCTCAAACCAGTCACCACCGCACGTATAGTGGATGGTGATGGTGACAACTTGTTCATTCATTGTTCTTCGGTTTTTCAATTTTGTTTCTTGTATTTGCTGGATTGAAGTCGAAGTTTTTGTTTGCTTGCTATCCATTTCCCTAAATGTGTGTGAATCGCGAAATTTTGCAGTCCCCACTCTCCCTGTGTTTCAGCATTGATGCATGATTTGCAGTCATAAATTTTGCAGCCATGTATGTTTATGTACCCAATTCTCATTGTGACCACAATTGAATAGATCTTTTTTTTGAATAATCAATTGAATGAATTTCTATCTGCGTGTACATAATTACATTACCTTTTGCCCTTTTGCCCTTTTGCATTTTTGCTGAATTATAAGACTATACACATGACATTTTTATATAGGATTATAACGTACTCAGTGAATACCTACGATTTTCATAAACTGTATCTCATCCGTGTTATTAGGTGCAAACACTTTTCCCATCAAGAGAAATGAACGAACAATTTTGTTGCTCAATGTGCTCCTTCTATTTTTAGAGCTTACTTATGACGCAGTTCAAATAAAAGTTTAAAATTCAAAATGGTGTAGCCACAACCATTCCAAATTCACAAAAAGAACATCTAAATAATTCACCAGTCTAGACATTACACTTTATTTACCTCTTATATGTTGTCATTGCAACATAGCAATTTTCTGTATCATCTTTAATCCTTGCTGCTACCTAATTGGCAGGAATCCTGAGGAGTCTGGAGCAATGAGGCCGCCATCACAGCAGCAGCAGAACAACACGATCCGCACGGTTACATCCCCAGTCAGGGAGCGCTCTGCAAAGGGAAACAACGACAACGACACGGTGCCTCCGACCTCTCTCGATGACAAGAAGGGCTCGTCGTCTGGGAGTGAAGGGACAATCTGGCCCAATTTTGCGGTCTCCCTAACGAACAAAGAGAAGGAAGAAGACTTCTTGGTGTTCAAGGGGTCCAAGCTGCCTCAGAGGCCCAAGAAGAGAGTGAAAGCCATCCAGAGGACTGTCAATGTATGAAACTTTTTCCTCAGCTCCCAAACTTTAACTGTTTATTATGATTTCACATAGGATTCTTCTCTCATCTTCCTTTCGCGGGGCATAGGATTCTTATCTTCTTATAGACAGTAAATAAATTAGTTTCCACAGAGATTCCAGTATTAAAAATTGCACAGCAGTACTACTAATGGATCCAAACTTAAATGCAAGATCAGAAAACCAAGAGCGTACCACGGAGTAAATACATTTGAATAAGCACTTTTAGTAGAGACAGGGCATGAGATCACATGGAGCATATGGCCATCTCTGTGCACGATGCCTGCCTTGTCCCTTGGCTAAAGGAGACGTGCAAATAAAATAGCAAAAGATTCCGTGTATGCCTCAGTGATTATACATGAGATTTAATTAACTTGATTGCCAATAGGCGTCCATAATACCACCGCATGCTTCTGTCTGAAGCAAATATAAGATTGTCTGAAAGCATTCAGTGCTCCATGTGTTGTGTTGTTCCTACTGTTTAACCTTACTCAGTACCTTATTACCTTGAACTGGCCAAACTAATTACCATTCTATCTTATCTCGGGACAGTGCTTACCGAGTGGTAGTGTCATCTGTCCATCTTTCTTGAACTCCATTTCTGAATTCTATATGGTGGAGCAGTAACTAGTCCTTGTGCTTGTGGTTGAAGCATGCTTTGGAGTTAAGATTCTTATTTTTAGATACTTGGGGGTTTTGTGGAAGGAAAGATAATTGGAGTTAAGCTTAAGAAAGCACTTTGTGCTTTTTTTTCTAGGATATTAATGTCTACATTTATGTTCATATGTTTCTGTTCAAATTGTGTTTCACTGTCAGTCTGTCACCGATTCTGCGGTTCTCACCGAAGATTTGTCTGTTCATCTTTTGCAGTTTGTATGCCCTGGAACGTGGCTATGCGACCTGACTCTGGAAAGATACGAGGTACGAGAGAAGAAGGTCTCCAAGAAGGTGAGCAAAGGCTAGCATAACATGTTATCATGTCCAGTTCTGTAAATCCTGCATCTCATGCGCTAGGTAGAAACCAACCGCCTGACCGACGCTCTTCTTGCTCGATATCGCAGCGCCCCAGGGGACTGAAAGCGATGCACGACATGGACAGCGAGTCGGAAGAGTGATGGTACGATCGTCGTCGAGCCTGAGCAGCTGAGCAGTTAGAAAAGAAGAATATACACAAACACCGCCACAGATCCCGTAACCGAAGATTGAAAGTTAACCTTCCCAGACGGAATGATCAGTGGGCCGACTCCCGACCGATCGATCGGTCGGGAACGGCCTCCGGGGTGCTGTGGAGATTGCACAGGAAAACACAGAGCGGCTGCAGGTTGTTTCCATGCCTGCCTCTGTAATTTATTTTACAGAGAGCGTTGGCTATATCATGTCCCCAAGGGCCCTGACCTCATGTTGATACCATTTGAGAGCATCTCCTCTCGCTGTGTCGTCAAATGGGTGCCGAGTGGGGTGCTCCAGTGCAGCAGGCGGGCGTGTGGGTTTGCCCTCTGCTTGTACTGGCAAGTGACAGTAATAATACTCAAGTTTAACATGGATTTACCAGGGCCTTCGGTAATTTGTTTATACCAGCTGCTGTAAACTCTTCCTCTGTAGTCCCAGTTTGGAGCATCAGATGATGCCATGCGTAGGCTTGTCAGGCGGATATATGAATTTGTGGATGCGGTGATTTATGGTCTATAGCTTTGTGCAACTGGAAAATGATACTCCCTCCGTTCCAAAATTCTTGTCTTAGATTTTTCTACATAAGGATGTACTTCCTCCATCCCAAAATAAGCATCTCAACTTTGTACTAACTTTAGTGAACTTCACTAAAGTTAGTACAAAGTTGAGATGCTTATTTTGGGACGGAGAGTATGTATCTAGACAAATTTAAGACAAGAATTTAGGGATAGAGGTAACGGTTTAGAAACTAAACGTAGGTAACTCTCACTAAGCACTTAGAGATCGAGGTAGAGTTTGAGAATTACAATTGAGTGTCAAGTTTTACATGGAGTAGAACAGAAGGGTCACATGATCTTTTTTAAAGATGTTTTTTAGCCCGTTGGCACTTATGAACCACCTCGGTACGATGTTTTGTATTTTGCGAAAGTCTAGTTTTTGAAATGTAAACCGAGTCCTGCACACGAGGGGTCCAGTCCGTTTGTATGGGTCGCTAATGTCAGGCCGGTCACCTCGACGGAGTAATTTTTATTATGTGGGTGGCTAATGTCAGGCCGGTAACCTCGATGGAGTAATTTTTATTATATTTGAGGTGTTTTGTACTCTCAATATGAATCTTTATAATAGATCTGACCTTTTTGCAAAAAAGAAAAAAAAACACAAGTTATGTGACGCTAGTTGTCTCACGACGCTTGTCCCACCCTGATTATGTTTCTTCCCATTTCTTCACAAGAGTCCAGGAGAAGTGCTGCCGTGAGTTCAGATTCTCAGATTTTGCGTGGGACAGATGTCCCGTGTCCAGTGACTCACGTTGTTTTCCTCACTTGATCAATCCAATAATATCTTTCTTATACTCCTACTTATATAAAGGGTATGGGGTTGGTAATGATTCACTCTCCCTTCGATTTTCTTTACATAGACTCATATGCAAGACTAAAATTTATGCACAGTTTTTCGACCAGTAGCCCTGCAGAAGGCATAAATAAATAAATAAATAAATTCTTACTCTTGAGGAATCAACACTTCTTTCTAGCTTTTGGCAGTGGGGTAGCGCCTGGTTCTCGGTGTTGCTGTGATGTTGTAAGAAAACTATAGTTACCTCGAACTCTTAACAAAGAAATAACGTGCAAACTTCTTGCGTCTTTCCAGGAAAAAAAACTCTTGTAATTTAACTTAGAGTACAAGTGTGAAATGTCACTCTAACTTAAAGCCTTATCTAAAAAGAAACTTAAAGCCTTATCTCACAACAAGAAACCCCCATCTTTGGCAAACGTTTTGTCTGCCACTCGTTTGTTTGCTTGCTCGGCATGGCGCTACTAGAACATGATATGTCAGGAAACCTCGCATTCCCTAGCCTGGCGGTGGCAAAGATGATGCGACGTTGGAACTATAAAGAAGGCTCGGGTCTCGGTGCACATGGGCAAGGGATCATCGCGCCTATACAATTCACCGCGCGGTGTCCAAAAGCTGGCATCGGTCATTGTGAGAAACCATATGACAACGGCTTATACGTTCCGTCGTTGCCACATGCGGAAGAGGAGTGGCATAAGTGGAAGGGTCTTTCACGAGCCTTGCGGCTTGAAGTAGAGTGCTACGAAAAGATCCTCTCACTGCTACGTGACATGACGCTTCAAGGGGACGATAGCGTGGAGACGGCGGCCGCATTGGCGGTGATCGTTAATTCCAAGAAGGTGATCCAGGGGAACCGCACACTAGGGATGTGGAAGGCCACACTGCCATCCTCCACCTTGCAGTACATCATCGAGCAGGTGATCATGCCGAGGATGGCCATGGATGCACGAGAGTGGATGCCATCGTGGGATCCGGACTGTCACCACTGGCTTCGCCCATTGATTCCTCTCATCGGCAACTTACCACGATCTCTTTATGACATTGTTGAAAGCAAGATAAGCAATGGCGGCTATGATGTTGTCTCGCCATGGAAGGAATACCTTGACCCAACACAGTGGGATACCTTCAGCCAACGTCACATCTTGCCGAAGCTAGCACGGTTCACACGGGGGCTAAGGATCACGCCACCGAAGCAAACCGACTCCTCGTTTCGCACGTTGATGCTATGCGCACCTCTAGTGCATGTTGAAGACATGGTATTGATACTAGAAGCTGAGCTATTTTTCGATAAATGGGAAGGTGCGCTGCGACACTGGTTGCGGGCCGCGAAACCCTCGTTTGGGGAGGCCACCGCATGGTACACCGGCTGGAAAAAACTCTTCACGCCAGAGCTACTTGCCAACGAACGGGTGCTCGCACATCTCGAAGCTGGCGGTGGCATTGTTGACAGTCTTGTAGATTATACTTGGTAGTTTGCATCGACCGCAATTTTTCTTGTAAACATGTAGTTACTCCTTAGCAATATGTATTGTAGAGATGTAGTTACTCATTTTGTTTCGAAGTAATATTATGGGAAATACTCAAGTACCTATTAAATATTATGTCACTGAATAAATTCTCTCAAGAATATTGGAGATTAAGAAAGTGTTCCTTTTCTTTGGGTCGTATGGAAACAATAGGAATAACTTATACTCCCTCCGTCCGAAAATACTTGTCGGAGGAATGGATGTATCTGTTGGGGAACGTAGTAATTTCAAAAAAAAATCCTACGTGCACTCAAGATCATGGTGATGGCATAGCAACGAGAGGGGAGAGTGTTGTCCACGTACCCTCGTAGACCGTAAGCGGAAGCGTTATGACAACGCGGTTGATGTAGTCGTACGTCTTCACGATCCGACCGATCCAAGTACCGAACGTACGACACCTCCGAGTTCAGCACACTTTCAGCTCGATGACGATCCCCGGGCTCCGATCCAGCAAAGCTTCGGGGATGAGTTCCGTCAGCACGACGGCGTGGTGACGATGATGATGTTCCACCGGCGCAGGGCTTCGCCTAAACTCCGCGACGATATGACCAAGGTGGAATATGGTGGAGGGGGGCACCGAACACGGCTAAGGAACGATCCGTAGATCAACTTGTGTGTCTATGGGGTGCCCCCCGCCCCCGTATATAAAGGAGCCAGGGGGGAGGAGGCGGCCGGCCAAGGAGGGGGCGCCAAGGGGGGAGTCCTACTCCAACCGGGAGTAGGACTCCCTTCTTTCCTAGTTGGAATAGGAGAAGGGGGGAAAGAGGAGGAAGAGGGGAAGGAAAGGGGGGGGGCGCCGCCCCCCTTCCCTTGTCCTATTCGGACTAGGAAGGGGAGGGGTGCGCGGCCCCCTCCTGCCTCCTTCCCTCTTCTCCCTCGAGGCCCATGTAGGCCCAATAACCCCCCGGGGGGGTTCCGGTAACCTCCCGGTGCTTCGGTAAAATGCCGATTTCACCCGGAACGATTCCGATGTCCAAATATAGGCTTCCAATATATCGATCTTTATGTCTCGACCATTTCGAGACTCCTCGTTACGTCCGTGATCACATCCGGGACTCCGAACAAACTTCGGTATATCAAAACTTATAAACTCATAATAAAACTGTCATCGTAACGTTAAGCGTGCGGACCCTACGGGTTCGAGAACTATGTAGACATGACCTAGAACTATTCTCGGTCAATAACCAATAGCGGAACCTGGATGCCCATATTGGTTCCTACATATTCTACGAAGATCTTTATCGGTCAAACCGCATAACAACATACGTTGTTCCCTTTGTCATCGGTATGTTACTTGCCCGAGATTTGATCGTCGGTATCCAATACCTAGTCCAATCTCGTTACCGGCAAGTCTCTTTACTCGTTCCGTAATGCATCATTCCGTAACCAACTCATTTGGTCACATCGCTTGCAAGGCTTATAAAGATGTGCATTACCGAGAGGGCCCAGAGATACCTCTCCGATAATCGGAGTGACAAAACCTAATCTCGGAATACGCCAACTCAACATGTACCTTCGGAGACACCTGTAGTACTCCTTTATAATCACCCAGTTACGTTGTGACGTTTGGTAGTACCCAAAGTGTTCCTCCGGTAAACGGGAGTTGCATATTTCTCATAGTTATAGGAACATGTATAAGTCATGAAGAAAGCAATAGCAATATACTAAACGATCAAGTGCTAGGCTAACGGAATGGGTCATGTCAATCACATCATTCTTCTAATGATGTGATCCCATTAATCAAATGACAACACATGTCTATGGTTAGGAAACATAACCATCTTTGATTAATGAGCTAGTCAAGTAGAGGCATACTAGTGACTATATGTTTGTCTATGTATTCACACATGTATCATGTTTCCGGTTAATACAATTCTAGCATGAATAATAAACATTTATCATGATATGAGGAAATAAATAATAACTTTATTATTGCCTCTAGGGCATATTTCCTTCAGTCTCCCACTTGCACTAGAGTCAATAATCTAGATTACATAGTAATGATTCTAACACCCATGGAGTCTTGGTGCAAGTCATGTTTTGCTCGTGAGAGTGGCTTAGTCAACGGGTCTGCAACATTCAGATCCGTATGTATCTTGCAAATCTCTATGTCTCCCACTTGGACTTGGTCCCGAATGGAATTGAAGCGTCTCTTGATGTGCTTGGTCCTCTTGTGAAATCTGGATTCCTTTGCCAAGGCAATTGCACCAGTATTGTCACAGAAGATTTTTATTGTCCCGATGCACTAGGTATGACACCTAGATCGGAAATGAACTCCTTCATCCAGACTCCTTCATTTGCTGCTTCCGAAGCAACTATGTACTCCGCTTCACATGTAGATCTCGCCACGACGCTTTGTTTAGAACTGCACCAACTTACAGCTCCACCGTTTAATAAAAACACGTATCCAGTTTGCGATTTAGAATCGTCCGGATCAGTGTCAAAGCTTGCATCGACGTAACCATTTACGACTAGCTCTTTGTCACCTCCATATACGAGAAACATATCCTTAGTCCTTTTCAGGTATTTCAGGATGTTCTTGACCACTGTCCAGTGATCCATTCCTGGATTACTTTAGTACCTTCCTGCCAAGCTTATTGCTAAGCATACGTCAGGTCTGGTACATAGCATTGCATACATGATAGAGCCTATGGCTGAAGCATAGGGAACATCTTTCATTTTCGCTCTATCTTCTGCTGTGGTCGGGCATTGAGTTTGACTCAACTTCACACCTTGTAGTACGGGCAAGAACCCTTTCTTTGCCTGATCCATTTTGAACTTTTTCAAAATTTTATCAAGGTATGTGCTTTGTGAAAGTCCTATTAAGCGTCTTGATCTATCTCTATAGATCTTGATGCCCAATATGTAAGCAGCTTCACCGAGGTCTTTCATTGAAAAACTTTTATTCAAGTATCCCTTTATGCTATCCAGAAATTCTATATCATTTCCAATTAATAATATGTCATCTACATATAATATCAGAAATGCTATAGAGCTCCCACTCACTTTCTTGTAAATACAGGCTTCTCCAAAAGTCTGTATAAAACCATATGCTTTGATCACACTATCAAAGCGTTTATTCCAACTCCGAGATGCTTGCACCAGTCCATAAATGGAACGCTGGAGCTTGCACACTTTGTTAGCACCTTTTGGATCTACAAAACCTTCTGGCTGCATCATATACAACTCTTCTTCCAGAAATCCATTCAAGAATGCAGTTTTGACATCCATTTGCCAAATTTCATAATTATGAAATGCAGCAATAGATAACATGATTCGGATAGACTTAAGCATCGCTACGGGTGAGAAAGTCTCATCGTAGTCAACTCCTTGAACTTGTCGAAAACCTTTCGCAACAAGTCGAGCTTTATAGACAGTTACATTACCATCAGCGTCAGTCTTCTTCTTAAAGATCCATTTATTCTCAATTGCTTGCCGATCATCGGGCAAGTCAACCAAAGTCCATACTTTGTTTTCATACATGGATCCCATCTCAGATTTCATGGCCTCTAGCCATTTTGCGGAATCTGGGCTCATCATCGCTTCCTCATAGTTCGTAGGTTCATCATGGTCAAGCAACATGACTTCCAGAATTGGATTACCGTACCACTCTGGTGTGGATCTTACTCTGGTAGACCTACGAGGTTCAGTAGAAACTTGATCTGAAGTTTCATGATCAATATCATTAGCTTCCTCACTAATTGGTGTAGTTGTCACAGGAACCGGTTCTTGTGATGAACTACTTTCCAATAAGGGAGTAGATACAGTTATCTCATCAAGTTCTACTTTCCTCCCACTCACTTCTTTCGAGAGAAACTCCTTCTCTAGAAAGGATCCGATTTTAGCAACGAAAATCTTGCCCTCAGATCTCTGATAGAAGGTGTACCCAATAGTCTCTTTTGGGTATCCTATGAAGACACATTTCTCCAATTTGGGTTCGAGCTTATCTGGTTGAAGTTTCTTCACATAAGCATCGCAGCCCCAAACTTTAAGAAACGATAACTTTGGTTTCTTGCCAAACCACAGTTCATAAGGCGTCGTCTCAACGGATTTTGATGGTGCCCTATTTAACGTGAATGCGGCCGTCTCTAAAGCATAACCCCAAAACGATAGCGGTAAATCAGTAAGAGACATCATAGATCGCACCATATCTAGTAAAGTATGATTACGACGTTCGGACACACCATTTCGTTGTGGTGTTCCGGGTGGCGTGAGTTGCGAAACTATTCTGCATTGTTTCAAGTGTAGACCAAACTCGTAACTCAAATATTCTCCTCCATGATCAGATCGTAGAAATTTTATTTTCTTGTTACGATGATTTTCCACTTCACTCTGAAATTCTTTGAACTTTTCAAATGTTTCAGATTTGTGTTTCATCAAGTAGATATACCCATATCTGCTCAAATCATCTGTGAAGGTGAGAAAATAACGATACCCACCGCGAGCCTCAACATTCATTGGACCACAAACATCAGTATGTATGATTTCCAACAAATCAGTTGCTCGCTCCATAGTTCCGGAGAACGGTGTTTTAGTCATCTTGCCCATGAGGCACGGTTCGCAAGTACCAAGTGATTCATAATCAAGTGATTCCAAAAGCCCATCAGTATGGAGTTTCTTCATGCGCTTTACACCGATATGACCTAAATGGCAGTGCCACAAATAAGTTGCACTATCGTTATCAACTCTGCATCTTTTGGTTTCAACACTATGAATATATGTATCACTACTATCGAGATTCAATAAAAATAGACCACTTTTCAAGGGTGCATGACCATAAAAGATATTACTCATATAAATAGAACAACCATTATTCTCTAATTTAAATGAATAACCGTCTCGCATCAAACAAGATCCAGATATAATGTTCATGCTCAACGCTGGCACCAAATAACAATTATTTAGGTCTAAAACTAATCTCGATGGTAGATGTAGAGGTAGCGTGCCGACCGCGATCACATCGACTTTGGAACCATTTCCCACGCGCATCGTCACCTCGTCCTTAGCCAATCTTCGCTGAATTCGTAGTCCCTGTTTCGAGTTGCAAATATTAGCAACAGAACCAGTATCAAATACCCAGGTGCTACTGCGAGCATTAGTAAGGTACACATCAATAACATGTATATCACATATACCTTTGTTCACTTTGCCATCCTTCTTATCCGCCAAATACTTGGGGCAGTTCCGCTTCCAGTGTCCAGTCTGCTTGCAGTAGAAGCACTCAGTTTCAGGCTTGGGTCCAGAATTGGGTTTCTTCTCTTGATCAGCAACTTGCTTGCTATTCTTTTTGAAGTTCCCCTTTTTCTTCCCTTTGCCCTTTTTCTTGAAACTGGTGGTCTTGTTAACCATCAACACTTGATGCTCCTTCTTGATTTCTACCTCCGCGGCTTTTAGCATTGCGAAGAGCTCGGGAATAGTCTTGTTCATCCCTTGCATATTATAGTTCATCACGAAGCTCTTGTAGCTTGGTGGCAGTGATTGAAGAATTCTGTCAATGACGCTATCATCAGGAAGATTAACTCCCAGTTGAATCAAGTGATTATTATACCCAGACATTTTGAGTATATGTTCACTGATAGAACTATTCTCCTCCATCTTGCAGTTATAGAACTTATTGGAGACTTCATATCTCTCAATCCGGGCATTTGCTTGAAATATTAACTTCAACTCCTGGAACATCTCATATGCTCCATGATGTTCAAAACGTCGTTGAAGACCCGGTTCTAAGCCGTAAAGCATGGCACACTGAACTATCGAGTAGTCATCAGCTTTGCTCTGCCAGACGTTCTTAACGTCGTCAGTTGCATCAGCAGCAGGCCTGGCACCCAGCGGTGCTTCCAGGACGTAACTTTTTTGTGCAGCAATGAGGATAATCCTCAGGTTACGGACCCAGTCCGTGTAATTGCTACCATCATCTTTCAACTTTTCTTTCTCAAGGAACGCATTAAAATTCAACGGAATAACAGCACGAGCCATCTATCTACAAACAAACATAGACAAGCAAAATACTATCAGGTACTAAGTTCATGATAAATTTAAGTTCAATTAATCATATTACTTAAGAACTCCCACTTAGACAGACATCTCTCTAGTCATCTAAGTGATCACGTGATCCAAATCAACTAAACCATGTCCAATCATCACGTGAGATGGAGTAGTTTCAATGGTGAACATCACTATGTTGATCATATCTACTATATGATTCACGTTCGACCTTTCGGTCTCCGTGTTCCGAGGCCATATTTGTATATGCTAGGCTCGTCAAGTTTAACCTGAGTATTTCGCGTGTGCAACTGTTTTGCACCCGTTGTATTTGAACGTAGAGCCTATCACACCTGATCATCACGTGGTGTCTCAGCACGAAGAACTTTCGCAACGGTGCATACTCAGGGAAAACACTTCTTGATAATTAGTGAGAGATCATCTTAAAATGCTACCGTCAATCAAAGCAAGATAAGATGCATAAAGGATAAACATCACATGCAATCAATATAAGTGATATGATATGACCATCATCATCTTGTGCTTGTGATCTCCATCTTCGAAGCACCGTCGTAATCACCATCGTCACCGGCACGACACCCTGATATCCATCGTAGCATCGTTGTCGTTACGCCATCTATTGCTTCTACGACTATCGCTACCGCTTAGTGATAAAGTAAAGCAATTACAGGGCGTTTACATTTCATACAATAAAGCGACAACCATATGGCTCCTGCGAGTTGCCGATAACTTCGGTTACAAAACATGATCATCTCATACAATAAAATATAGCATCACGTCTTGACCATATCACATCACAACATGCCCTGCAAAAACAAGTTAGACATCCTCTACTTTGTTGTTGCAAATTTTACGTGGCTGCTACGGGCTTAGCAAGAACCGTGCTTACCTACGCATCAAAACCACAACGATAGTTCATCAAGTTAGTGCTGTTTTAACCTTCGCAAGGACCGGGCGTAGCCACACTCGATTCAGCTAAAGTGAGAGAGACAGACACCCGCCAGCCACCTTTAAGCACGAGTGCTCATAACGGTGAAACCAGTCTCGCGTAAGCGTACGCGTAATGTCGGTCCGGGCCGCTTCATCTCACAATACCGCCGAACCAAAGTATGACATGCTGGTAAGCAGTATGACTTGTATCGCCCACAACTCACTTGTGTTCTACTCGTGCATATGACATCTACGCATAAAACCAGGCTCGGATGCCACTGTTGGGGAACGTAGTAATTTCAAAAAAAATTCCTACGTGCACTCAAGATCATGGTGATGGCATAGCAACGAGAGGGGAGAGTGTTGTCCACGTACCCTCGTAGACCGTAAGCGGAAGCGTTATGACAACGCGGTTGATGTAGTAGTACGTCTTCACGATCCGACCGATCCAAGTACCGAACGTACGGCACCTCCGAGTTCAGCACACGTTCAGCTCGATGACGATCCCCGGGCTCCGATCCAGCAAAGCTTCGGGGATGAGTTCCGTCAGCACAACGGCGTGGTGACGATGATGATGTTCCACCGGCGCAGGGCTTCGCCTAAACTCCGCGACGATATGACCGAGGTGGAATATGGTGGAGGGGGGCACCGCACATGGCTAAGGAACGATCCGTAGATCAACTTGTGTGTCTATGGGGTGCCCCCCGCCCCCGTATATAAAGGAGCCATGGGGGAGGACGCGGCCGGCCAAGGAGGGCGCGCCAAGGGGGGAGTCCTACTCCCACCGGGAGTAGGACTCCCTTCTTTCCTAGTTGGAATAGGAGAAGGGGGGAAAGAGGAGGAAGAGGGGAAGGAAAGGGGGGGCGCCGCCCCCTTCCCTTATCCTATTCGGACTAGGAAGGGGAGGGGCGCGCGGCCCCCTCCTGCCTCCTTCCCTCTTCTCCCTCGAGGCCCATGTAGGCCCAAT